>NW_025963780.1:3657500-4257500 GCF_023055435.1 Haliotis rufescens
ACTGACACGCCGTGATATAACTAACTGTCTTGAATACTGTTAAAAGCGGCGTTAAACCCAACTCACTCACTATTTTTATATAATCTGAAACTCTGTGTTTAATTATTATTTAATGATATTCATTGACTTTAGGTGGTTCTTACTGAGATCACAATTTATTTCTCTTCCAGCCGATTTCTGGGTTAGCCTTTGCGTTTCTATTTGGAAATCACATAATTTCATCCGTACGCGTTTTGTTTAGTCATTGCAGAATAGAGACAAATGTACTCTGTTTTCAATGCGGAGCTAGGTTTCCTTCAGCTTTGCGTTTGGTCCCAAATACGTAGTATGGCCTCACATATAACCTTTAAGTGTACATATTGTTATTTCAAAATTATAATGACTGAGAAAGAAATACTTTTGTATAAATATTTGCTTCCCCAGTCATGCTGTCAAATCAGCTGCTTCATTCAGAGGCGATGGTTGATTGTTTTATACCTCTGACAGACCAACATGAATCGAGTATTTTTCCAAAACAATTTTAGAATCATGAATCCTGATTGGTCCACCAGAGGTATCGAACCTACGTTAGACCATGATCATGATGATGACTGCATTTGGAGCTTTGAAGATTTGTTTAGAAGCTCTTAGGATGTCATGACGATATGTGTCTGCCATGAATGAGTGAGATGGGTTTAACGTCGCTTTCAACAGTTCTATCTTGTCAACTCTTGTCAAAGAATACCGAAGGTATTTAGATTTAAGATCACTTTGGACAAACCTACGATCAGTATAGATGTCGGTGACGAACCAATGTCGCATTCAGGGCGAAACTACTATTCAAAGCCACGATCATAGGATTGTCCGACTATGTTCTCATTCGGTTGTAAATATCGTCACTTCTATCATTGGTAAAAGAAAGGTGTTGAACATGTATGTGTATTTAGTTCTCATTAAGTATATTATACCGACTGTGCGCATTTGTGTTGGGACTATTGGAATATATATATATTTCTTTTCGAAAATACTTGAAAACAGATGTTCTTCCCCAGGTTTAACACACACACAATATTTGCTCTGTGTATGTCCTGGGGAAAGTTTGTTGTAAAAAAAGCAATGGTTCGTCTCCGCATTTCAGAGAACCACCACTACTACCCCATTCCTCATACTGTTACGGGGGGCACGGGTGGCCCAGTCGTCTAAGGCGCCGCGATTCGCTGTGCAGAGTTGCGTCCCTTGAACACGCCAGAAACCTATGATTGTGGGTTCGAATCCCGGTTCGCCCCGATTATGTTTCTAGGTTTGTCAGCACCATACCCGTGCTCGTGGGTTTCACCGAAGTGGTAATTATAAACGTCTGAGACCTGCATCACTTCGGGCTTTCCTCCCACATTAAGCTGACACGCCGTGATATAACTGGAATACTGTTAAAAACGGCGTTAAACTATCTCACTCACTCACTCACTCATACTGTTACATGTTAATGAGAGACAAAGAGATTTTATGATATTTATGATACATTCGCTTGAACTAATTTTACTGTCGCAAAATGTCCTTTGTGAATTGACCTCAATCTAACCTGGTTATATTCTCACGTTCATTCCTTGCCTTGCTGAGCCGTCACAGTGAAAAGTGTTTTAATCTGCATCTGTTCTCCCAGAGTGGTGACAATATGGGCCTGATGATGAACCTGAAACCCCGTCCCTGATCCTTCATCTGTCTACAAGCATCACACAGCTACTCCATTAAACCAAATGACGAATTTTAAAACATTTTAATAACCGTCACCAGGGGACAATTTTTTACCGATCCCATCGGACGCTGCAATTGTCTCCTCATCTGAAAGTTCACATTTCCCATATTGATAATGCCCTTAAAAATCGCCCATGATAAAGAGACGGCTTTAAGATGTCCACGCGGCGTGTAATCCTACTTTACAAGTCTTGTGGTCACTCAATGAGCGGTCACAGCAAAGGTCAGTTTGTCCCTCAGGACCAGAGATGCCTTCTTAAACCAAAGATGCATCTCTACCAGTTAAATGTGAAAGATGGAAATATTAGCAGGTATTAGCACAGTCCTCGGGGATAATCCCCATCTAACGCCAGCAGTCTCTATGTCGCTGTAGGTTGTAGGCAAATCATGAGAATAATACAAGGTGCAATTGGTAGAAAATTGAAAAGATCTGTATTGGGGTCGCTGATATAAAAAGTAATTTAAATTAATCTCTCATAGGACCTATGTTGTTAAAATGATTGTCGATAATAACATAGTTTGGGAATTGGGACAAACACGCCATCCTAATAAAGTTACACATTGCCCACATACAGTGTCATTGACGTTCATTCAAAGGTTTTTCAGTCAAACTGGAACTGAAGAGACTCAATTCGAACAAGGTCTGAGGTCTAAATTTAATTGTGTCAGGGCATGATTGTATGGCGTCCGTTGGCGTCAGCGTCGTCAGCGTTGACGACATCGGCGTCGGTGGCGTCTGTAAAGATGGCAGAAACCCAAGGGTGAAATGAAGCTGAAAGTATGAAATGATCCTGCAAATGTTGAGTGAATGAGCGATGTGTTGTTTGTCTAATGACTAATGGTGTAATGTGAGTGAAAGACATACGTGTCTACTGACTGCTGTCACGAGAAAGGCCTTGTTTTGATCAACAAAACGAGGTAGGAATCCAGGATTCGAACCCTGAACCAGAATATCTCTACAATTGAAATACTAGGACATTGACTTGCACATGTTACTCATATGGACTGCATGGACCTTACTGACAAGATATAAAACAAGATTTAATAAGAACCAAATTACATCCATTATATCGAAGCTTAGAAGAATTATGACCAGGGTGGCATTATAACCAGGGTGGGATTATAACCAGCGTGGCATTATAACTAGGGTGGCATTTTAACCATGGTGGCAGTATAACCAGGGTGGCATTATAACCAGGGATGCAGTATAACCAGGGTGGCATTATGACCAGGTGGCATTATAACCAGGGTGGTATTATAACCAGGGTGGCGGTATAACCAGGGTGGCGGTATAACCAGGGTGGCGTTATAACCAGGGATGCAGTATAACCAGTGTGACAGTATAACGAGGGTGGTATTATAACTAGGTTGACATTATAACCAGGGTGGCATTATAACTAGGTTGACATTATAACCAGGGTGGCATTATAACCATGGTGGCGTTATAACCAGGGTTTGCATTATAACCAGGGATGCAGTATAACCAGTTTGACAGTATAACCAGGGTGGCATTATAACAAGGTTGACATTATAACCAGGGTGGCATTATAACTAGGTTGACATTATAACCAGTGTGGCATTATAACTAGGGTGACAGTATAACCAGGGTGGCAATATAATCAGGGGGGCATTATAACCAGGGATGCATAATAACCATAGAGGGCTATATGTATATTTAAGTACTTGAAGTCCAAACATTTTTTAATTTTATATTTCAATACATTTAACTTTAATCGCGTTTGTGCGTCTATATATAACAAACAAACAAACATTTTGTACGAGGCATCAACACGACACTAAAATCCACACAAATCGCAGAGTGCGGTCACGAATAAAGTGCAGCCATATATAATGTCTCCATCTAATTATTGTAGCGAATTATCTAAACTACACGCTAGAATTATTAACTGAACTTTCTCTAATACAAGAGGCGCTTCATGAACACAACGTGTTTTACTCTTTATCATAGGATTTAATAGCACAATAATATTAATAATACAATAACGATGTCTGTATTTCCCATTCATTAAAAAAGCAATCACAAACAGATCTTGAATTTGTGCCGTGCAGTAAAGGTAAAATATACAAAAGGAAAACAGGGCGATTACACCTCAATTTACTGTCGAAATTCAGATTCTTGTGATTTATCAAGACGCAGAGGCAGTGAAAGGGAGGTAATAGAGGGGTTTAATACACTACAGCGTGTATGTGGAGAACAGTATGTGCAGTCAATCAAGTAACGGATACGGAGTAATCGTAAACGGAAATGTGAACTTACATCGTGATATTGTGATCGCGTCCTGTCATCCTGAACAGACTGTTTCATTCTTCAACAGATTGTGTATACATTTAGTCATTTAGTAGTTTTTAGATAGTCACGCCCTTAGCTTAATAACCACTGCTGGGGCTATCAAAGTGCTAAATATACTGAGGTGAGGTGGTGAGGTGAAATGAGGTTTAACGTCGCGTCCAAGTTCAAGATTATTGCACTTGTATAGCGACGTGCGTGTACGTGTGTGTGTTTGTGTGGCTGCTTGTACTAGTCCGGACTGATGCCGATTTATAGTGCTAGCTCACTGAAATACCATGCCGCAGTTTAACATGAATACCCCACTCAGACACAGTATACTAACTCCGAGCCGACCAGTCCTTGTTTTAGCCCCTTAATGCCGAGCGCCAGACAGGGTAACAACAAGTACCATCTTTTAACGTCTTTTGGTATGACGCGGTCGGGGATCGAACCCCGGACCTTCCGCTCTCCGGGCGGACGCTCTACCACTAGACCACGGAGGCGGTCGCTAAATATACTGATGGTAGTGAATGAGGGGAAACTTTGTTTTCGACGCAGTAAAATAATATGCCATCATGGGTTCGCAGCCTTGTCTACCAAATAGGCGTTGGTAACAATAGTAACAATGGTAACAATGGTAACAATGGTAACAATGTACACAAACACATCTAGGCTCTGATTCTGACATGAGTTGAACTTGCATGCGCGCTATTTCAAATGTACTGACCGTAAAACTTATTTCTCTTTATGTTTTAGTGTTCCCTTATTTTACATCTGAATATTAGCTTACTGAACACTGTACATATTTACTTATATTAGATGGTAAAATTATGAAGCCAAACATTTGTTAATTCTATTGATGTCAATGTGGTCAGGCTCGCTGACTTGGTTGATGTATGTCATCGTATCTCAATTGCGTGGGTCGATGCTCATGATATCGATCACTTGAATGTCTTGTCCAGAATCGATTATTTACAGACCACCGTCATATAGCTGGAATATTGTTGAGTGCGGCGTTATACAACAAACAAACAAACAAACAAACAATCGAAATAACGTTACCTGTTTCACATTCAGGCCCGTTGAGTGAGTGAGTGAGTTAGGTTTAACGCCGCTTTTAACATTATTCCAGTTATATCACGGCGTGTCAGCTTAATGTGGGAGGAAAGCCCGAAGTGATGCAGGTCTCAGACGTTTACCACTTCGGTGAAACCCACGAGCACGGGTATGGTGCTGACAAACCTAGGTACATAATCGGGGCGAACCGGGATTCGAACCAACAATCATAGGTTTCTGGCGTGCCCAAGGGACGCAACTCTGCACAGCGAATCGCGGCGCCTTAGACGACTGGGCCACCCGTGCCCCCTCAGGCCCCATGAAACCTGGTTGACAAATACAGGTGAACTCGCTTGTCTTCGCCACACACGTGCGGAGTCAAACAACAAACAAAAAAACAATAAGGAGAAAATCTCGTAAGTCCAACTTTACTCCAATCCTAATACGTTTCGTCAATAAAATAGGTTTAAACTAAACTATCAGTCTGTTCAGACACAACCTTACACGTGGAACACAATACGCACTAGGATCATTCATCCTTCATTGGCCGGGTTCTAGTTTAACCATAATAAATGGCTGGTCTTATGTGGTTTTATCTAATCCTTTACGTGTCTTTTAGAGTAAAGGTACATTTGTAGCAACTATTTATGAAAGCTTATCCTTTGTCTTCTAAAGGTTTTCACGTAATGCATTCACTATTTAGGAGGTTACATACATTTCGGAGGGGTGAGTTGGAAGCTGTTTGTATGGGTTTTTTTTGCTCCGAGTCGCTACTTTTCAAGCTATATCACCAGAAACAAAAACAGTCACAAACAGTTCCTCAGCTGACACTACACGTAGGCCTTTAAAACATTACAGTAACATATTTATACAAACCTCACTTGCATTTCACAAATTATTATTCAGTTTCTTCGCTGGTTCCTAACTCGGCCACAGAGGCCTAATGAATAGAAGGAAATATTTTTAAATATAAAACGTCAACACCAGACAATCAACAGTCTCTATTATCCGCAGACACATAATTATTCTTTTTTAACTTTAAGGGCAAAACAGTAAAATATAAATGGATCGCCGAAAATCAGTGATGACACCAGCATGTCCTGCTATACCAGTACAGTGAACAACGGTTATAACGAACACGCTTATAACGAACTAACGGATATAACGAACTAACTTTTTAGTCCCGACTATTTTCTGTAGTTATACTGTAGATATGCTTATAACGAATTACGTTTATAACGAACTAAAATTAGTAGTCCCTTTGAGTTCGTTATAACCGTAGTTTACTGTATTTTACAAATGTCAAATAGTCGCCATAAAGAACAAAGATTCTACTCCGCTAATCTCAAGATACAATCGCCCGTGAAGATCCGGGTTAGAATAGGTCTTTAGCAACCCATGCTTGCTGTTAAAGGCGACTATGCTTGTCGTAAGAGGCGACTAACGGGATCGGGTGGTCAGGCTCGCTAACTTGGTTGATGCATGTCATCGACCCTAATTGTGTGGATGGATGCTCATGTTGACAATCACTGGATTGTCTGGTCCAGACTCGATTATTTACAGACCGCCGTCATATAGCTGGTATATTGCTGGGTGCGGCGTTAAACAACAAACAAACAAACAAACAAACAAACCAATATACAACGTGTGTTGTCTTCAGTGGAAGCCAGTGATGAACATGTAAGAACATTCTTGGAACTGAATTTGTTTAAACGAAACAGTAGAATGTTAGCTAATAATCTGCAGGTTAATTCAACTTTTCAAACTAATGTTTGTGTGTCCGCACTTGGATGCAATATATTGGTTAACTAGTAACAGTAGTTATAAATTGACTGATATATTATAACTGTTATTTACACCATTCATTCGCTTGCAGGATATTTAAATACGTTGATGTTTGAAGTATTTAAGAAAACAGTTTCTGTTAAAAAATAATGTTTTTGAAGTAAATATAAAAACATCCTAAGTGTTAATATATGTGAGGCAATACCAAACAAACTGTCTGAAATGTTTTCATGTTTTTATTTCCACTCTAAAAGTTGCTAATATTTACTGACGGGAGGGGGCTAGAGAGGTCCGTACTGATGGGGTGTGGGCTAGAGAGGTCCGTACTGATGGGGTGTGGGCTAGAGAGGTCCGTACTGACGGGAGGGGACTAGGGAGGTCCGTACTGACTGGTGGGTACTTGGGAGGTCCGTACTGACGGGAGGGGACTAGAGAGGTCCGTACTGATGGGGTGTGGGCTAGAGAGGTCCGTACTGACGGGAGGGGACTAGGGAGGTCCGTACTGACGGGAGGGGACTAGAGAGTTCCGTACTGACGGGTAGGTACTAGGGAGGTCCGTACTGACTACAGAGGTCCGTACTTATGGGGTGTGGGCTAGAGAGGTCCGTACTGACGGGTGGGTACTTGGGAGGTCCGTACTGACGGGAGGGGACTAGGGAGGTCCGTACTGATCGGGTGTGGGCTAGAGAGGTCCGTACTGACGGGTGGGTACTTGGGAGGTCCGTACTGACGGGAGGGGACTAGGGAGGTCCGTACTGATCGGGTGTGGGCTAGAGAGGTCCGTACTGACTGCAGGGGACTAGGGAGGTCCGTACTGACGGGAGGGGACTAGGGAGGTCCGTACTGACGGGAGGGGACTAGGGAAGTCCGTACTGATGGGGTGTGGGCTAGAGAGGTCCGTACTGACGGGAGGGGACTAGGGAGGTCCGTACTGACGGGAGGGGACTAGAGAGTTCCGTACTGACAGGGAGGGGACTAGGAAGGTCCGTACTGACCGATGGGGACTAGGAAGGTCCGTACTGACGGTTTGGGGACTAGGGAGATCCGTACTGACGGGAAGGGACAAAGGAGGTCCGTACTGATGGGGTGTGGGCTAGAGAGGTCCGTACTGACGGGTTGGGGACTAGGGAGGTCCGTACTGACGGGTTGGGGACTAGGGAGATCCGTTCTGACGGATGGGTACAAGGGAGGTCTGTACTGACGGGAAGGGACAAAGGAGGTCCGTACTGATGGGGTGTGGGCTAGAGAGGTCCGTACTGACGGGTTGGGGACTAGGGAGGTCCGTACTGACGGATGGGTACAAGGGAGGTCCGTACTGACGGGAAGGGACAAAGGAGGTCCGTACTGATGGGGTGTGGGCTAGAGAGGTCCGTACTGACGGGTGGGTACTTGGGAGGTCCGTACTGACGCGAGGGGACTAGGGAGGTCTGTACTGACGGGAGTGGTTTTGGGAGGTCCGCACTGACGTATTGATACTTGAGAGGTCCGTACTGACTAGGGAGGTTCGTACTGACGGGTTGGGGACTAGGGAGGTCCGTACTGACGGATGGGTACAAGGGAGGGTCGTACTGACGGGGTGAGGACTGGGGAGGTCCGTACTGACGGATGAGTACTAGGGAGGTCCGTACTGACGGGTTGGGGACTAGGGAGGTCCGTACTGACGGATGGGTACAAGGGAGGGTCGTACTGACGGGGTGAGGACTGGGGAGGTCCGTACTGACGGATGGGTACAAGGGAGGGTCGTACTGACGGGGTGAGGACTGGGGAGGTCCGTACTGACGGGTGGGTACTTGGGAGATCCGTACTGACGGGAGGGGACTAGGGAGGTCCGTACTGATGGGGTGTGGGCTAGAGAGGTCCGTACTGACTGGTGGGTACTTGGGAGGTCTGTACTGACGGGAGTGGTTTTGGGAGGTCCGCACTGACGTATTGATACTTGAGAGGTCCGTACTGACAGGGTGGGGACTAGGGAGGTCCGTACTGACGGGTTGGGGACTAGGGAGGTCCGTACTGACGGATGAGTACAAGGGAGGGTCGTACTGACGGGGTGAGGACTGGGGAGGTCCGTACTGACGGGTGGGTACTTGGGAGATCCGTACTGACGGGAGGGGACTAGGGAGGTCCGTACTGATGGGGTGTGGGCTAGAGAGGTCCGTACTGACTGGTGGGTACTTGGGAGGTCTGTACTGACGGGAGTGGTTTTGGGAGGTCCGCACTGACGTATTGATACTTGAGAGGTCCGTACTGACAGGGTGGGGACTAGGGAGGTCCGTACTGACAGGGTGGGGACTAGGGAGGTCCGTACTGACAGGGTGGGGACTAGGGAGGTCCGTACTGACAGGGTGGGGACTAGGGAGGTTCGTACTGACGGGTTGGGGACTAGGGAGGTCCGTACTGACAGGGTGGGGACTAGGGAGGTCCGTACTGACGGGTTGGGGACTAGGGAGGTCCGTACTGACAGGGTGGGGACTAGGGAGGTTCGTACTGACGGGTTGGGGACTAGGGAGGTCCGTACTGACAGGGTGGGGACTAGGGAGGTCCGTACTGACAGGGTGGGGACTAGGGAGGTCCGTACTGACAGGGTGGGGACTAGGGAGGTTCGTACTGACGGGTTGGGGACTAGGGAGGTCCGTACTGACGGATGGGTACAAGGGAGGGTCGTACTGACGGGGTGAGGACTGGGGAGGTCCGTACTGACGGGTGGGTACTTGGGAGATCCGTACTGACGCGAGGGGACTAGGGAGGTCCGTACTGATGGGGTGTGGGCTAGAGAGGTCCGTACTGACTGGTGGATACTTGGGAGGTCTGTACTGACGGGAGTGGTTTTGGGAGGTCCGCACTGACGTATTGATACTTGAGAGGTCCGTACTGACAGGGTGGGGACTAGGGAGGTCCGTACTGACAGGGTGGGGACTAGGGAGGTCCGTACTGACAGGGTGGGGACTAGGGAGGTTCGTACTGACGGGTTGGGGACTAGGGAGGTCCGTACTGACAGGGTGGGGACTAGGGAGGTCCGTACTGACAGGGTGGGGACTAGGGAGGTTCGTACTGACGGGTTGGGGACTAGGGAGGTCCGTACTGACGGATGGGTACAAGGGAGGGTCGTACTGACGGGGTGAGGACTGGGGAGGTCCGTACTGACGGGTGGGTACCAGGGAGGTCCGTACTGACGGGTGGGTACTTGGAAGGTCCGTACTGACGTATTGATACTTGAGAGGTCTATTATTCTATAAATAATTAGAACTTGTTTGTTTCAGTTCAGTAACCATGGAACTGACATGATAAATCGACACGAACGTTACTGCTGCGGTCCTATGATAGTAAATTCAAATATTCCTTTTGCATATACTACACAAAAGGACAATTCTTTTCTTTCACATTGCTATACATGCAGTTAAACTATACCAATATCGGAAACATCGGATGGTCCTCAACATTTTTAGTAAAATGTCCTCAATTAAGTTTTGCAATTTCCGACTAGTCTTACCTTTTATCCACGATTTTCCGTCTACAACCTACAGCACCACAGAAACGGGGTGTGATATAAATGCCCCCCCCCCCCCCCCGGACACTGTACCAATACCTGCTAATAATCCACCTTTCACATTTAACCAGTAGAGATGCTTCTTTGTTTTAAAAAGACATTCCTGGTCCTAAGGGATATGTGTAGTTGCTATAGCCACTCATTCAGTGACCAAAAGACTTGTAAAGTAGGATTAGACGCTGCGCGGACATCTCAAAGCCGTCTCCTCATCATGGGTGATTATTTAAGGGCATTATCAAAATGGGAAATGCGAACTATGAGATGAGGAGATGATTGTTATGTCCGATGAGATAAGTAGAACATAAAACATCCCATGAGGGTTACTGATGTTGACCAACCAGGAGATAAGGAACCTAATGAGTGAAAAATCACATTTTGACTTATCATTATATTTTCAAACTACAGCATCTTCGGATCGGAACACCAAAAATAGTTCACAAGCTTCAATTCGTATTTATTACAGAGATACATGACATCACACATATCTATCTTTACTGAAGAAAGTTGACGTCAAACGTTTTTATGACGCCATAGAACAATTTTATCCCAGCACCCATAAGTTCTCTTTTCCCAAGTCCCCTCCCGTCAGTACGGACCTCCCTAGTCCCCTCCCGTCAGTACGGACCTCCCTAGTCCCCTCCCGTCAGTACGGAACTCCCTAGTCCCAATCGGTCAGTACGGACCTCCCTAGTCCCCATCGGTCAGTACGGACCTTCCTAGTCCCCATCTGTCATTATGCACCTCAATAGACCCCTCCGTCAGTACGGACCTCCCTAGTCCCCTCCCGTCAGTAGGGACCTCCCTAGTCCCCTCCCGTCAGTAGGAACCTCCCTAGTCCCCATCGGTCAGTACGGACCTCCCTAGTCCCCTGCAGTCAGTAGGGACCTCCCTAGTCCCCATCGGTCAGTACGGACATTCCTAGTCCCCATCTGTCATTATGCACCTCAATAGACCCCTCCCGTCAGTATGGACCTCCCTAGTCCCCTCGCGTCAGTAGGGACCTCCCTAGTCCCCATCGGTCAGTACGGACCTCCCTAGTCCCCTGCAGTCAGTAGGGACCTCCCTAGTCCCCATCGGTCAGTACGGACCTCCCAAGTCACCTCCCGACAGTACGGACCTCCCAAGTCCCCTCCCGTCAGTAGGGACCTCCCTCGTCCCCATCGGTCAGTACGGACCTCCCTAGTCCCCTGCAGTCAGTAGGGACCTCCCTAGTCCCCATCGGTCAGTACGGACCTCCCAAGTCACCTCCCGACAGTACGGACCTCCCAAGTCCCCTCCCGTCAGTAGGGACCTCCCTCGTCCCCATCGGTCAGTACGGACCTCCCTAGTCCCCTGCAGTCAGTACGGACCTCCCTAGTCCCCATCGGTCATTATGCACCTCAATAGACCCCTCCCGTCAGTACGGACCTCCCTAGTCCCCTCCCGTCAGTAGGGACCTCCTAGTCCCCATCGGTCAGTACGGACCTCCCTAGTCCCCTGCAGTCAGTACGGACCTCCCTAGTCCCCATCGGTCAGTACGGACCTCCCTAGTCCCCATCGGTCAGTACGGACCTCCCAAGTCCCCTCCCGTCAGTACGGACCTCCCTAGTCCCCATCGGTCAGTACGGACCTCCCTAGTCCCCATCTGTCATTATGCATCGCAATAGACCCCTCTCGTCAGTACGGACCTACCAAGTCCCCTCCCGTCAGTACGGACCTCCCTAGTCCCCACCCTGTCAGTACGGACCTCCCTAGTCCCCATCGGTCAGTACGGACCTCCCAAGTCACCTCCCGACAGTACGGACCTCCCTAGTCACCTCCCGACAGTACGGACCTCCCAAGTCCCCTGCAGTCAGTACGGACCTCCCTAGTCCCCATCGGTCAGTACGGACCTCCCTAGTCCCCACCCGTCAGTACGGACCTCCCTAGTCCCCATCGGTCAGTACGGACCTCCCTAGTCCCCTCCCGTCAGTACGGACCTCCCTAGTCCCCTCCCGTCAGTAGGGACCTCCCTAGTCCCCATCGGTCAGTACGGACCTCCCAAGTCCCCTGCAGTCAGTACGGACCTCCCTAGTCCCCATCGGTCAGTACGGACCTCCCTTGTCCCCACCCTGTCAGTACAAAGAAACAAATAAACATAATACCCTTCAGATTCAAATTAACTGTATAATTTTCCTATCACCTTCAAATCTATTGTGTACCATTGTATATATAAAGTGCATTGTACTTGAAAAGTACAGGTAGCGCTCATCGCGACAGGTCGTCCATAACAACCTCCCGAACAAAATCCATCAAAATCCTAACTAAAATGTCCAATCTAAGACAAAGCCACAGGGGTAAAGGTGAGACTGAATCTCAGCAAGCCGTACAGCAAGTTAGTTCAGTGGATCAAACATCAACAAAGTCAAAATCTTCGACTGATAGCGACACTACCCCGACACCGGAGAATCAAGCGACAGCCATGTCGGTGAGCATGTTCGATGACATGAAAACATATATTAAAAAAATCACTCAAAAAGCAAATGGGATGTGCGGTGAAGTCTGCATCTGTTGTAACTTTGATCAATCTATGATAGTATGACGTTCAGCGACACTCGTATTATTTCTTAGATCTGAAGTTGCTATTTATAGAATCACGTGAGTGTCATGTGACTAAATGTTTTCGTAAATTACCACTTTATAAACAAAGCGCACATGAAACTAACAAGCCAATGTTCGTGAGATTATGTATCTCTGTTGACTCTCAACACCGACTGAAATACAAATGTAGGTATGTCAGGTAGAATCAGTGTTATTTAATTTTGACGTGTAGCGCTATAATTATCCATGACGTGTACCGGTAGTATAGATTACGTGATTTGTACACTCCGCAAGGAACAGTGAGCCATAATGCCGACAAGTGAGTACCTGTATTGGTGTATGGTCAAATAGTTTTCGTGAATTGTTCGACTGAAGATAAAATCTGAGAACTACGTATGATTTATGATGCCATTAGAAACATGTCCTTGTGTTGACGTGTTATTCTCTCACATCAACCATGTTCACACGTGAGTTACCTCCCTTCCTTGGGCTAGTTAGAGGACAGGTCAGTTGATGGCTATATTAACACATCCAATTCTGGCCATGGTAATACTGTTTGATTTAGGATACCAATGGTGGTTGTAGCTTGTGGAAACGCTTCCATATCTACTTTGTTTTTATTATTGTATGTTTTCATACAATCTCTTTTTCCCACAAACATTAAAAATATTCAATTCAGAAGTGATGGTGAGGTGAAATGGGGTTAAACATCGCGTCCAAGATTATTGCACTTATATAGCGACGTGCATGCACGTGTGTGTGTGTGTGTGTGGCTGCTTGTACTAGTCCGGACTGATGCCGATTTATAGTGCTAGCCCACTGAGATACCATGCATCGGTTTAACATGAATACCCCACTCAGACACAGTATACTGACTCCGAGCCGACCAGTCCTTGTTTTAGCCCCTTAATGCCGAGCGCCAGACAGGTACCAAGTACCATCTTTTAACGTCTTTTGGTATGACGCGACAGGGGATCGCACCCCGGACCTTCCGCACTCCGGGCGGACGCTCTACCACTAGACCACGGAGGCGGTCACAGTAGGTGATGAATCAATGTATGATATAGATAACAACCTTGACAACAATATTAGTGCTTATTTTGAAAAAACACTGAATGTGGGTGACAAATTCAGAATAGTATCAGCAAATTACATGCGCCTAGCAGATAAAAGAAAACGTAAAGAAGTGATGAACCTTTGTCGAAAGAAGTAATTTTCTATCATATGTCAACAAGACATTCATATTTCTAAGGATGGACGAAACAATAAGGAGAAATGAATGGGGATTTATATCACACCCCGTTTCTGTGGTGCTGTAGGTTGTAGACGGAAAATCGTGGATAAAAGGTAAGACTAGTCGGAAATTGCAAAACTTAATTGAGGACATTTTACTAAAAATGTTGAGGACCATCCGATGTTTCCGATATTGGTATAGTTTAACTGCATGTATAGCAATGTGAAAGAAAAGAATTGTCCTTTTGTGTAGTATATGCAAAAGGAATATTTGAATTTACTGTCATAGGACCGCAGCAGTAACGTTCGTGTCGATTTATCATGTCAGTTCCATGGTTACTGAACTGAAACAAACAAGTTCTAATTATTTATAGAATAATAGACCTCTCAAGTATCAATACGTCAGTACGGACCTTCCAAGTACCCACCCGTCAGTACGGACCTCCCTGGTACCCACCCGTCAGTACGGACCTCCCCAGTCCTCACCCCGTCAGTACGACCCTCCCTTGTACCCATCCGTCAGTACGGACCTCCCTAGTCCCCAACCCGTCAGTACGAACCTCCCTAGTCCCCACCCTGTCAGTACGGACCTCCCTAGTCCCCACCCTGTCAGTACGGACCTCCCTAGTCCCCAACCCGTCAGTACGAACCTCCCTAGTCCCCACCCTGTCAGTACGGACCTCCCTAGTCCCCACCCTGTCAGTACGGACCTCCCTAGTCCCCACCCTGTCAGTACGGACCTCTCAAGTATCAATACGTCAGTGCGGACCTCCCAAAACCACTCCCGTCAGTACAGACCTCCCAAGTACCCACCAGTCAGTACGGACCTCTCTAGCCCACACCCCATCAGTACGGACCTCCCAAGTCCCCTGCAGTCAGTACGGACCTCCCTAGTCCCCATCGGTCAGTACGGACCTCCCTAGTCCCCGCCCGTCAGTACGGACCTCCCTAGTCCCCATCGGTCAGTACGGACCTCCCTAGTCCCCTCCCGTCAGTACGGACCTCCCTAGTCCCCTCCCGTCAGTAGGGACCTCCCTAGTCCCCATCGGTCAGTACGGACCTCCCAAGTCCCCTGCAGTCAGTACGGACCTCCCTAGTCCCCATCGGTCAGTACGGACCTCCCTTGTCCCCACCCTGTCAGTACAAAGAAACAAATAAACATAATACCCTTCAGATTCAAATTAACTGTATAATTTTCCTATCACCTTCAAATCTATTGTGTACCATTGTATATATAAAGTGCATTGTACTTGAAAAGTACAGGTAGCGCTCATCGCGACAGGTCGTCCATAACAACCTCCCGAACAAAATCCATCAAAATCCTAACTAAAATGTCCAATCTAAGACAAAGCCACAGGGGTAAAGGTGAGACTGAATCTCAGCAAGCCGTTCAGCAAGTTAGTTCAGTGGATCAAACATCAACAAAGTCAAAATCTTCGACTGATAGCGACACTACCCCGACACCGGAGAATCAAGCGACAGCCATGTCGGTGAGCATGTTCGATGACATGAAAACATATATTAAAAAATTCACTCAAAAAGCAAATGGGATGTGCGGTGAAGTCTGCATCTGTTGTAACTTTGATCAATCTATGATAGAATGACGTTCAGTAACACTCGTATTATCTCTTAGATCTGAAGTTGCTATTTATAGAATCACGTGAGTGTCATGTGACTAAATGTTTTCGTGAATTACCACTTTATAAACATAGCGCATATGACACTAACAAGTCCATGTTCGTGAGATTATGTATCTCTGTTGACTCTCAACACCGACTGAAATAGGTGTATGTCAGGTAGAATCAGTGTTATTTAATTTTGACGTGTAGCGCTATAATTATCCAGGACGTGTACCGGTAGTATAGATTACGTGAGCCATAATGCCGACAAGTGAGTACCTGTATTGGTGTATGGTCAAATAGTTTTCGTGAATTGTTCGACTGAAGATAAAATCTGAGAACTACGTATGATTTATGATGCCATTAGAAACATGTCCTTGTGTTGACGTGTTATTCTCTCACATCAACCATGTTCACACGTGAGTTACCTCCCTTCCTTGGGCTAGTTAGAGGACAGGTCAGTTGATGGCTATATTAACACATCCAATTCTGGCCATGGTAATACTGTTTGATTTAGGATACCAATGGTGGTTGTAGCTTGTGGAAACGCTTCCATATCTACTTTGTTTTTATAATTGTATGTTTTCGTACAATCTCTTTTTCCCACAAAAATTAAAAAATTTCAATTCAGTAGGTGATGGTGAGGTGAAATGGGGTTTAACATCGCGTCCAAGATTATTGCACTTATATAGCGACGTGCATGCACGTGTGTGTGTGTGTGTGGCTGCTTGTACTTGTCCGGACTGATGCCGATTTATAGTGCTAGCCCACTGAGATACCATGCATCGGTTTAACATGAATACCCCACTCAGACACAGTATACTGACTCCGAGCCTACCTGTCCTTGTTTTAGCCCCTTAATGCCGAGCGCCAGACAGGTACCAAGTACCATCTTTTAACGTCTTTTGGTATGACGCGACAGGGGATTGCACCCCGGACCTTCCGCTCTCCGGGCGGACGCTCTACCACTAGACCACGGAGGCGGTCACAGTAGGTGATGAATCAATGTATGATATAGATAACAACCTTGACAACAATATTAGTGCTTATTATGAAAAACACTGAATGTGGGTGACAAATTCAGAATAGTATCAGCAAATTACATGCGCCTAGCAGATAAAAGAAAACGTAAAGAAGTGATGAACCTTTGTCGAAAGAAGTAATTTTCTATCATATGTCAACAAGACATTCATATTTCTAAGGATGACGAAACAATAAGGAGAAATGAATGGGGACAAAGTATTATAGCGCCTTACAAGATAAATGCAAGATGAGTTACCATTTTGTTTTGTAATACTTTAGAAATAAAAACCCATACATTTAAACAAGATATTAATGGCAAATATCACAATAAAAGGCATAAGGTTAACTCTGACTAGTAATATTTATGGCCCAAAACTGCTTTTTACTATACTTTTTTCAATAATATTGACGGATTTGAAAACGAATCACTGATAATATGCGAATATCTTAACTTGGTACTCAATCCAGATGTCAATTTGGAAAATTATAAGTATATCAACAATCCCAAAGCAAGAAAGTTTGTACTTGAAAAAGCAGAAAGCTTTGATCTAATTGATATTTAGAGAGAAAAAAAGTCAAGATGAAAAAAAAACAGATGGTAGAAGAAAACCCAAAACAACAAGCTAGACTTGACTTCCTTTTGGTCTCACAAGACATTGCAAATATACTAATGATTATTCAAATATACCAGGATACACTCTGATCACTCTGCAATTCCGTATACGTTGACTTTTTCGAATACGCTTAGCAAAGAAAGAAGTGGTGGCTACTGGAAGTTGAATACATCTTTACTGTTTAACAATGAATATATCCAAATAGTGAAGGAAACACTAGAAGAAACAAAGCTGGAATATTCAAATAGTAAATATTCCAAAGATGAAGCGAGTAAAACCGAAGGCCTAAACTTAGAATTAAATATCAGTGATACTATTGTTTCAGAAACATTTTTGATGAAAGTGAGAGGCACATCAATATTTTTGCCACTTATACCCAAAATGAAGAAAGTAAAACGTTAGAGGAAAAGATAAAGCAAATAGAAGAGGAAATTATGGAAAATTTTCAGAATATAAGTGAATCAAAGCTGTCAGACTTGTCTTAATATTAAGTAATTTTTGAAAATCTGAAAGAAGAAGAATAAAGAGTGATACAAATAATAACAGAATCCAGTGGTACGAGGTAGGAGAGAAACAATCAAAATATTGTTGGCATCTTGAAAAAAGGAACTATATCAATAAACTAATTAACAGTATTATAACTGAAAAAGGGGAGTTTTTAACCGATAATTTATTACAGAAACTGAATACACCAAACCTGTGTAAATCTCAGTTTGATGATTTAGAAGACATGATGAACACTTATCCAGTCAGTGCCGAGGAGATGCAGAGCCGTGATTGCTGCCCGGGCGGTCACACGAGATACTGAGTTCAGTGCAACCTTGTGGCCTTATGTGACATGACAACGAACAATTTTCAATGCATTTGTACAACCACAACATGTGACTATCGAGCTCCAAAGTTTCATATTTGTATCTATGATATTTAATGAAATATATCGACTTTATTAGGTGCTAAATTAATTTTAATTTACTAAAAATCTACCTGCGCGTTTCTTTTTTTTCTTTTTTTCTTTTTTTTTTTTGGGGGGGGGGGGAGTGTATGACAAATAACAAAAACCCAGGTATTGATGGATTCCCAGTATAGTTTTTTAATTTTTTATCTGGAAGGATCTTGGATTATACATGTATATTACAGAAACATTTAGAAAGAACACGTTAAGTCAAACAATGAACAGCGGCGTCATTACCTGTATACCCAAAGGCACGTACGACAAACACATTCTCATAACTCGACCAATTACTCTCTTCAATTCATTGTATAAAATTTTAAGTAAATTTATAGCAAAAAGAATTAAAACGACACTTAATACTCTCATACATGAAAACCAAACTGGCCTTATCCCTTGAAGATGTATCAGCGAAATCATACGACTATTTTATATCTTGTTTGAAACAAAATTACAAAATACGCCTTGATTACTATTTCTTATAGACTTTTTGATACCATTTCAAAACAATTTACCATGTTGACACTGGAAAAGTTTGGCTTAGGACCTAATATGAGAAAATAGATATTACATACTTATAAATAATGCTTCATCTTGCATCATACAACATGGACACCTGTCTTCATTCTTCTATAACGAAAGGGGATGTAGACAAGCAGACCCATTGTCTCCATATCTATTCCTTCTCATTGCAGAAACTTTGGGAATGATGATTCGTGATAATAGAGCAATAAAAGGTATCAGCCTGAATAATGTGGAACATAAACACGGACAATATGCTGATGATACAAAAATATGTCTAAATGGGACTGATGAAAGTTTAAGTACGGCTATTGGCACATTTTTAGGTGAAAATCGACCTGCAGTGCTCGTGCCAACTGGCGGACGTTCTGTGGTTCTTGTGGTCCTGTGGTACATATATGTTCGATTGGGTTTAGATGTGGACGCCTGGAGAGCCATGGCAGGACGTTGTGATTCCTGACAAAAGCTGTCGAGCGTTGTCATAATGGGAAGGACGTGTGACCGTAGAATCTCATGCGTGAAGCGTTGTTCCATTTGATACCAGTGTAGGATATTTCTGCCAACATCATCACATTACCAGCACCAAGTCTGTCCACTTACTCCATGCAGTTTCGTACATAACGTTTCCCGCGACGCCTGTACCATCTGCACGGCGAAGCATACTCGTCACTAAACCAAACGTTTCTCCATCGCAGTTGTGGCCATACTCTATGATTTGGACATCATTGACGTCGTAGCCGGTGATGCTGGTCCGTCCGTAGTTGTAGAGGTGGCCGTGGTGGTTTTGTGACGTCACCGTATGAATCTGTCCTGTGCTCTGGTAGTGATCTGGGAAGGTCACGTGTTGTCCCATGTGGCTGATAATGTCCAGTCTTGTAATGATGCTTGGTGCCACGAGGGACAACTGCTGAAGATGATTCTCCTGTTTGCAGCCGGCTGATGGCCTTGCTGCGTTGGGCTTCCGTCCGTCGTGGCATGTTTTCGCTGTTCACATGCTGTAGGGGGCAAAGGTGGCCCAGTCGTCTAAGGCGCCGCGATTCGCTGTGCAGAGTTGCGTCCCTTTGGCACGCCAGAAACCTATGATTGTGGGTTCGAATCCCGGCTCGCTCCAATTATGTTTCTAGGTTTGTCAGCACCATACCCCTGCTCGTTGGTTTCACCGAAGTGGTAAACGTCTGAGACCTGCATCACTTCGGGCTTTCCTCCCACATTAAGCTGCGTTAAACCCAACTCACGCACTCACTCACTAACTGAAAGAATGTGTGGCATGCAAATGAAAATTGAACCTTTTCATGTGAAGTGTTTCAGGCGTGTTTCAGCGCCAGGCGTGGTTGTGTTTTTTGCGATTTTTGCATGTGTTCACCCAATTTCTTCAGTACCTCTTTCTTTCCACATACGTCAATTCTAATTGTTTGATCTCAGGGTGACGCTTAACAACATATATCATATAAACAGGCGATGTGTGTGGAGGTAATTCTATATTCAGCAAACTTGAAAGAAAAATAACCCCTTTATTACATCATTGTTAACACCCCTCAGTAACATATCCGATGCCACTGGCCCGGGCTGACCCTATCGTGATTCCCCCTACTATGCAGTTTTCCATGCGATACTGACACTGTAGTCTGTCTCACAGACACAAGACAGTACATTTAAAAAAAAGACTCAAGTCTAGAAAGATTTGGCATGTCTAGACTGCCTCAGTGGTAGCCTTGAAATTATGCATTGTTATAGGGATTAAATTTTAATTTTGTAGATATATATTTTTAACAACGATACATGTATTTCTGGGACTAAATGACTCCAGTACATTCCCACGATAAGGCTATTCATAGATCGATTATCGAACTGTCATCCATTGTCTGATATCAATACATCGAGGACAAGTAAGGTTGTCATAATTATCGTCG
Organism: Haliotis rufescens; assembly: GCF_023055435.1. Lineage (NCBI taxonomy): Eukaryota > Metazoa > Mollusca > Gastropoda > Lepetellida > Haliotidae > Haliotis > Haliotis rufescens. The sequence continues at coordinate 3,678,336 of NW_025963780.1, forward strand.
ATGCCGCGCTACACTATCGCCGATTCAATCAAATTGACTACTATATACATAACTACAATGGACATGTACATGATCACACACACAGGTTATCGATCCCAATTGCGTGGATTGATGCTTATGATATCAATTACTAGACTGTCTGGTCCAGACTCGATTATTTACAGACCGCCGTCATATAGCTGGAATATTGCTGAGTGCGGCGTAAAACAACGAAATAAAGGCGGCAAGTGAGAGCGCCTCGACTGTTTCATATTTCGACCTATGCATACAGATTCAGAGTGACAAAACACTCTCCACATGTACATGACTGTATGAAAAGAGGAACGACTTCGACTTTCCAATTGTCAACTTTCCCTTAATGATGAGCAATATTCGTGAAGCTCAAGTCCCTTGGGATCTACATTTCACAACATTTGAGGTACAATAGAGCATGCTCTTTCTACTAAGATTTCAAAGAGCGTCATGCGACTCTTGCTCAGAAGTTGTTTAACCAAGCGTACAACATTCAAGGCCTCAGTAAAGCTTTCAAAACGTGGTATGACAAGCTTGTTGAAGACATTTCGACGTATCAGTGACAAGAATGACGTCCGAAGGATTTTCCTATTTTGACCTGTACTATTCATGTATGTTTCCGTGTTTTGTTTCAGGTGAGTGAGTGAGTATTGTTTTACGCCGCTTTTAGCAAAAGTCAAGCAATATAACGGCGGGGGACACCAGAAATCGGCTTAATATACTGAACCAAATTAAAAACTTCACAATCCTAAAATTTTAACATTTTGACCAGTTATCATCGTGGGCCCTTATTGTGTATTTAAACAGTAATGGCCACGTATTGTCTTCAGATAACCCCCGTTTTTGAGCAGGTGAATCGATTAAAATCATGTGCACAACACTATAGTGGCAAAAGTGTTTTTTTACGTTCAACTGGTCACGTTGCCATAATACCGCACGTGTTTTAAGCCATACTTGTTAGCAGTCATTAACAAAAAAAGAAAAACACAAGAAAACAAAAGTCTTTACGGCCATTTGTCATGCCACGCCTTTCAAATGTGCAGCGTGAACGTGCCATCGGCATGTTGCAGACGGGAACGTCCGTAGCTGAAGTCGCAAGGACGATGGGTTGTAGTCGACGGACTGTTTATGATTTACAGACGCGTCTACAGCAAACGGGTACCACCGCTGATCGCCCTCGGCCAGGTTGACCACGCGTGACGTCACATGCAGAGGATCGTCAGATCGTCTTACGTCACCTCCGTAACCGATTTTTGACGGCAACATCAACCAGAAATGAACTGTTAAGGGGTAGACTGAGTGCGCAAACTGTTCGAAACCGTCTGAGAACTGCTCACCTTCAAGCACGGCGGCCATACTGCGGGCCGATTCTGACTCAATTACACAGACGTCAACGTCAATTGTGGGCACAGCGACACTAAAGATGGACTCAGAGGAATTGGAATCAAGTCGTCTTCAGTGAAGAATCCCGATTTAATCTTCGATTTGCTGTTGGTAGGGCGAGGATGTGGAGGCGCCGTCATGAGCGTTACGCCCAGTGTTGTGTACAGGATGTTGACAGGTTCCGAGGCGGAAGTGTCATGGTGTGGGGTGCTTTCTGTGGCAATGCCAGGCTTCTTGTCATCCGTGGCAACCTCAACGCTACTGCTTACCGCGACCAGGTACTGGCACCAGAACCTCTGCCTTTTATAGCAGCACATGGACCCGGTTTGATCTTCTAACACGACAATGCCAGACCCCACCCAGCAATTTTGACAAGGAATTTCCTTCAGAATGCGGGAGTCAACGTCATGGACTGGCCGTCAAGGTCTCCCGAACTCAATCCCATCGAACACGTCTGGGATGCTCTTGGCAGAAATTTTTGCGCACTCTCCAGAACCAACCACAGAATTTGCAAGATCTTGACACCATTTTGCAGCAACAATGGCGTCGTCTTCCCAATCTTGTGTTCACAAGCATCACATGGTCCATGCGGAGGCGTTGTGTGCGTTGGGACTTATGATTTAAACTGTTGACGTTATTACCGAATACCGTTGGTGCTTGGAACAAATTATGGTTACCACCGTTAATTAAAATCCTTCTTTGGACATTAATGATTAAAAATTACCTTCTCTGATACATTTGTCCGCTGTATATCATATATGGGATTACAGTAAAGTACGGTTATAACGAACACGCTTATAACGAACTGACGGATATAACGAACTTACTTTTTTGCTGTCTATTTGCTGTAGTTATGCTGTATATATGCTTATAACGAACTACGGTTATAACGAACTAAAATTAGGAGTCCCCTTGAGTTCGTTATAACCGTAGTTTACTGTACTTTTAAAACTGTGAAGTTTTTAATTTGACTCAGTATACATTGCACCCATGTCGGGAATCGAACCCAGGCCTGCGGCGTGACGAGCGAACGCTTTAACCACTAGGCTGCCCGACCGCCCCTTTTCATGTGATGGAGGCGTTATAGAAAAAATAACTAGACGTTTACCACTTTGGTGAAACCCACGAGGATGGGCATGGTGCTGATAAACATAGAAACAAGTCGGGGCGAATCGGGATTCGAACCCACATTCATAGGTTTCTGGCGTGCCCTGCACATGTGATTGTGGCGCCATAGAAAACTGAGCCACCCGTGTCCGCTGCCTTTTTCGACAGATGCGTCTTACACCATTGTGATATAATTGTGTGATATGTGATATATGTAACCTCGCGTCCTCCTGTGCATACCAGCGGAATTGTGTTTTCAAGATACGACGATAGTTGGTATGACTACCACATTACAAACGCAGGTCATGAAGGGAAGTCTTACGTAAGCTACATAGTGTTTGAATCAATATTGCTGTCTAGACAGATGAAACTTGATTTTTTTATCTGCATGTATGTTTCACGCTTGATATGCAAAAGCAAATGATTTCAAAGCATGCGGTTCTAATTCATAGGGTTTTCCCACTCTTTTATACATTTTCTCATACCCTCTCATGCAACAAGGTCAAGTAGTCCTACCTTCTGGCTACAATCTCTTTTCAACGACGTCATTGTTAAACTGGGTATTTGTGTATTGAGGTTGCCTGGTTGGGGCTGCTTGATACGGATAGCTGTACCTTCTCCTCGCCATCCCAGCAAGGCACACTGATAATGATGCCTCTGAATATCTACATCATCTTCGCAATCACAGTAAGTACACGCACCCAACCTATTTATCATCAGCATACACATATAAACTTATTCTATGAAATTAATTAATAACACGATGCAGTTGGTTTCAAAACAGATTTTAACTTATCTGTCTAGCTGTGCTTTCCAACGTACATAGAAAGTAACAAAAGATCTTATAGTGTGTGTCCCGTCACACGATAGATATTTGTTTTGAGATCGTCGGGGCATGGTGACCTGGGTTGTTTGGGGTGCATACTTACTTGCTGGTGTCCTGTTGCATCAGAAATAAACTATCGGATGACATTCACGGAGCTTCGCAATCCTCCCGGCTTCCTAGTGCAACAAGTTGCCTGGGGCGAGTGGTATGAAACCTAACATCTCATCTGTTTCATATCTACATTGTAGATCTATGCATAAAGATTCAGAGTGACAAAACACTCTCCACAAGACTGTATGACAAGAGGGACGACTTATATCACTGGATGTCACCTTAACGTTGTGTACAAATCTCGAGATCTGGTCATTGTACAGTAAACTACGGTTATAACGAACACGCTTATAACGAACTGACCGATATAACGAACTGATTTTGTAGTCCTGTCCATGTGTTGTATATATGCTGTATATATGCTTATAACGAACTACGGTTATAACGAACTAAAATAAGTGGTCCCTTTGAGTTCGTAATGACCGTAGTTTACTGTACATTTATATTCCATTTACCATTACGATCGTCAAGTTGAAAATGATAAGGACCTATCATAGGTAAATACCTATCAAAGTGTCTCTCTCTGGATAATAAGCAAGTGAAACCACTTCTTTCAGCGACTTATGTGTACATAAACAGTCGTGTGGTATACAATAAACTACGGTTACAACGAAAACGTTTATAACGAACTGACGGATATAACGAACTAACTTTTTAGTCCCGACTATTTGCTGTAGTTATGCTGTATATATGCTTATAACGAATTACGGTTATAACGAACTAAAATTAGTAGTCCCTTCGATTTCGTTATAACCGTAGTTTACTGTATGTTAGATAGGCACCGTATGTAGAAGAGTTGAGGTGAAATGGGGTTTAACGTCGCGTCCAAGATTATTGCACTTATATAGCGACGTGCATGTACGTGTGTGTGTGTGACTGCTTGTACTAGTCCGGACTGATGCCGATTTAAAGTGCTAGATACCATGCCGCAGTTTAACATTAATACCCCACTCAGACACAGTATACTGACTCCGAGCCGACCAGTCCTTGTTTTAGCCCCTTAATGCCGAGCACCAGACAGGGTAGCAACAAGTACCATCCTTTAACGTCTTTTAGTATGACGCGACCGGGGATCGAACCCGGGACCTTCCGTTCTCCGGGAGGACGCTCTACCACTAGACCACGAAGGCGGTCGTATATAGGAGAAACGATATTCATATTTCATTATGCTTGAGAGTGTGTGAGTGATTCTTCAGTAGTAAACTGCCTAAAGAAACAAGATTTGAGGAAAAGTACAGGAAGCGTTTAACAGTGTCCTGTTTTATTACATTCTTCAAATAATCTGAGTGAGTGAGTGAGTTAAAATTTAACGTCACATAGGCAGTATTTCAGTCACATCGTCAAGAGGTCAATATCATGATGAGGTTGACCTGTATATTTGAAATGTACATAAATTGTCAATGCAAAATACTAACGGAGCCAGATTATCCACTTAAACAGGCGTAAAGGTCCAGATAGCTGTGAAAATTATGTGAATGAACCACCAGGATTTCGCGAGAAAGATAAGCATGCCCTGCCCTAGCGAAGGCACCCGAGTTGAAAATGCCCAAGCGTTGAGGACGTGGACGTTGGAATGTTAAAATGTATTGAAAATATTAATCTTCCTACGAAATGTGTTCCCCAAGCTATTTGAAATTTGTACCCCAAGCTTGAATCTGGGTTGTTTCCGGGACGGTCGGGTAGCCTAGTAGTTAAAGCGTTCGCTCGTCACGCCGAAGACCCGGGTTCGATTCCCGACATGGGTACAATGTGTGACGCCCATTTCTGGTGTCCCCCGCCGTGATATCGCTGGAATATTGCTAAAAGCGGCGTAAAACCATACTCACTCACTCACTCACTGGATTGTTTCCCGAAAACTCGACGAAAGGTACCAGGAAAAATCCAGATACCTTCAGTTAGATATCACTATTGTGTGTACGGTCAGTAAGGCTTACATCAGTATTTTGAGCTGTAGACTTAAACACTGGGTTATATATAGTAAACGACCCGAGACACATACAGACTTCAGTCAGCAGGGATATCGTACGACTGATCACATGTTCAATTTGAATGCAATTGTTAAAACACGCTTATCGAAAAGGAAAAGGGAAGTATGCGTTGCTTTTGTGGACTTTAAGAATGCTTTTAATTCAGTAAATATGAACATCAGAGAATAACCTGTCTCGATTACCCGCCTATCCAGATTCCGTTGGCCGTAAGAGGCTCAGGGATGACACCGGGTGCTCGTGAAAAGGGGGAGCATGTCCTGCCCTACCGGTAGCACCAACCACTCACAAAATGTGCATAAATTGTTGCCTGACACCGCACAGTTCTACTCCTGCCATACGACGATGGCCTTTAACAAAAAAAGATAATCATTTGGGTTACGTCTGCTGTGTACGAGTGCAGATATTCTCCTGCTTTTAAGTAAAGAATGAAACATTTAAGAAATATGTATATGTTTACCAGAGGGGGTGGGGATAGGGGTGGGGTGCAGTTTTACCATTTCTGATCAGATATGTCTCCTGTAGTTGTCTCGGTATAATTGATCAATGATTCTCAGCTCGGGGACTTCAGTTCTATAAAGGTAATCTTGTTTCAACCGCCAACTTCCATACATTTTGTGGCTTTGTGTTCTCATACACATCAAGGGGCGGTCGGGTAGCCCAGCGGTTAAAATGTGTGAAGCCCATTTCTGGTGTTCCCCGCCGTGATATTGCTGGAAGATTGCCAAAAGCGGCGTCAAACCATACTCACTCACTCACTCACTCATACACATCAAAATATTCTTCAAAATAGTCGATACTCAGATTCAACCAAGTCATTTATATGGATCGGAAATATAGGCTGTAAACAGATGTGACAAAATAAAACATTTGCAAACACCAAATACTGGTGTGTATTGGGGGATGTGCTCGATATACACTCTGTCCTTTTGTAAAGTATTGGCTGAAACTGACCGAAATGTATGAACCTAGGATACTAAGAAAATCTTATAATATGCTTGTGTAAAACGAAAAGTGTGGCTATTAATAAAAATGCTTCTTCTTTTCGTTCCAAATTATTTTCACACGGATTTGGACTAATCTATCTCAGTGAAGCTGAGTTGACGATAAACCATTATTTACTGGCAGTTTTGAAAATGCTGGGTCCAGCAAATGTACCACCAAATACAATCAAGGGAGGAGTTGCACAGAAAGTATTTTAGACAAGTGGAATTAATTAAATGCCATGTGGATTCTAAAAAACTGAAAGGATTTGCTTGAATTCTTGCAATCTGAACAGCAAAATTTAATCAAGTTCAATTCTGTCAAAATATTTGATTTTTCAACTTTGTACTCCGCAGTCCCACAAGACAAACTTAAGGGAAAACTTCTTTCCGCGCTCCGTGTTATTTTTGTCACAAAACGAGGTAACCATAGATATCATAGGGGGTTCTGGACAATTTCTTAAATATGAAAGCAAAGTTTTTTGAGAAAACACAATGTGAAATGCTAGACGTCTTCATTGATAACATCTTTGTAAAATTTGGAGGTCAAACATTTAAGCAAGAAGTAGGCAGATCGTGGGCACCAACTGTGCTTTCCCTCTTGCTGATTTTGTTCTTTATGTATATGAATCGGAAATTCTGCTCGGTTTGGTAGATGTTCCAAAACAAAGCAATTTGGCCAAGAAGTTTAACTTAAGCATCACAGAGATCAATGATCTGATATCGTTCAATAACCATCCAATAGCTCATTCCCTTTCACTAATATACCTACCTGTAATAGAAATAGGGACGAGTGTAACCGCCCCATCTGTTTCATTGTTAGATAGGAGGGAAAGATTCAGAATGAGAAAAACCTCTTCACATGCACAGACTATGACAAGAGGGATGACTTTAACTTTCCAATAGTCAACTTCTTCTTTATGTCGAGCAATATGTCAGCATCTCCAGCTTTGGTGTGTACGTTTCAAATGTTTTAAGGTTATTGAGAAGCTCTTTCGACGAATATTTCAAAGAGCTGCATACGCCTCTTGCCCTAAAGTACAAAATTCAAGTCCTCTATGAAGCTTTCACAAAGTTCAATGCTCCACACGTGGAGGACATTTCCATATTTGACACATCAGTGACAAAACTTACGTCCAATGCAATTCCCTATTTTGACTTGTAACATATGTTTCTGTTATATTCGGGTGAACAATTGACTTGCCTTTGCATGTGTTTGTGACGGGTGGAGAACGCGTGGTAACATAACTATTTGATAATGATTCATAAACACATGTTCGTGATATGGTAAGAACGATAAAGTCGACAGAGTGGCTTCGTTTGAATGCCCCTCATAGTGAATGTACTGTGTTCTGGAGGTAGTGACACCATCCTGCACATAAAGATCAATATGGAATCATGTAATCATGTAATCATGGGGGATCATGCAGGAAGCAGAGGTCCTGTAAGTCCCCATGATCCCCAGCGAGGTGGCCTAGCTTTTGTCACTGGTGGCCTATAGCCCATGTTTTAAAACTGTATATATTATATTGTTATGCTCAAATATGTTTCATAAATTGTTTCTAAATATAGTATGCTCAAATATGTTTCATAAATTGTTTTAAAATATAACTTTGCATAAATAACTCAATTGTGACTATATGAACTTCGTCTCGTCGCTATATGGGTGAAATAATGCCGATGCGACGTTAAATTTTAACTCACTCACTCATATAATCGACTATGCTTTCAGCAGAGATTTCTCATGCATATGGAATGGGGTTTGTCGCTTTTTTGGTATTTTAGGAAAATAAATGAAAGTGAAAATAAGGAAAATTTAGAATTAGAACATGAACTTGCATTTCAGATTATTCTGATTTGATTTGCAAAACATCGACATGCTGATACTATTAAGACTTGAAATGAGAGATGTTTTTAACGTTTTCAGGATCTGTACATGTATGACATGCATGTCAGAATATTGTTCAACATAAAGGGAACGTGTTTGTACTTTTATTCCCAGCACACTGGTGTGCCTATTGGCCGTTCCACTTTGAGCCTGATACAACATAATAGCTCACTTGAGCGAATTAACATTATCACGTGCTAGGATAAAATGTTGATTTGAATTTTGGTGCCTTAAAACAATATTCCCATTTGGTCTGCATGTCTGTCGTTTAATTCCGCATTATATGAATCCTCGCTGAATACAATTCTTTCTAAGCATCATATTTATATAAACTGAGGGCCAAAAGAAACGTTACCAACATTAACTGATTTGCCACTTTGAAACAAAGATGCCAACCTGTTAAAAAACAGTAAAGAACACATCTCACGAATACAGCCTTCATGTTCTCTGTCGTTCTTTGCACGTGCTTTGCGGATTTTGGGAGATATTGGCATTTTTTAAAACATTCTTTCCCAAATTATCGTGCAATTTCCGGGTATAAATTACGCACGGATCTGTTCCCTATCATTGGTTGCGATGATTAACACCAACGAACATGCCAAGACTGACGCTGTCCAGAGGGAGAGAGCCATAGGTATGCTGCAGATGGGAGCGACACAGAGAGCGGTTGACAACAACATCAACTGCTCCAAGATGACCATTACCAGACTGGTCGCACGTCTCCGACAGACTGGCAGAACCGCAGACAAACCACAGAGTGGCAGACCAAAGGTCACGACCCCGCAGGATGACCGCTTTTTACGGGTACTTCATCTGAGGAACAGATTTCTTACTGTGACGTCATCAGCTGCCAACATCGACGTGCCAGATTGACGTGGTGCAGGCAAACTCAGCAATGGCAACAAATGGAATGGCGGCGACAAAGGGAATGGTGACGAGAGCAGGTTCCAACTCTTCAAACCTGATGGGCGTACGCGAGTCGACGACGTGGTGATCGTACGGGTCCTTGTTGTGTCCAGGAGGTAGAACCTTACGGGGGCGGAAGTTTGATGGTCTGGGGCGGCATTTGCGGGGACGAGAAGACGGAACTTGTCATCATCGAAGGCAATCTGCCAGCACAACGGCTACATTGACAATATCTTACAATATCCAGCGTCAACAACGGACGGTGTTCCAACAAAATAACGCCACACCCCATAAAGCCCGTATTACTAGAAACTTCCTCAACGCCAACAACGTGACTGTCCTGCCGTGGCCAGCTCGATCACCAGATCTGTCACCCATAGAACATCTCTGGGACCAGCAACTTCCACCCTTCACGAGACAAGCGTTGATCGTTCCCCTCCGTGAGGAATGGAATCGGATACCTGCAGTCGATGTGAGGACGCTTGTCTACTAAGTTAGACGCCGCATTCGAAGATGCATCGCCGCTCATGGAGGTCATATCCCGTATTGAACGGTCTGGACCGTCGTCACCTTAAAGTTGTAACCAATGTTGTTGATCGAATACTGGTCGAATGACTCCTTGTAAAGAAATGTCCCTGTTGGAGGTCAAGGCCTTTGTTGTTGAATTAGTAAATTCGCATTCTACTGTTCTGAATGATGAATTTCTACAATACAATTATTGTTATTGCTGCTCCGAATTGTGTTGGTCATATTTTATCCTAGAAATATCGTTGGTAACGTTTCTTTTGGCCGTCAGTTTATATATGATACAAAACATATTTTATAACTTATCACACTAATAAATCAGACTGTATCCCAAAAATAAATAGATCAAAGATAATCTCACAGTGCCACGAACACACAGTCCCAAGAAAGTTGTATGGGCTGTTGCCTGAAATATCTTTTTAATGAAAATGTAAAACTTGATATATATGTTCCACCCCCAAACACACCCCACACACTTCCATTTTTGTGATGGAGTCCAAATGAAAAGGCAATAGTTTTGTGTTCCAATGAGAGGGGAGAACGCATAACTACTTTATTTTCGAGAACAGTGGAATGCTCTTTAGCTATGAGTTCCACGAGGGCGGCGTCGCCTGGGGCTTACGACTTTGTCGAATTATAAAGAAATAAATTGTTAACTTAACCAATATACGCTGCTCGTGCATTGAAAAAAGCTGCACGTAACTAGGGTGACGCCTATGCATTTAATTATGACATAGTTCTGTTCACTGTCATTTTTCAGCGATACATGCACATTGTTTTAAACCTTCTTGAAACCTGTAATTTCAGATTTGCCTCACGGTGTCAGTTTCCTTGTCACACAACACTATTCTGAACGTGGCACAACCAGGAAGGGGATGCTGCATTCTATCCACTGATCCTAATCATGGTGGTACTGGTACTCTAGCTAACTGCACAAACCAGGGCTTGACAAAGGTACCAACATGCCTACCAAGGAACACTACAACCCTCTTGCTGAGTCACAACAACATATCGGAACTACCCAACCAAGCCTTTGTAAATGTCTCTGTTCTGAAGGTGCTGGATCTCTCTTTCAATAGCCTAAAGTATCTCAATGCAAATTCCTTCTATGAGTTGTCTGAGCTTGAAAGTCTCAATCTTGAATCAAATTGTTTAAGCTACGACAATAACACCTTTCCACCAACACTCTTTAATCCTCTGAGCAGCTTGTTGAAGCTCAGCATTAATCACAACAGCAAAGGATCCCCTTACCCGGACGCCAGTCTTTCCAGTTTAACTTCACTTCAGTCATTACACATGGATGGTTCGCATTATGATTTTGGACAAGGATTTCGTAAACTTAAGAATCTTAGTAACCTAACACTTTCTGGTAGCAATGGATTTTGTGACATGCAAATACTACGAAATTCTACCTTCTCAAGTGTCCCCTTCCTGACATATGTTAACTTATCTAGCTGTGGAATAGTTGACGCTGAACATCTGACTTTTAGTCCAGTGAAGGGTCTTCACACTCTTGATGTTTCACGGAACCCAAATCTGGGATTTAGAAACTTTTCTAAGGCTTCCTTTGGACTTGGAGGTTCGGCAATAAAGGTGTTGAAACTCAATTACTTATATCCAGTCTTGGGATGTCACATAGTGCAGAGACTTGACTTTCAGTACCTCAATACCACGAACCTAGAAGAACTTTTTATAGATCGTAATGGCATCATGACGTTTGAACATGGATCAATTTCTTCTTGGCCCCAAACATTGAAATTTGTCTCTGCAAGAGCAAACCGATTTGTATATAGTGTACAGCTTTTGGAGATTATAAAACTTAAATCTCTGGAGATAATAGATGTCTCACTAATGAACCTTTGGCCTCTAAGACGTTTCCTACTTGATAACTCCATTTCAGTACCTATACCAATGCCGCCCAAATTACACACTATCGTAGCAGAGAACTGCTATGTTTCAGGGCAATGGCGTGATATTAGCCTGTCAAAGAACAATTTAAAACGGGTCATTCTGAGGAACAATTTGATGGCGGTATTAATAAGTCATGTGGAAGGAGTAGAGGATCTTGAGTACCTTGACCTTTCATACAACATTCTTAAAGACATTGGCTCTGACGTGTTCCCTGTCAACAACTCGATTATGCATCTTAACTTGTCAAACAATTTCCTAAGTAATAGAATTCAAAGTGACAGCAAGGGAAACATGTTTCACCGTCTCCATCATGTAAAACAGTTGGACATTTCTGAAAATGTAATCACTTTCCTACAAAAGAATACCTTTAACGGGTTAAAGAGTGTTGAAATCTTAAAAATCCACAGTAATTTTCTCCAACATTTTGAAGCTACACTGAAACCAATGCCACTCCTTTACTATCTTGACCTCTCAAATAACAAGCTGCAACGATTATCGACGGATACCACCAAAGAACTTGACATGTTTCCAAATGTGACTGTAAGTCTTCGTGGCAACCCGATACAGTGTTCTTGCCGAGCACTGGACTTCCTTAGGTGGATGAACGCCAATCAAAACAAGTTTAGTGGACTGTCAGAAATGGCCTGTGAGTATGATAATGGTTCCAGTATCTCAATGACGAAACTTCATCAGATTGTGGAGGAACTTACATCTGAATGCAGTCCTGCTAATGCTGCTTTGGGAATTGTCACGGCATCCTCTTGTGTATGTATTGTCTTGATCATTTGCGTTGCCCTGGGTTATCGTCATCGCTGGAGTATTAGGTACATGTACTACATTGGTAGAAGAAGGTTCTGGAGACAACATCCAGTGGAGGAAGTGCTCCAGTATCAATATGATGTCTTTGTCTCCTATGCTGAATCTGACAGACACGTTGTCATTCAGGAAATGATTCCTGAACTTGAAACCAAGGCAGGACTACGAATGTGTATCCACCACCGTGACTTTCTACCAGGGGAGGCCATTGCTTCCAACATAGTCAACGCCATTGACAATAGTAGGAAGACCTTGATTGTTCTTTCCCCAGCCTTCCTGAAAAGTGACTGGTGTGTCTTTGAGTATCATATTGCCTTACAGTCAAGAGTGAACCGTAGACAGGACAATCTGTTGATTCTGATGTATGAACATGTTCCCGTGAAAGACATGCCTAGAGAAATGGCTGTGCTTCTCTCCAACAACTCCTATCTGGAATACAATACAGATGTGTATGGAAAAGAAGCGTTTTGGCAGAACCTTGTGGAATCTGTCAAAATAGCTCAACCGTTGGAATGAGAACTGAAAGGTTGCAGCCATCGAGCATCCATTTCATAACGTCTAGGGTTACAAAAACACAGCTCAGAATTATGTTGGAATAAATTGTTTGTTGTGCGAGAACCTAATTAAAAATATTATCTTGCTGATGTTTGCAGAAAGGGAATTCCATTGTTTGTTTGTTTGTTGTTTAACGCCGCACTCAGCAATACTCCAGCTATATGACGACGGTCTGTAAATAATCGAGTCTTGATCAAACGATTCAGTGACTGATGTCATGATCATCGATCCATGCAATCAATTGGGATACGATGACATGCATCAACTAAGTCAGCGAGCCTGACCGCCTGTTCCTGATAGTCGCCTCTTCTAAGGAGCATGGGTTGCTGAAGGCCTATTCTAACCCGGATCTTCATGGTGCAGGGAATTGCATTGTAAGGTATTAAGGCCACGTGTTACGTTCGGCCCTCCAGGCTTTTAGAATGGATGTTTTCTTGTATCAGAAATGGGGACACGAATATAGTTGACTACGTTACAGCGTTTACTATCATGTTTAATACGGTTAAAAATTTACTTGTACTTTCGAGGCAGAAGCTGATCACCTTTCTGTTTGGTGTGATTTAAGGTTGCCAGATCACCCAAAACCTAATCAGTGTGGTCAAACCATCTTTCAGCACATGTACAGCTAGATTGAGTGATGATGGAAGCCACCATCTGTACAAAAAACTGTTTTCGTTTGCTGTTAGTGACAGCATAGTCATTCGTCTTTTGTGCTGGTGATGATGTAACTCATTCTGTTGATATGTTGTGAACATTTTGTATTATGTTGGATCACATCTCCAAGTGTTTATGTCAAAGGTTTGGATATCGGCAAAGAAGTAGCCAATAAGGTTGGACAATGCCTCTATGTGAGCAAAGCACATGAAGTATCACATGTTGAATTTGTTGAAAAAAAGAAGATCGAAAGATAATGTTGGAAATAAACATGATCTATACATACAAGAAAGGCAGGATGTATTCTCTACTTAAAAGATATCAATCATTACTATTCCACACAGTTGTCAATATCTTTGATACTAAGGTAGTTCCTATTTTATTGTACGGCTCCAAATTCTGAGGTCTCGAGTATAGACAGTTATCGAAAAAATTCAAAGCTCGTTTTTTAAATGTTATTTTTGTGTATCTAAAACAGTTTCAAATACTACTGTGCTTGGAGAGGTTGGAAAGCATTATTTGTGTGTAAACTATTTTACACGTTGCATCAAGTAGTGGTGTAGATTTGTATCTATTGATCGAAAACGATATCCACGTGCGTGTTATGACATGCTGAAAGTATTTGATGAATATAGTAAAATAACTTGTGTATCCAAAATCAGAAAGTTACAATTTCACACTGAGTTTATTATATATTATATTTATCATTTTGTTTGTAATGTTTGTACAGTTCCAATTTTGGCATGCCAAATTAAAGTTTCTACTAACTCAACGTATCTAAATGCTACTTTTATAGAACAATTCTTGAACCTGAAACATGTATTACATCTTAGTGATGGGAAGAATCTTAACCGAATGATATGTAACTTTCGCTGTTTGTCACACAAATAGAAACTTCAACAATGTCGCTATCTTCCTTCATTGGATATTAATTCATTCATTTGTAGAAGGTGCAATTTGCAACTTGTAGAAGATAAATATCACTTCCTTCGTGATTGTCCTTTTATTGCAGTTACTCGAAAAAGTTTATTGAAACATACTTCTATATCTATCCCACTGTCAGTTAATATCTTCGGAAAATGTCAAACATATTGAAGGGCTAGGAACGTATTTAAAAAGAAACCTACCTATCTAGATACATATGTATGTAACAGATGTTGCTACGTTCTATTTTTTAAAGGGATGTTGCTGCGCACATTGTTATTAGTCTTATTGTATTTAGTATTATGGGCCAACGAGGCCGGACATTGTAAATAAAATTTGTCCTTTATCAGACTTTTTGTATGAACAGTATTTAGTAAGTATCTTTCAACTAATATTTCAATGATCAGGTTTATGTGTGGGTGTTGCAGGCGTTTAAATCCCAGCATCTTGCATTAGCTCACAGGCTGCCCCAGGGAGTTGAGAATGAAATTCGAGTGTACGCTGCCCAGTGCAGGGTCATAATGTTGTCGAGCTGTGAGGTAGGCACTATATGTAAGTACTTATAATCACAGATTTGTCCCGATCCTTGATCTGTTACCTCCATAAACATGATTTTGGTGTGAACGACCATGACACAACTGAAATATTGTGCAAAAATGTGTTAAAATCATCACACTAACTCTTAATCCTGTAAGTTTATCAAGATATTGCTCATGTTTGTAAGTAAGTAAAACTGTATAACTTTAAGTTACACGTGTGTGATTGACTACTATAACTATAAATTCACAGGCGGCCCGCTCGTCGAAAGCGCTGATATTCGCTGTGTAGTGCTACGTTCATTAGGCAATCTCGGGGTTGAATCCCCGTTACCTTTCCTCGTGAGTTTCATCAAAGGGATAAACTTCTGAAACCCGACTCACTCACTCACTCCTATCGGTAAAAACATTATGTTATCAATTTAACCCGAATCCATTCATTTTGTAAATAATGAGCACCACTTTCATTGCGGTTATATACTGCACGACAACGTTATTACTTTCTTAAACATTAAATGCCTGTGTGTTCTTTTCGCATTGGTTTGCATGTGGTTTATAATTGTATTCATCTATTCAATATCTGAAAAGGAAACTTTATTTTCTTATCGTGCTGTTTGTTTCTCCCAACAATAATCGGAAAGGAGTAGGTCCGTCTTTCCACGTGTCTGGATGTTCCTTGCTTATCTTGTAACAATTGGGCTTTCTTATTCGCAATGAGGCAGGTATACTCGTATATCGCGTTTAACATTAGGCAGTGGTGTATATAGCAATATATTTGTAGTCCCCACGGAGGTAAGATTAACATTCGAGTGTACACTGACCCATTGACGTGGGTTAAAATGTTGTATCGCTATTAGGCAGACACTATAGAAAAGTACTTATATTATTATCATTTCTATATGATAGTGGAATGTATTCTCAAACAATGTTGTAAGTGTATCATATTGTCTCTGCTGAGATTCATTGCACTGTGTTTTAACAATACCTAGTTGACAGGAATGTATTACTTTCTAATGTAAGCAGTGGTGTTACTACATTTGTATGTTTAGATGCCTTTTGGAGTCGAGTGTAATCTAGAATGTTTTAGTACGGCTAAGCTAATCGAGCACTGTATAGAATCTTCCAGAAGTGATTTGTAATATACTGAGCAACAAAAGTTCCTGTGACATTGAATAAGATTTGATGCAAAGTTATGTTTTTTTACGAAATCTGAAACAATTTCGGTTTGCAACAGATAAAAGACTCTTGTAAGCGTTCAAATGGTTTAATTTACCGGCGGTACACTCGAATCCGTCCATCGCTGTGGCTGATGTGAAAACGAGACTCGTCAATGAATAGAACTTTTCCCCACTGCATGGCAGTCCAGCGTAGACGCTGTCTGCACCACTGTAGACGTGCTTGACGGTGGTTTCCTGTCAAAATGGGACGTCTGGCGGGTCTTCCTGCGACAATCCCTGCATATCTGAAGCGACGAAGTACGGTTTGTCAAGATATTCGTCGAATGCCAGGGATGCTTCTTGCAGTCACTGTTGCTGGCTGGAATCGATTCCGTAGGTGTGTTGTTCGAATCCAGTTGTCTTTTCGATTATTGGTTACGCGTGGCAGACGCTCATTTTCGGACAGGCGTAGCATTTCGTAATGTTGAATAGTTGCGTAATTTTGTTGTTGAGTGGTTGTCAGCACGATGCTAAACAATGCATATGGAATCCCGTTAACGCATATGTTTATATACCCATTCTTGGGTAGTGAAATGCATGGGGCTTGCATAAAAGACAACTTTTGCATGGATTGCATGCTTTTCTGTAGCAGTTTTTGTGACTTTATTCCATACATGAACATATTGAAAATCAAACTTTACTTGTTTGAAAAATACACTAAAATATTGGTGTCACAGGAACTTTTATTGTTGAGTATATATAAAAGATGGCAAGAGCATACATGTACCTCTCTCATTTCACATTACATCTCGCATTACATCAAGACCAGCGGTTGTGTGAAGACCATACTTTTCAACCTGGATATTCAGCTAAGGCCCCTTTTGGAAGCTTGACCACTGTTTCTGCTAGGTGAATATTATTATCACTGCTATTATATAGTTATACTGCCATTGAAGTTTGTACTTCCGCTCTATTGTATACTGCCATTGTAACTGCTGAGCAGTAATTTGTATTGATTTGTAAACCTCGGTGATTTTATAATACAAGTATTAATTGTACACCATTTCTTTGTTGTTTGTTGGTTTCACGCTGAATTCTTTTACGTGCATATTTTTGGGTTAACTTATCGTTTCAGTTGGGAGGTCGACACGTAGCATTAAAAAAAATGCAACAACATACGACACTGATAAAGATAAAAGAAAAGAGAAAACGAAAGACTATAAGAATCCCCTTTCAAAGAAACCCTACACTGACATGAATCTACTCTTTTGGGTATCGGAATAATTACATCCGGCCTATTATACCACAAAGACTGCCATGAAATGGTGACAGCCAACGTCGCATGCCCGTGGGCCCACAGACAACTTGGTGACTTTGAGGCTGACCGTTGATTACTATATGGGACTACAAGAAAACTGATCTTTTGAATGTTAGTCCATTTGTATGACAAACCAAACACTAAGTTCCGAACGCTGAGACGAAAAGAAACATATGTTTCAGGGTTCCACTTTAACTGGAGGTACACTACATTTCAAAAGTTCCTTCCCCTGTATCGCGACATAGTTTCGCCATAGTGCCCTGAAAGTATCGCGAAAGTGACTCAGAAATGGCGCAAAAGTGGCGCGATAGTGCCCTGAAAGTATCGCGAAAGTGACTCAGAAATGGCGCAGAAGTGGCGCAATAGTGCCGTGAAAGTGGCGCGATAGTGCCACAAAAGTTGGTAAAGACGGCGCAAAAGTGGCGCCATATTAGTACACTTCGCTTCAGGAATGCTGTTGCGTGTTACTTCCCCATGTACATTTGTAGGTCTGTGGTTACAGGAACTTTTATCAGACATGACAACTGAAGAAAGGGTGAACGCCTCTATGTACTCTGGGTTTTCAAATTGTTACTTCCCTGTTGTACTATGCTAGTTTTAGCTGCTGTGCGTTGATTCCAGTGCGTACCATTATTTCCTTATTTATTGGTTAATATCAGTAATTACCTGTGGCTACATTTTATGTCAGTAATTCTTCTTCATTTTCGCATATTTATTCTTTGCCTACAACATATATTTATTGCAACAAATACACGTAGCAAATTACAATAAATACCTAGACGCATAGAGAAAGGCTTATCTATTAGCACACCTGGACATCCTCAACGAAAATAAGGTTGGTTGATTGGTTGTTTGACGCCGCACTCAGCAATATTCAAGCTATATGAGGGCAGTCTGTAAAAATCGAGTCTGGACCAGGCAGTCCAGTGATTAATACCATGAGCATCGATCAATGCAATTGGGATCGATGACATGAATAAACCAAGTCAGCGAGCCTGACCACCCGATCCCGTTAGTCGCCTCTTACAACAGGCATAGTCGCCTCTTACGGCAAGCATGGCTTGCTGAAGACCTATTCTACCCCGGATCTTCACTACCTGTATCACTTCGGGCGCACTTTCACATTAAGTTGTCATGCTTTTAGAAGTGGCGTTAAACCTTACTCACTCACTCACTCAAGGAAGGAAGGAAGGAAGGAAGGAAGGAAGGAATGCGCCGCTTTTGTCAATATGGAGACGGGGGCGGGAGACACCATTGCTCGTTATGGAACGCAACTCTGCACAGTCGCTTTTTTTCAAATAGCTCCAACATTTACTTGACCTTCTAAACAACTAAACCAAAAGATCCTGACACGACCAAGGGCCACAATTCTGACGAGAAAAATGTGGCACCTTGCACCCTTGGGCACCCTTCAGCACTTATCTATTTTTCTTGATTATGAATATACACATTCATGAATCTATTGTCTCTTTCTATCTAGGACTTTCACGTTCGTTGGGTTGGAATTACTTTAACTTGCCTCTTTGTATTTATTTGTGTATTGTAAACTCAACTAGCTCATAGTTGTAGGTATAACGGTGTCTCTAAAACAATAATTTGAAAATATGAGCCAGAATGGTGTCTATGTCAACATTTCTCAAAACATCATTACATGAAATCTCTTTAATCCGGACAGTACAGTTTCCAGTGAAATCTCCCAGGTAACCAAATGTCCAGATTAACGTTAATTGTCGTTTTAAAATACTACCCCTAACAAGGCCGTTCTTTAGGAGAGAGGTACCCGGATCAACGAGATTTGACTGAACAGGAACACGCAGCGTTTGTACAAGAGTCATTCGTGTAAGCGTCGTGTAAGCATTATTCCTCGGGGAAATCTAGCCATTTTAGTATCCACATTCTGTCTGTGGAAGTCTTCTCGACTTTCATGAATACAGTAAAGAGAAGGGTCCAGGCACCCATTTTGTCACCTGTGTCTTCATTGAAAGCCGAGGGCAAAACATTGTATTAACTTTTCATATAGTACTTGAATCAAAGAGCCAGTATTCCTCGAGAGTGCAAAGCAAGGTGTATTATATCTCTTGTTATGTGGCAATACAAATTGCTGTAAGTCAGTGACGGCAATATATATGAAGCGCTGAAAAAATGCTGTGTAGTGTTGGCTACAGCTTGTGAGTGGAATTTAGAGTTACATCCCTTGGTTGTTGGAAATACACATGGCAGGATTGATCATTCGAGAAGTTTCTCATGTTAAATTATATGAATGGATCACTGAAAACCACTGTTGACACCATGAGTTTGCTAAAAGGGTAAGCATGTCCTGCTCTACCGGATGCAATCGTCACTCACACAATTTTCACCAAAAAATAAGGTTGGTTGGTTGGTTGTTTGACGCCGCACTCAGCAATATTCCAGCTATATGAGGGCAGTCTGTAAATAATCGAGTCTGGCCATGGACCAGGCAATCCAGTGATTAATACCATGAGCATCAATACAAGCAATTGGGATCGATGACATGCATCAACCAAGTCAGCGAGCCTGACCACCCGATCCCGCCAGAGGCCTCTCATAACAAGCATAGTCGCCTTTGAAAGCAAGCATGGGTTGCTGAAGACCTATTCTACCCCGGATTTTCACGGCGATAAAAAAAATTAAGGGTTTGTAACATTGTGGAACCCGGGTACGAATGGGTTTACAAACTTATTTCACGTGTTGGAAAGAGCTGGTGGTAGGGGACTCATATCATCGCCTGTTAACGTGGGACACAGACTCAGTTGAACTTTATGATGAGGAAGGTGAGGAAAATATTCAACGTAGATCAAATATACCAAACTTTCCTTTCCTCCCTGTAATTGCATTTCCTTTTTGAGTGAGTGGCATAAAGTAGTGAGTAAACACACACCAAATAGTCTGACTATTGACACAAACTATATTTCAGCCAATAACAACTTGCGCTCGATCTCCCTCTCTGTTCATATCTGCTCTTACCGCTGTTGTACAATTGAGGAAGTTTTTATTTGCCTAGCAAGCATCCTCATCGAATCAATTTAATTACGGGGAGTAACGTGCACTTAAGTGTTTAGTACACTTTCAAGGTTTACAAAGGTCTGTAGTTAAATAGGTGTAAGTAATTGAGTTCGCAGCCATTCTGCTCTAACCGGGTGCAAGGAGAGACAGCGGAGGAAAGCACAGGAACAGATGATGTTTGGCGGCCTTATTTCGGTCAGTATATAGTCGTTTATGGTTGATTTTGATTTGCATCATTTAAATCACGATTTCAAACAGCACACACAGATCTAGCTTGTCATGATCAGATGCGTATTAATTTAAATATGAAACGTGAAGTGTTATGTTTTTGCTTCCTAACATAGCATGTCTATTTGTATAGTTGGACATTTATATTATGTTTGTTTGTTTGCTTATTGTTTAACGCCGCACTCAGCAATAGTCCAGCTATATGACGGCGGTCTGTAAAGAATCGCGTCTGGACCAGACAATCTTGTGATTGACATGTTTGTTTGTTCTTTAACGCCACACTCAGCAACATTCCAGCCATATGACGGCGGTCTGTAAATAATCGAGTCTGGACCAGACAATCCAGTGACTGATATCATGAGCATCGATCCACGCAATTGGGATCGATGACATGTACCAACCAAGTCAGCGAGCCTGACCACCAAATCCCGTTAGTCGCCTTTTACGACAAGCATAGTCACCTTTAACGGCAAGCTTGGGTTGCTGAAGACCTATTCTACCCCGGAATCTTCACGGGTCGATTGACACCATGGGCACGATGACATGCATTAACCAAGTCAGCGAACCTGAACACCCGATCCCGTTAGTCGCCTCCTTCGACAAGTACAGACGTCTTTTTACGACAAGCATGGGTTGCTGATGAATTATTCCTTTATCAATGAAGATTGTCTTGACAGTAGCTTGTCAATCTACACATGTACGATTCAAGCTGGCAAACGATGATCCGGTCACCTTACACGCCGTAAATCATTATGCACATTTGGGTAGGTCAGTAGGCCATGTAAAATATTATAACGCACAATATAAATACTGTGCTATTCAAAGACCCGTAAAGATTACGGGGTAGAATAGGAATTCAGCAACCCATGCTTGCCGTAAAAGGCGACTAAAGGGATCGGGTGGTCAGACTCGCTGACTTGGTTGATGCTTGTCATCGATCCCAATTGCGTGGATCGATACTCACTGGATCACTGGATTGTCTGGTCCAGACTAGATTATTATACAGACCGCCGTCATATAGCTGGAATATTGCTGAGTGCGGCGTAAAACAACAAACCCTCCCAACAAACCAATCAAAACATTATAACACAAAACGTTAACACTGTGTTCTTCAAAATGTTTGTTTGTTATATTACATTGATTGTATTGCCGTTGAAGGCCATAGCCATACTTGTTTTATCCAAAAACGAGTGGGGGCACAGGTGGCCCAATCGTCTAAGGCGCCGCGATTCGCTGTGCAGACTTGCGTCCCTTGGGCACGCCAGAAACCTTTGATTGTGGGTTCGAACCCCGGTTCGCCCCGATTATGTTTCTAGGTTTGTCACCACCATACCCGTGCTCGTGGTTTCACCGAAATGGTGAACGTCTGAGACCTGCATCACTTCGGGCTTTCCTCCCACATTAAGCTGAGACGCCGCGATATAACAGCAATACTGTTAAAAGTGGCGTTAAACCCAACTCACTCAATCAAAAACGAGTGTTTTGAATCGAGTGTCGATACTCTGGGGTATATGGCTGGTGTATTTACATCAACAACTTCGCTTAGCTAACTCATGTATTAAATTATATGTGTATGTACGTCCTTCATAAGAGAAACGTTTGTAGCTTACACCATCCTGTTCAGATGCATTTCTTCAGCAGAACGGTTTTTTTCTCATATACATGATACAATACATATTGTTGATAAATAATAACATAATATTAGGAGTGAGTGAGTGAGTTAATATTTAACGTCGCATCGGCACAATCGCAGCCATATAGCGAGGAGACCAAGTTAATATATTTACAATTTAATCATTAATGCAAAGTTTTGTTTAAAAACAAGTTGTAAAACATATTTGAGCATACTATATTTAGAAACAATTCATGAAACATATTTGAGCATAACAATATTAAATATACAGTTTTAAAACACGGGCTATAGGCCACCAGTAACCAAAGCTAGGCCACCTCGGTGGGGATCATGGGGACTTACAGTACCTCTGCTTCCTGCATGATACCCCAGCAGGATTTACGTCATCACTTTAGCCACTGGTGGTTGTGCACAATGCTAGCCAATATTAAAAAATACTCATCAATGAGTTGGCTTAAAAACACTGGTTGATGATAGTTACATTGATTGTGATAGGATTATGTGTCACACAGGGGGGGCAATATTTTAACGGTACTTTTAACCTCCTGGACAGAGCCTTCAATAATGTCTGTTAATAGTAGCATCACACCAAAGTTAAAAAAACAAGCATTTAATTATTCACATACATATTTAAAATGTATTATACAGACCATTTTCTTTCAAGTAATTTATGATGAGATGCCCGCTGACACGGGAAAAGAGATCTCTTAGATTTACACTTTGATAATGTGAATCCCTTGCGATTGCAAAGTCCACACAGTCAAGCAATATATGCTTGACGGTGAACCTTTTATCACAAGGGATACACTTAGGAGGTTCGTCCTCATCTGTCTTGAGCAGGTATTCGTGTGTAAACCGACTGTCGCCAATACGACATTGTCGTAAAACGACCTCGTCATGTCTTGACTGACAACCCAAGTAGGTATGACCTATTATTGGTTTCAATTCGTGTAGTGTATTGCTTCCTACTTGGGTGTCCCACCTCTTTTGCGTGAGATCCTGAGTATAAGATTTGATGGTTGGTTTGAAATCACTGTACGGGATAAAAAGTGGAGATAACGGTTTGTCAACAGCTGCTTTAGCTGCAGCATCGGCTTTTGAGTTACCTGTTATGCCTACATGACTTGGTAACCAGCAAAAGACGATGTCACATTGGCCAGTGGAAAGATCATTATAGAGCTATCAAATGTCAAGGATAATAGGGTGATATGGTGAGACACTTTTACATTTAACCTACTAATAAATAATTTAATATATTTTAACATGGTTGGAGGTTAGATGACCGGTCCACTGATAAAAAAAGTGGTGTAGACTGTTGCATTTAAAATAGAGAAAAGGTCACACATAGTATCAATTCAAGATTTGATAGTAATTATAGTTTGTTTTCTTTCGCTACATACTTGCTAGGAGTGAGATGAGGGTGATGTATCTAGTAACTTACTAATTTATCGAATTATACACGCTAAATAATAAATTTAACGCTAGACGCTGCCCATGCATTGACTTAGTTGACTTGTTCTGGTCACTTTTAGTTTTCCACGATACATGCACATTGGTTTGAATGTTTTGAACCCTCCAATTTCAGATTTACCTCATGGTTTCAACTTCCTTGTCACATGACACTATTCTGAACGTGGCACAACCAGGAAGGGGATGCTGCATTCTATCCATTGATCCTAATCATGGTGGTACTCTAGCTAACTGCACAAACCAGGGCTTGCAAAACGTACCAACATGCCTACCAAGGAACACCACAACCCTCTTGCTGAGTCACAACTACATACCGGAACTACCCAACCAAGCCTTTGTAAATGTCTCTGTTCTGAAGGTGCTGGATCTCTCTTTCAACAGCCTAAAGTATCTCAATGTAGATTCCTTCTTTGGATTGTCTGAGCTTGAAAGTCTCAATCTTGAATCAAATTGTTTAAGCTACGACAATAACACCTTTATACCAACACTCTTTAATCCTCTGAGCAGCTTGTTGAAGCTCAGCATTAATCATAACAGCAAAGGATCCCCTTACCCTGACGCCAGTCTGTCCAGTTTAACTTCACTTCAGTCATTACACATGGATGGTTCGCATTATGATTTTGGACAAGGATTTCGTCAACTTAAGAATCTTAGTAACCTGACACTTTCTGGTAGTGACAGATTTTGTAACATGCACAAGCTACGGAATACTACCTTCTCAAATGTCCCCTTCCTGACATATGTTAACTTATCTAGCTGTGGAATAGTTGACGCTGAACATTTGACTTTCAGTCCAATGAAAGGCCTTCACACTCTTGATGTTTCACTGAACCCGAGTTTGGGATTTAAAAACTTTTCTAAGGCTTATTTTTGACTTGGAGGTTCGGCAATAAAGGTGTTGAAACTCAATAACTTATATCCATTCTTGGGATGTCACATAGTGCAGAGACTTGACTTTCAGTACCTCAATACCACAAACCTGGAAGAACTTTATATAGATGGTAATGGCATCACACAGTGTGAATCAAAATCAATATTATCCTTGCCCCAAACATTGAAATTTCTCTCGGCAAGGGCAAACCGATTTGCATTTGGTCTGTACCTTCTGGAAATGGCTGGATTAAAATCTTTAGAGAAAGTAGACCTCTCACTATGGAACATTTGGCCTCCTTTACCACTGTACAAATCATTGCCTTTTCCTGTACCATTGCCACCCAAATTACACACTATCGTAGCCGAGAATTGCTTTAACACCGGGGAATGGACGGATATAATAGCCTCAAAGAACATTTTGAAACGGATCATTCTGAGGCACAATATTATTCACAGTTTAACAATCCATATCGAAGGATTAGAGCATCTTAAGTATGTAGACCTTTCAGACAACGCTTTGAGCAACGTTGGCTATGACGTACTCAATGTCAACAACACTGTTACCCATTTCAATCTGTCAAACAATATTCTTGGTCAAAGAATTCAAAGTGATGGCGATGGAAACTTGTTTAATCAGTTCCATCATGTTAAACAGTTTGACATATCAGAAAATGTAATAAATTACCTACCAAGGAATATTTTTAGGGGGTTAAAGAGTGTTGAAATCTTAAGAATCCGCAGTAATTTTCTCCAACATTTTGAAGCGACACTAAAACCAATGCAGTCCCTTTATTATCTTGACCTTGCAAATAACAAGCTGCAGCGATTATCGATGGGTACCATACAAGAGCTTGATATGCTTCCAAATGTGACCGTAAATCTTCGTGGAAACCCGATTCAGTGTTCCTGTCAAGCACTGGATTTCCTCAAGTGGATGAACGGCAATCTATACAAGTTTAGTTACGTCTCTAAAATGACCTGTGAGTATGATAATGGTTCCAGTATCTCCATGACAAAACTTCATCAGATTGTGGAGGAACTTACATCTGAATGCAATCCTGCTAATGCTGCTTTGGGAATTGGCACGGCATCCTCTTGTGTATGTATTGTCTTGATCATTTGCGTTGCCCTGGGTTATCGTCACCGCTGGAGTATTAAGTACATGTACTACATTGGTAGAAGAAGGTTCTGGAGACAACATCCAGTGGAGGAAGTGCTCCAGTATCAATATGATGTCTTTGTCTCCTATGCTGAATCTGACAGACACATTGTCATTCAGGAAATGATTCCTGAACTTGAAACCAAGTCAGGACTACGAATGTGTATCCACCACCGTGACTTTCTACCAGGGGAGGCCATTGCTTCCAACATAGTCAACGCCATTGACAATAGTAGGAAGACCTTGATTGTTCTTTCCCCAGCCTTCCTGAAAAGTGACTGGTGTGTCTTTGAGTATCGCATTGCCTTGCAGTCAAGAGTGAACCGTAGACAGGACAATCTGTTGATTCTGATGTATGAACATGTTCCCGTGAAAGATGTGCCTAGAGAAATGGCTGTGCTTCTGTCCAACAACTCCTATCTGGAATACAATACAGATGTGTATGGAAGAGATGCGTTTTGGCAGAACCTTGTGGAATCAGTCAAAACTGCTCAACCACTGGAATGAGAACTGAAAGTTTGCCATCGGGTGTCCATTCATAACGGCATTGGTGTAGTCGTTTGTGTTACAAAAACAGAGGACAATATAATGTTTGAATAAATTGTTTGTCTTGCGAGAAACATTTAAGAAACAAAACTACGATCAGAAAGGGAATTCTTTAAAGTATCTTTAAGTATATTAGAATCTTTAACTGACATTCCAATGATCAGGTTACGTATGGGTGTGACACCTAAATCGAAGCACAAATCTCGCCAGGGTGTTGCGAATAAAATCATAACATTGCACTAACTCTTAATCTTGTAATTGATCATGATTTTGGTCATGTGTAAGTCTATAAGTAAGTATAAAAGAATACAAATTTGTGCGTTTGACTACCAATAACTATAAATTCACATGTGGCCAGGTCATGTAAGGCGCCGAAATTTTCTGTGAAGAGTTGTACTCATTTGACAATCTCGGGTTCCAATCCCTGAGTCCTATTTTAGTTTACAGTGTATCAGGCCTGTACCATTCCTCGTGCGTTTAATCAAAGTGGTAAACACCTGAGACCTGCATCACTTAAACCCTCCTCACTCATCCACATTGCTAAAGGCATAATGTTATCAGATTAACACGAATCCCTATATTTGGGAAATAATGAGCACCATTTTCACTGCCGTTGTATTATATACCACATTTCAATGTTATTGTTCACTCAAACATGCAATGGCTTAGTGTTCTTTGCGGTATTGGTTCACATGTTCGTGTCTTGTGCTTGCAAACTTCTGTATGAACGATTGTATTCAGCTGTTCAATATCACAAAAATAAACTGTATTTTCTTATTGTTCTCTTTGTTTTTCTTAACAATAATTGGAAACGAGTAGATCTGTCTTTCCACGTGCTCGAGATGTTCCTTGCTCATCTTGTAGACCCGTCTTTCCACGTGCTCGAGATGTTCCTTGCTCATCTTGTAGACCCGTCTTTCCACGTGCTCGAGATGTTCCTTGCTCATCTTGTAGACCCGTCTTTCCATGTCTCAAAATGTTCTTCGCTTGTTTTCCTTGTACTGCCTAGGGAGTTGAGAATATAATTCGAGTGTACACTGACCCAATGACAGGAGTATCAATGTTATAGGACCATGAGGCAGGCACTACAGAAAGTACCTGTATTAGTATTATTATATGACACTGCAACACCATACGAAACTGATTGAGATAAACGAAACGATAATATGAAAAACTACATGAATATTTTTTCAGAGAGGGGCGGTCGGGTAGCCTGGTGGTTAAAGCGTTCGCTCGTCACGCCGAAGACCCGGGTTCAATTCCCGACATGGGTACAATGTGTGAACCCCATTTCTGATACTGCTGGAATATTGCTAAAATCGGCGTAAAACCATACTCACTCACAAATTAATTGTGGCTGCAAGTTATGTCGACAATTCTTCATGTTCACATAGATTCTTCACTTACAAAATGGGATGTTAAATAGTGAGTTTGGGAACAAATTACAATTATATACATACCTTGACGCATACCTTGAAGCGGTATTCGTCGTATCGTGGCATGTGTGATTTCCGGTATATCACGCGGGACACACCTCCTAGCGGATGTTTACATATGCAATTCGCTTCCGAAACAATTTCAATTTCTGCAGAATGTTCCGTCTACTGGTAAGTAAACATGTACAGTTGGTTGGTTTGTTCTTTAACACCGCACTCAGCAATAGTCCAGCTATATGACGGCGGTCTGTAAATAATCGAGTCTGGACCAGACAATCCAGTGATTAATATTATGAGCATCGATGGATCCACGCAATTGGGATCGATGACATGCATCAACCAAGTCAGCGAGCCTGACCACCTGATCCCGTTAGTCGCCTTTTACGACAAGCATAGTCGCCTTTTACCGCAAGCATGGGGGTTGCTGAAGACCTATTGTACCCCGGAACCTTCACGGGTCCAAATATTTATAGACAGATTGATACTTAGTTCTATCCATGGACTACGATATTATCGGGTCGACCTGAACTAGGTCATCGGCATATTCATGCTGACAAATAAGGTAGCGTAAGTGCGTTGTCTACACATTTTTTTCCCCCTAGGGAGCCAGAAATGTATGGGACATAAGGACCATAATGCCATATTTACCAATACGTTACCTGATTAGTAGCCAAATGATAAATACATACTATTGTCATTCACGGAGTGATAAAATACGTAAAAAATGTTTGTTTATAGTTTTCTGTAGTGCTTTTTATGTATTTATTTCTAACTTTTATTTAACTCTTTCAACATTTTTTCAACTTTTTTGCTCGAATTATTTCCACCCTTTTTTAATAAAAATCTAATTATTTCCACCCTTTTCTAATAAAAATCTAACAATATTTACTCACATTTGTTGCTTTTTTTCCCTTTGTTTTTAGTAAAAATGCATTTATTACCTATTGATTATTGCACAGACTGAATTTTACTTACCTTTTCTTTTTTCAGGATAGCAAGACTGTTAAAATGAGAAGGCAACTTTTCAGCAGTTGAAAACATTTAAAGTTAGATGCCAGTATGATGCTGAAAACGTTTTAGCGTGCATGTGATGCCACTCGCAATGGAATGTCAGCTATCCTGCATCTCGTTTGTATAGAGTTCCGGACTCAACTCTTCAACTGAACAAGGGGTGATATTCCTGTTGATGCCAAGTCCGGTGGAGAGACGCTTTTGTCGGACAATGTGGAGTAGCAATTAGTCATTCAAATTAAGTACATGTACATGTCCAGCATAGGATACGGCTATACAAAGCTCAATGTCCAATACCTGGCGGCCGACTTTTGTGACAACTGGTTTTATGGGTTCCCGTGGCGATGGCCCGAGGTTAAACTTGCAAAACCCAGAAGCTATCAATGGTGAAAGCATAATATGCAAGCAAGCACTGCATTCCTACTTTGAAGAGATGGCCACTATTTTGACAGTCAATGTATTGAGAGAGAATCCAGAGAGGCTCTACAACATGGATGAGACTGGGATCAGTACCGAGTCCACGTCCCAACCACAAGCAGTAATATCGCCCCGATCTTCCACAGGTACCATCACCGGGGGTGGTAATGCCTCCTAACTTGTTTTCCCTGGCAAGAGGTGGAATTATCAGTAAATCACTGGCTTGTCTGGTCCAGACTCGATTATTTACAGACCGCCGTCATAGAGCTGGAATATTGCTGAGTGCGGCGCAAAACAACACACCAACCAATCTTATTTTTTGTGAAAATTGTGTGAGTGACGATTGCAACCGGTAGAGCAGGACATGCTTACCCTTTTAGCAAACTCATGGTGTCAACAGTGGTTTTCAGTGATCCATTCATATAATTTCACATGACAAACTTCTCGAATGATCAATCCTGCCATGTGTATTTCCAAACCAAAACCTGCCTTACCATGCAGTACCACCCTCCACTTACACAATTTGCCTGAAATGCTTAGCGTCTGTTGTCTGGCGCTGCACAGTATTATTAATATTCCTTCTAGGCGACGGGGACCTGGAAACAAACCAGACAATCTCCAGTGCCACGATAGCGCATTTACTAACTTTCCTTTCTCTTCTTTCGCTGCATACTGTTATTGCAAGGAGTTACAGGACGATTGCACGACTCGCAAAATTTGCTTAATACGCTTAGTGTCTGTTGCCTGACGCTGCATGCACAGAAATATGACTTCTATGCGGCGGGACCTGTAAAGATCGGGGTAGAATAGGTCTTCAGCAACCCATAATTGTCGTAAGAGGCGACTAACAGGATCGGGTGGTCAGGCTCGCTAACTTGGTTGAAGCATCTCATCATCCCAATTGAGAATAGGTCTTCAGCAACCTATGCTTGCCGTAAAAGGCGACTATGCTTGTCGTAAAAGGCGACTAACGGGATCGGGTGGTTAGACTCGCTGACTTGGTTGATGCATGTCATCGATCCAAATTGCGTGGATCGATGCTCATGATATTAATCACTGGATGGTCTGGTCCAGACTCGATTATTTTACAGACAACCGTCATATAGCTGGAATATCGCTGAGTGCGGCGTTAAACAACCAACCAACCAACCATCCAACCAACGACAAGCATAGTCACCTTTTACGGATCTTCACGGGTCTGGTATACAATGACATGCATCAACCAAGTCAGCGAACACAAGCATAGTCACCTTTTACGGCAAGTTTGGGTTGCTGAAGACCTATATCACCCCGGATCTTCACGGGTCTGGTATACAATGACATACATCAACCAAGACATGCATCAACCAAGTCAATGAGCCTGACCACCCGATCCCGTTAGTCAGCTCTTACGACAAGCATAGTCGCGTTTTACGGCAAACAACTAACCGGATCTTCACGGGTCAGAAGCGTACTTTAAAAAATTCCTTTCTCTTCTTTGTCTGTATTCTGTTATTGCTCGGAGTTACATCATGGTGGCGTGTCTGGGGATTTACTAATGCATTGAATTATAAAGGAATATACAATAAACCTAACCAAAAAACGCTGTACACGCACTGACAAAAGTCAAGAGAGCTAAATGGGACTAAGTTGCCTGTGCACGGGTGAATAATTAATAAACGTAACCTACAGACCTTGATACTGTCCATGCGTTGACCAAAAAGAACATATGAAAACTACTTTTTGTCTAAGTTGTTAGTCTTAAAGGTGTTGTCATGTTCCTGGTCACCGTCAGTTTTCCTCGATACATGCACTTGGTGTAAACATTTTGAACCCGGTGGTTTAAACATTTTGAACCCGGTAATTTTAAGATTTTTCTCATGGTATCAACTTCCTTGTAAGGTGACACAATCCTGAACGTCACATACGATGAAGGAGATGCTGCATTATGTCAATTGAACCCAAGCATGGTGGTACTCACTCCCGACCCGTGAAGATCCGGGTTAGAATAGGTCTTCAGCAACCCATGCTTCTCGTAAAAGGCGACTAACGGGATCGGGTGGTCAGGCTCGCTGACTTGGTTGATGCATGTCATCGGTCAACTCATTTGGTTGGTTTGTTGTAATAACGCCGCACTCAGCAATATTCCAGCTATATGACTGCGGTCTGTAAATAATCGAGTCTGGACCAGACAATCCAGTGATTGATGTCATGAGCATCGATCCACGCAATTGGTTGTTGGTTTGTTGTTTAACGCCGCACTCAGCAATAATCCAGCTATATGACGGCGGTCTGTAAATAATCGAGTCTGCACCAGACAATCCAGTAATTGACAGCATGAACATCGATACAAGCAATTGGGATCGATAACATGCATCAACCAAGTCAGCGAGCCTGACCACCCGATCCCGTTAGTCACCTTTTACGGCAAGCATTGGTTGCTGAAGACCTATTCTACCCCGAAATCTTCACGGGTCCCACGCAATTGGGATCGATGACATGCATCAACCAATTAAGCGAGCCTGACCACCCGATCCCGTTAGTCGCCTTTTACGACAAGCACAGTCGCCTTTTACGGCAAGTATGGGTTGCTGAAGACCTATATTCTACCCTGGAATCTTCACGGGTCATATGACGGCGGGATGAACATATAGTGGTTACACTGGGAGGTGGCGAAAAGGGTACGCAGGTCCTGTTCTACGCACCGTAACTCAAACGGTTTTCATAAAAAAGCATTCAGTGTTTAATAGTTGCTTGGTTAGTTGTTTCACGCCGCAGTCAGTAATATTCCAGCTATATGATCATGACGGCGGTCTGTAAGTAATCGAGTCTGGACCAGACCATCCAGTGATTGATATCATGAGCATCGATCCACGCATCAACCAAGTCAGCGAGCCTGACCACCCGATCCGGTTAGTCGCCTTTTGTGGCAAGCATGGGTTGCTGAAGACCTATTCTACCCCGGATCTTCACGAGTCCAGTGTTTGTATTAATGTGTTTGTAATAATGTGGGACCCGAGTTAGAATAGCAAACGTTCCTCCCGCCTACGTATAACTGCACATACAAACAGTTCCCCGTAAAGGCATCTATGTATGGATTGAGAGGCACAAAGTACACATCAATGTGAATAGACCACTGTTGTCCGATCAGGAAGTTTCTGCTCGGCGAGCAAGTATCCTCGCAAATTCATTTTATTTTCGGGGAATGAGAAAAGAAATGTTATGTACACTGATGTAACAAAGTATTGTAGTTTAATAAGCGCAGGTACTTCAGGGACAGCGGTGAAACCACAGATACGGAATATGTTGGGCAGCTTTCTATCTGTAAGTATAGTCCGATTTTCATGGTTGCCGTTGATGTGCCAGATTTACATCACGATTTCCAGACCCGGGGTAGAATAGGTCTTCAGCAACCCATGCTTGTCGTAAGATTTGTTTGTTTGTTTGTTGTTTAACGCCGCACTCAGCAATACTCATGGTATTGACGGCGGCAACCCATGCTTGCCGTATAAAGGCGATTATGCTTGTCGTAAAAAGCGACTAACGGGATCGGGTGGTCAGGCTCGCTGACTTGGTTGATGCATGTCATCGATCCCAATTGCGTGGATCGATGCTCATGATATTAATCACTGGATTGTCTGTTCCAGACTCGATTATTTACAGACCGCCGTCATATAGCTGGAATATTGCTGAGTGCGGCGTTAAACAACAAACCAACCAACCTTGTGATGAAAGAATCACGGTCAAGCATGTCCTGCTTGACTGTATTGATTTTTCCATCACAAAGGATAAATATTTCAGTGTAAAAACAGGGAAGGACCTTTTTAGTAAAGTTAATTCTCATTTAATACCATGTTTTTTAAAAGAAATAGAACTTATTCTTAAATTGTGATGTATTTACTGTATTGTTTTAAAAATTGGTAGTGCTAATTCATAACTTAGATTGTTAGTGGCTGTACCTTTAAGGGGAGTTGAAGTAGCGTAAAATTATTGTCCCCTTAAGAGGAAATGTAAGTCCCACATCATTCGAAGTATTTATATGCATGCCAGAATTTTAAAACGTAGAATTTTCGTCATTTTAATATTTGGCTTAACTGGTAAAATATCACCAGTGACTGAAGGGACGATATAAATCCAGCCAGGGTCCATGCAGGAAGCCGTGAAGATTCCGGGGTAGAATAGGTCTTCAGAAACCCACGCTTGCCGTAAAAGGCGACTAACGGGATCGGGTGGTCAGACTCGCTGACTTGGTTGATGCATGTCATCGATCCTAATTGCGTGGATCGATACTCGATTATTTACAGACCGCCGTCATATAGCTGAGTGCGGCGTTAAACAACAAACCAACCAAAGATAGTTCTGGTCACTTTTAGTTTTCCACGATACATGCACATTGGTTTGAATGTTTTGAACCCTCTAATTTCAGATTTTCCTCTTGGTATCAACTTCCTTGTCGCACGGCACAACTCGGAACGTGGCACAACCAGGAAGGGGATGCTGCATTCTATCCATTGATCCTAATCATGGTGGTACTCTAGCTAACTGCACAAACCAGGGCTTGCAAAACGTACCAACATGCCTACCAAGGAATACTACAACCCTCTTGCTGAGTCGCAACTACATACCGGAACAACCAACCAAGCCTTTGTAAATGTTTCTGTTCTGAAGGTGCTGGATCTCTCTTTCAATAGCCTAAAGTATCTCAATGTAGATTCCTTCTTTGGATTGTCTGAGCTTGAAAGTCTCAATCTTGAATCAAATTGTTTAAGCTACGACAATAACACCTTTACACCAACACTCTTTAATCCTCTGAGCAGCTTGTTGAAGCTCAGGATTAATCATAACAGCAAAGGATCCCCTTACCCTGACGCCTGTCTGTCCAGTTTAACTTCACTTCAGTCATTACACATGGATGGTTCGCATTATGATTTTGGACAAGGATTTCGTAAACTTAAGAATCTTAGTAACCTAACACTTTCTGGTAGCAATGGATTTTGTAACATGCAAATGCTACGAAATTCTACCTTCTCAAGTGTCCCCTTCCTGACATATGTTAACTTATCTAGCTGTGGAATAGTTGACGCTGAACATCTGACTTTCAGTCCAATGAAAGGCCTTCACACTCTTGATGTTTCACGGAACCCAAATCTGGGATTTAGAAACTTTTCTAAAGCTTATTTTGGTCTTGGAGGTTCAACAATAAAGGTGTTGAAACTCAATTACTTATATCAACCGTTGGATTGTCACCAAGTGCAGAGAGTTGACTTTCAGTACCTTAATACCACGAACCTGGAAGAACTTTACATAGATGATAATGGCATCACAAAGTGTGAATTAGGATCAATTTCATCCTTGCCCAAAACGTTAAAATTTCTCTCGGCAAGGGCAAACCGATTTATACATGGTCTGTACCTTCTCGAATTAGCTGGATTACAATCTTTAGAGACAATAGACCTCTCATTATTGAACCTTTGGCCTCCTAGATCTTCAGATGATAACCCCTTTCCTCTGCCTTTACCAATGCCGCCTAAATTACACACTATCGTAGCAGAGCATTGCTATAATACAGGGCTTTGGATGAATGTAGCTCTAACAAAGAACAATTTAAAACGGGTCATTATGAGGCACAATTTGATGGCGTTGTTTACGATTCATATTGAAGGAATAGAGAGTGTTGAGTACGTAGACTTCTCGTACAACATATTAAGCTACATTGGCTCTGACGTTGTCCCTGTCAACAATTCTATAACGCATCTCAATCTGTCAAACAATCTTCTCAGTCAGAGACTTCAAAGTGATAGCGATGGAAACATATTTTATCGTTTCCATCATGTTAAACAGTTTGACATATCAGATAATGTAATTACTTTCCTACCAAGGAATATTTTTAGGGGGTTAAAGAGTGTTAAAATCTTAAATATCCGCAGTAATTTTCTCCGACGTTTTGAAGCTCAACTAAAAACCATGCCATTCCTTCATTATCTTGATCTTTCAAAAAACAAGCTGCAGCGATTGTCGAAGGATACCATAAGAGAACTTGATATGCTTCCAAATGTGACCGTAAATCTTCGTGGAAACCCGATTCAGTGTTCCTGCCAAGCACTGGACTTTCTTAGGTGGATGAACGCCAATCAGAACAAGTTTAGCGAACTGTCAGAAATGGCCTGCGAGTATGACAATGGTTCAAGCATCTCCATGACAAAACTTCATCAGATTGTGGAGGAACTTACATCTGAATGCAGTCCTGCTAATGCTGCTTTGGGAATTGTCACGGCATCCTCGTGTGTATGTATTGTCTTGATCATTTGCGTTGCCCTGGGTTATCGTCATCGCTGGAGTATTAGGTACATGTACTACATTGGTAGAAGAAGGTTCTGGAGACAACATCCAGTGGAGGAAGTGCTCCAGTATCAATATGATGTCTTTGTCTCCTATGCTGAATCTGACAGACACGTTGTCATTCAGGAAATGATTCCTGAACTTGAAACCAAGGCAGGACTACGAATGTGTATCCACCACCGTGACTTTCTACCAGGGGAGGCCATTGCTTCCAACATAGTCAACGCCATTGACAATAGTAGGAAGACCTTGATTGTTCTTTCTCCAGCCTTCCTGAAAAGTGACTGGTGTGTCTTTGAGTATCACATTGCCTTGCAGTCAAGAGTGAACCGTAGACAGGACAATCTGTTGATTCTGATGTATGAACATGTTCCCGTGAAAGATGTGCCTAGAGAAATGGCTGTGCTTCTCTCCAACAACTCCTATCTGGAATACAATACAGATGTGTATGGAAGAGATGCGTTTTGGCAGAACCTTGTGGAATCAGTCAAAACTGCTCAACCACTGGAATGAGTCCATTTCATAACGGCTTGGGTGTAGGCTTTTGTGTTACGAAAACACATAACAGCATACTGTTGGAATTTAGTGTTTGTCTTTCGAGAAGAATTTTTTAGTATGAAAATATTATCTTGCAGAATGGGAATTCCATTGTAACGTATTAAGGCCACATGTTACTTTAGGTCCTCCAGTCTTTTAGTATGACAATGTATCTGGCTAGTATATTTAACCAGCATACTAATGATCAGATTATGTATAGTTGTGTCAGATGCGGGGTAGAATACGTCTTCAGCAACCCGTGCTTGCCGTAAAAAGGCAACTATGCTTGTCGTAAGAGGCGACGAACGGGATCGGGTGGTCAGGCTTCCTGACTTGGTTGAAGAATGTCATCGATCCCAATTTCGTGGATCGATGATCATGATGTCAATCACTGGATTGTCTGGTCCAGACTCGATTATTTACAGACCGCCGTCATATAGCTGGAATATTGCTGAGTGCGGCGTAAAACAACAAACCAACCAACCTATATAGCTGCTGTACCGCACTGCAATGTTTTTTGTTCACTCGAACATGCATTCCCTTTGTGCTCTTCGCTGTATTGGTTCACATGTATATGTCTTATGCTTGTAAACTACTGTTTGTACAATTGTATTCAGCTGTTCAGAATAAAATAAATTAACTTTATTTTGTAATTGTGGTGTTTGTTTAGCTCAACATACGGAAAATGAGTTGATCCATCTTTCCATATGTCTTGCTTGTCTTGTAACAATTGGGCTTTCTTATTCACAAGGAGGAGATCCGGGGTAGAATAGGTCTTCAGCAACCCATGCTTGCCGTAAAAGGCGACTATGCTTGTCGTAAAAGGCGACTAACGGGATCGGGTGGTCAGGCTCGCTGACTTGGTTGATGCATGTCAGTGATCCCAATTGCTTGGATCGATGCTCATGATGTCAATCACTGGATTGTCTGATCCAGACTCGATTATTTTACAGACCGCCGTCATATAGCTGGCATACTGCTGAGTGCGGCGTTAAACAACAAACGAACCAACCACAAGGAGGAATGTATATTCGTATTTGGCATTTGACCCTGTGCAGTAGCATATTTCGTTATATGTTTAGCCTGCCAGGAGACTATGACAATCATTTTCAAAGAAACCTTTTACTGACATGAATCCACTATTTTGGGTAACGGAATAATTACATCCTGTCTGTTATACCACAAAGAGATCCATATCACAGTGTGTCATCCGGCGTCACATGCCCATAGCCTCGCGCACAACTTGGTGACTTTGATGCTGACCTTGGATTACATCATGGGGCTACACTAAAACTGGTCTATTTAATTTTAGCCCATATGTATGACAAATCAAATTGCCGTAAAAGGCGACTATGTTTGACGTAAGAGGCGACTAACGGGATCGGGTGGTCAGGCTGGCTGACTTGGTTGATGCATGTCATCGATGCGCATGATATCGATCACTGGATTGTCTGGTCCAGACTCGATTATTTACAGACCGCCGCATATAGCTGGAATATTGCTGAGTGCGGCGTTAAACTACAAACAACCATCACACATTTACACTTGACCTACAACATGGGAAGTTGTAATGCCAATGCTGGGACAAAAGTTCAATAAATAGACTGCATAGGCAACATAGACTACATGATGATTTATTCATTTGAAGATTCCGGGGTAGAATAGGTCTTCAGCAACCCATACTTGCCGTAAAAGGCGACAAGCTTGTCGTAAGAGGCGACTAACGGGATCCGATGGTCAGGCTCGCTGACCTGATTGATGCATGTCATCGGTCCCAATTGCGTGGACCGATGCTCATGATATCAATCACTGGATTGTCTGGTCCAGACTCGATTATTTTACAGACCGCCGTCATATAGCTGGAATATTGCTGAGTGCGGCGTTAAACAACAAACCAACCAACCAAACCAATTGCATTTCTTCACACATTTTACAAGCCACAAGTCCCAAAACCCCCTTGTAAGAAACGTCTATGTTCAAATTCAAACTGATACCCCTCCGTCCCATGAAAATGTTTATCAGGGCAGTTACCAGTTAACGGTAACGTACGGATGGATAAACGGGGTTTCACTGCTTGTGTTATCCAGCCTACAATGGCACAACTCCGTCTATGTATTCGCCTACGAGTTCTTTGTTGATTGACCATCAGCTGAGAACGATGTGAGTTAATACATTCCCGTGGCCAATTTTACGCTCGGGCAGACATTTAAGTCACTTGGTAAATCCTATTAACTTCCTGGAGCAAAATGCGGTTGACAGTATTGACTGGACCACTGACACAGTTGTCCACGAAACCAGACAGAAGGTATAAGAGCATTTATCTGATGGGATTAAGGTGAAATACGGTTGACACAAAGTAGTCACGATTGAGTGACAGTGATATTACTGATGAAAAAATATCATGGGTTACTTAGAACTGAAATGTGATAATACATTTCGCACGTTTAGATATATTTGGAGTTTAATGATTCATTCATCAGGATTTAGGTACATCAACGTTCATGAAATACACTTATCTATATATATCGCAATTATCAAAATGACCGTATTCTAAATATAGAGGAAAACAACGGTAATCAACATGAAAAACAACGAATCACGTGGCATGTCTTAATTTCCTAAATGAGTGAGTGAGTATGGTTTTACGCCGCTTTTAGCAATATTTTAGCAATATCACAGCGGGGGACACAGGAAAATGGGCTTCACACATTGTACCCAGGTGGGGAATCGAACCCGGGTCTTCGGCGTGACGGGACAGCGCTTTAACCACTTGGCTTCCCACCGCCCATCTTCTGAATGATACAAGCTACTTCAATTATTTCATTCATCATTAATTTTGTATGACTGGTATATGAGTGAGTGAGTTGGGTTTACGCCGCGTTTAACAGTATTCCAGTTATATCACGGCGTGTCAGCTTAATAGGGGGGAAAGCCCGAAGTGATGGAGGTCTCACTTTTACTTCGGTGAAACCCACGAGCACGGGTATGGTGCTGACAAACCTAGAAACATAATCGGGGCGAACCGGGATTCGAACCCACAATCATAGGTTTCTGGTGTACCCAAGGGACGCAACTCTGCACAGCGAATCACGGCGCCCTAGACGACTGGGCCACCCGTGCCCCCGACTGGTATATGAACATACAGAGAGGATCTGCAAGTGAGTTTGGCAAACCCGCTTTGAACAGTATTCCAGTTATATCACGATGCGACAAATTTATGTGGGAGGAAAGCCCGAAGTGATGCAAGGTCGCATACGTCTACCAATTTAGTGAAACCCGGATATGGTGCTGGCAAACCATGAATCAGGATTCGAACCCACATCATCGGTTTCCGGCCCTTACGAGACATGTAACTCTGGTGCATTAGACGACCTAGCCCCTTAGATATATAGAGTGAGTATTCTGTGTGGGGTATCCTTGGTAAACTGCGGCATGGGATCGTAGTAGACTAGCACAATATACACATTCGAAGAAGCCTTGATTCATACACACATGTGTACGACGCTGTTTCATTCTGAACGCG
This sequence comes from Haliotis rufescens, assembly GCF_023055435.1. Lineage (NCBI taxonomy): Eukaryota > Metazoa > Mollusca > Gastropoda > Lepetellida > Haliotidae > Haliotis > Haliotis rufescens. The sequence continues at coordinate 3,718,108 of NW_025963780.1, forward strand.
ACGTTAAACCCCATTTCGCCTCGCCTCGCCTCGCCTCGCCTCGCCTCGCCTCGCCTCACCTCACCTCACCGTGAAGAATCCGGGGTAGAATAGGTCTTCAGCAACCCATGCTTGCCGTAAAAGTCGACTATGCTTGTCGTAAAAGGCGGCTAACGGGATCGGGTGGTCAGGCTCGCTGACTTGATTGATGCATGTCATCGATCCCAATTGCGTGGATTGATGTTCATGATGTAAATCACTGGATTGTCTGGTCCAGACTCGGAGATTATTTACAGACCGCCGTCATATAGCTGGAATATTGCTGAGTGCGGCGTAAAACACCAAACCAAAACCTCGCCTCGCCTTGAATTCGAACCCCGATCATATGTTGTCGATTTACATTTTTACTACTACATATATATATTTCTGAGTGAGTGAGTGAATATTGCTTAATGCCGCATCAGCAATTTTGCAGCTATTCGCGGCGATATATATTTCTGAAACTGGTGGCTTAAGCGAAGCCGAAGACCCGAGATCCACTCCGTCAATAGGGAAAGCAAATTTCTGATGACCACCTCTGTGTAAAACTGGAATTTTGCTAGCAGCGGTCTGAACCCCACTCACGCATTCACTACTGTAACTACCAAATGACAGAGTTGATGGCGTCTGCAGGAGCATATTATCTTCCCAAATCCACGAATCACAACAATTTCTGCACTTGGATAAAGACAAGGCAAAAGAGGCAAGCCTCGGGCAATTGATACATGTCTCATAAAGAACGCTTTGTCTTTAATCATCCATTTGACACAAGCCCTGGTCTAGACAAGTTGTAAAGGTGAATAACTGTTCTCCTTTAATCTGTACTTCCAGGGCATCGTTGATTCATGATTATTGCCCATTAAGAAGCTTGAAGACATCCGCGAAACGCTACTCGCTACATCAGAGACAAAAATGGGGATATTTTGTTCATGAAACTTGGCCCCTTACTTTTGTTTCAAAATTGGAAAATTTAAATCTGGAAATTGTAGGAACTAGTTACCATAGAAACTGTTTTGCAATCTGTTTGATAACAATACATTCTCGTTCTGAATACATCATTCCTGGCCTAGCCATTGTCCCTCGAAATAGACCAGTGATGCCATTAGAAGCAATTAATTGAAAGCCAGAAGATAAAGACCCCAGGGACGGATATCAACTGGTCATCCACACAAAGGTGGCAGAATATGACTCCTCGAGTAAGTTGGTCTAGGACAATTCAGGACATTTTATCTCAGTAATTTCTTTGGGGAATTGTTAACCTAGCCATAGAATATGATCAACATGGTGGCAGGCAACAACACTATTGGCGAAACAATAATGATTATATGCTTAAAGAAACAGTAATTAGGTATGTGTGTGTGTGTGTGTGTGTGTGTGTGTGTGTGTGTGTGTGTGTGAGTGAGAGAGAGAGAGAGAGAGTGTGTGTGTGTGTGTGTGTGTGTGTGTGTGTGTGTGTGTGTGTGTGTGTGTGTGTGTGTGAGAGAGAGTGTGTGTGTGTGTGTGTGTGTGTGTGTGTGTGTGTGTGTGTGTGTGAGGTACTTTGTTTACATATATGTGAGGGGACTCGTGAACATCCGGGTTAGAACTTATCTTCAGCAACCCATGTTTGTCAATAGAGGCGATTAAGCTTGTCGTAAGAGGCGACTAACGGGATCGAGTTGTCAGGCTCATTGACTTGGTTGATGCATGTCATCGTATTCCAATTGTATAGATCGATGCTCATGATGTCAATCACTGACTTGATTTATTTACATATCTCCGCCCTATCTCTGGATTACTGCTGAGTGCGGCGTTAAGCAACAACAAAAAACAAACAAACATATATGTGAGGGAGGGAAGTTGGTTTGATGCCGTTTTGAATAGTATGTCAATTATGTTTGATGTGGGAGGAAAGCGCTGTCGGTCTTAGACGTTTTCACTCCGGTGAAACCCACGAGAACGGACATGATGCTGACAGAATTAGAAACATAATCAGGGGAATCTGGTGTCCGAACCCCCGATCACAGGTTTGTGGCGCGCCATAGGGCAAACTCAAAGGAGCGCAATGCGGCGCCTTGGCTATAAGCAACCCTAATATAGATTTGCGATCTGATTCAATTAATACTGTGATACGTGACTTTAAGTAATTCATAACGCCAGCTCTTTTCCTTCACTTTGAAGTTATCTATTGTGCTGGTTATTCGTTAGGGTGAAAATAGACCCGATCTGTTTTCCAAGATATATTTGATTTTAAATTTAAATGAAACCGTCATGACGTATGTTCACTGGCGTAAGCTGATCATATGTATCAAGCCCATTTCTTCTGTGCCCCGCCCTGATATTGCTGGGGTAATGCAAAAAGCGGCATAAAACTACACTCAGTCACTATAAGATAGTGAAACTGTAACGATACAGAATCCATATTATCACATTAATAATCTTCTTTCTTCGTTATCAATAAATAATACTATCAGCTATTATTGATCAGGAATATAATCTGTAAGGATCTATTCATAAGTATTATACAAAACAACAAATTATTATGTAATTTTAAAAAGCTATCATTTTTCATTACTATTCATCATAAAGGTGATAAAGGTCGTCATTCTTCAAGGAATAAAAAAATGTTATCATGAAGGATTGAAACATTCATTATCTTAAATACAAAACGGACATAAAAAGTAGCTTCAAAAATAAATAAAACGTATTTTTTATTTCATTTTCATTATATCTAATATTAACGACTGCATTTGCAACATAACAAAACTTGATTACTTGCTGAGTTCATTGACGTCGTAAATATTACAAATATTACCATGAAGTCTCCATCTTTCCAATTTTATCCGATAAAGAAGTGTATATTTGACAATGTTCTTGATTCACATTAAGCCACTTTGTATGAACTTGTGCACATATATTCCAAACAGAGAAATATTCATCATGGTTAAATGCCTTACTGATGTTTAAACCTTTACTGCCAGACCATTAAACCTAGAATTCTTCACATCTGAACATCCAGTATTGGTACCGTTTGTCATCAGCATTCGGCGTCCTCATCCCCAGCCGCTTCAGATCCAGATGCAGGGCCATCATGTAGCGTGGGGATTTTATGGCTCATGATTACAGTGAATGCATTAAATTTGTTTTATGCTCTCATGTTCTCACAAAATAAGTCGAAAGCTGCTTTTTAAGTGCCAATCCCGCTCTGGTTGAGGCTTTCAGCGGCCTCGGTCGTGGATAAGGGAACTGTCTCTGGTATAAAACACTACAGTGAACACGGTATGACGGTTATAACAGCAGTTATTGTATACGGCAGTCAGCTTCCTTCACCTCATAAACTCAAGCAACATGACGTGAGAACCCGTCTCTGGCGGCAAATTAATTTTCCCGCAATAAATCTGTATTTGCCTCCAGCGGAAACAGGACGAATTGGTAAGTACCGAGTTGTGCAGGTTTCTAGCGGGCGTGATTGTAATGGAAGAAAGCAGTGTTTAAGATGCCTTATAAGAAAGCAATTTTAGAATATATCGAACAACGATATCGAAGTGAGCCATATATTGAGACCCGTGGGAGTAGCAAGGTAAATGTACATGTATACAATGTCGATCGCATGTTGCTTACTTTTTATCTTTTTAATCCAGGTTTCACAATAAAAGGACCGATCAAGTCATTGCAGAAATTTACAAAGAAATTTACTTAGAATTCATGGTAAGGTTCATAATTGGTTTGAAAATGTTTGTCAGAACTACCTGTAGGGTCCTCTCGATTGCAACTGAATCTTGACGGTTCATCACGATCCGATCGTAGTCAGGTTTCTAATCGGGATTCCATCGTGACCCTATCGCATTTCTATAGCAATTGTTTCGCGTTCCAATCGCGATCCAATCGCGATCCTATCGAGATACAATCGCAAGCCTATGGAGTCCATATCGCGATCGTATCGCGATCAATTCGCGATCCCATCGCAATCAAATGTTTGTCCGACCGTCATCGGATCGCGATCACGACGCTGTTGGTATTCAAGGATATCCTGTGTTGGGGCAATACCATCAGTGATCACTGTTAAACTTCACAAAAACTTTACCTGACGCCAGCCTATTCTGTTGATCACCGTACTCCTATTACCCATAATTAATTACCCTTGTGAAAACAGTCATCAGTATCTAACCTTACGTCAACGCCGGGGGTAATCGATTTCAGATCTAATCACCTGTTTTGTCTCTGGTTCGCGTTAAACGTGTTGATATCACCTACAGCCATCGATTACAATGTGACGTCCTTGACAGCTCCGATGTCGATTTCACCGCTCAGGTGTCCCGCCCTTGGCACTGTTTATTGCATGGGCAGACAGAGCCCACTGCCTAACTCGTCAGTTGTGTATAACATGATAGAAGCTAATCCATTTCTTTGTCCATATCACCAACATGTTTACAACCCAACTGTTAGGGGAATGTATACCTAATCGGCTTTTGGACATTAATGAATCTCTAATCTCTAACATATGTAATAAATATATCTACTCATAGAGAGTATACGTAGCTAATGTTGTCACGGTGAAGCCATATGTGACGTTGTTTTGATGTATTTAAAATGTGTATGTCTAAATAATTATAAACTTAGAGGTGTATAGCTTATTTCGATGCACATTTGCCGATAGAACATCTTGTATATCAAATGAAGTATTTAGCATGTATATTTCTGTACTCAAACTCAAGACACATATATCTTATTGTATAATTACCTTAGAGACCGACCATTCGATATTCTGGGGTCGGGGGTCGGGGGAGAGGGTGCGCCGGGTTTTTGTATGACGACTAGATAGTTTTTTAGCTACATATACCAGATTTGTTTTGTTTTATTTAAAACTACGAGCCTAAATATTCTTAGGAAAACATCTCCAACACTGTCATTTTTTGTGCAGACAATTTCTTTTCTTTTTAAAAGTCTATTAGTAGGATTTTTTTTTTCAAACATATTTTGATGGGTTGATGTACCCACTATGTTAGTTTATGTTCCTCACGTCGGGCTCAGGGAACACACACTAACATAGAGGGCTCCAACCCATGTCACCCTCGTCGGGCTCAGGGAACACACACTCACATAGAGGGATCCAACTCATGTCACCCATGTCGGGCTCAGGGGACACACACTCACATAGAGGGATCCAACCCATGTCACCCTCGTCGGGCTCAGGGAATACACACTAACATAGAGGGATCCAACCCATGTCACCCACGTCGGGCTCAGGGAATACACACTCACATAGAGGGATCCAACCCATGTCACCCTCGTCGGGCTCAGGGAATACACACTCACATAGAGGGCTCCAACCCCTGTTCCCCATGTCGGGTTCAGGGAACACTCACTCACATAGAGGTCTCCAACCCATGTCACCCACGTCGGGCTCAGGGGACACACACTCACATAGAGGGCTCCAACCCATGTCACCCATGTCGGGCTCAGGGAGAACACACTCACATAGAGGGATCCAACCCATGTCACCCTCGTCGGGCTCAGAGAACACACACTCACATAGAGGGATCCAACCCATGTCACCCACGTCGGGCTCAGAGGACACACACTCACATAGAGGGCTCCAACCCATGTCACCCACGTTGGGCTCAGAGAACACACTCTCACATAGAGGGATCCAACCCGTGTCACCCTCGTCTGGTTCAGGGAACACACACTCACATAGAGGGCTCCAACCGATGTCACCCATGTCGGGCTCACGGAACACACACTCACATAGAGGGCTCCAACCCATGTCACCCTCGTCGGGTTCAGGGAACACACACTCACATAGAGGGCTCCAACCCATGTCACCCACGTTGGGCTCAGGGAACACTCACTCACATAGAGGGCTCCAACCCATGTCACCCACGTTGGGCTCAGGGAACACTCACTCACATAGAGGGCTCCAACCCATGTCACCCACGTTGGGCTCAGGGAACACTCACTCACATAGAGGGATCCAAACCATGTCACCCACGTCGGGCTAAGGGAACACACACTAACTTAGAGGGCTCCAACCCGTGTCACCCTCGTTGGGCTCAGGGAACACACACTTACATAGATGGCTCCAACCCATGTTCCTCACGTCGGGCTCAGGGAACACACACTAACATAGAGGGCTCCAACCCATGTTCCCCACGTCGGGCTCAGGGAACACACACTCACATAGAGGGCTCCAACCCCTGTTCCCCACGTCGGGCTCAGGGGACACACACTCACATAGAGGGCTCCAACCCCTGTTCCCCACGTCTGGCTCAGGGAACACACACTCACATAGAGGGCTCCAACCCATGTTCCCCACGTCGGGCTCAGGGAACACACACTAACATAGAGGGCTCCAACCCCTGTTCCCCATGTCGGGCTCAGGGAACACACACTCACATAGAGGGATCCAACCCCTGTTCCCCACGTCTGGCTCAGGGAACACACACTCACATAGAGGGCTCCAACCCATGTTCCCCACGTCGGGCTCAGGGAACACACACTAACATAGAGGGATCCAACCCATGTCACCCTCGTCTGGCTCAGGGAACACACACTAACATAGAGGGCTCCAACCCATGTCACCCTCGTCTGGCTCAGGGAACACACACTCACATAGAGGGCTCCAACCCATGTCACCCTCGTCTGGCTCAGGGAACACACACTAACATAGAGGGATCCAACCCATGTCACCCTCGTCTGGCTCAGGGAACACACACTCACATAGAGGGCTCCAACCCATGTCACCCTCGTCTGGCTCAGGGAACACACACTAAAATAGAGGGATCCAACCCATGTCACCCTCGTCTGGCTCAGGGAACACACACTCACATAGAGGGCTCCGCACTATGTCACCCATGTCGGGCTCAGGGAACACACACTCACATAGAGGGCTCCGCACTATGTCACCCATGTCGGGCTCAGGGAACACACACTCACATAGAGGGCTCCGCACTATGTCACCCATGTCGGGCTCAGGGAACACACACTCACATAGAGGGCTCCGCACTATGTCACCCATGTCGGGCTCAGGGAACACACACTCACATAGAGGGCTCCGCACTATGTCACCCATGTCGGGCTCAGGGAACACACACTCACATAGAGGGCTCCGCACTATGTCACCCTCCAGACTGGTAGAAAGCATAAATTGCTGTTCATATAAACAGATACAATATCATGTAATTCAAATGTTTTGTCAGCAGTATAACAGCTATACAGTTCAACTTTTGATAGAGATATTCTTTGATCTGAATTGACCGATTTCTGAGATATGGTTCAAAATTGTATTTGATATTGTCATGGTTTGACAATTTCATTACAGATTATTATTAATGAATAAATAATAAACATAGGAAAATATGAACAGTATTAACATCCATAAATTGTCGTCACATCAGTGGGTCATGTGTAATGACAGTATTGTAGCGGCCATAAAATTCCGAGTCCCGTGATGGGATTCGAACCACGGACCTTCTGATCCGAGGTCGGACGCCTTGTCCACATGACCAAAGAGGTTAACCCCGTCAGCAAGCTGACAAGGTAAGGATGTCATCTGTGGGATGACTCCACGCCCTGCTACAGTATGACGAGACATGACAATAGCAAGTGAGACCTGTAAAGATTCCGGGGTAGAATAGGTCTTCAGCAACCCATACTTGCCGTAAAAGGCGACCATGCTTGTCGTTAAAGGCGACAAACGGGATCGGGTGGTCAGGCTCGCTGACTTGGTTGATACATGTCATCGATCCCAATTGCGTAGATCGATTCTCATGATGTCAATCACTGGATTGTCTGGTCTAGGCTGGATTATTTTACAGACGCCGTCATATAGCTTGAATATTGCTGAGTGCGGCGTAAAACAACAAACCAAAACCTCGCCTCACCTCGCCTCGCGTTAAACAACACACAAACAAACAATAGCAAGTGAGTATGGTTTTACATATAGCATTATGTTACGGCTGGGGACATGAGATGTATGCTTCACACATTGTACGCATGTGAGGGCATCGAACCCGGGTCTTCGTCTTGACGAGTGACCTGTTTAACCACAAGGTTATCTTACCACCCCTGAAATTATATCAAAGACTGTTGTATCTGCATGACTCATGATTGTTGGGCAATTTTCTGAATGTTGTATGTGTTTCAGTTTCAGGGCAGGATACGCTCACCTTTTCACCAACACCCGGTTTCATCACTATTTGAAAGTGATTCCTTAACACATGCTCATGATATAGTCGGAATCGTTCAATTGACTCGGCTTTTAGCAGAGATTTATGATGAACACGTGAAGGGTTTTGTCGCTTTTATTTCACACTTAACTGAACAAAATGCACTCGCAAAATTCCGGAAGGTTTCCAAAGTGGGAGGGGCGGTCGGGTAGCCTAGTGGTTAAAGCTTTCGCTCGTTACGCCGAAGACCCGGGTTCGATTCCCGACATGTGTACAATGTGTGAAGCCCATTTCTGGTGGCCCCCGCCGTTTTATTGCTGAAATATTGCTTAAAGCGGCGTAAAACCAAAACTCACTCCAAAGTGGGAAGGTATCCAAAAGGTTTACGGAAAACGAAAATCTGACTTTTCATGCTGTGTACCTAATCGCGTGAGGTCCCAAAATGCGATCCATGCTTTCATTTCACACAATAAGGTCATGCATTGAGAGAACCTTAATCTGTGCAATGGTGTATTTCTGTACTGGTTCCAGTTTTAGAACGTCTTCCTACTTGTGAAGACACAAATAACAATTACAAATTCAATAGGATTACTATTATTAGAGTAAGTATTCGAATTCCATGTTAAAGTGTTTTGTTGATGACGGCAACTGGATTTGGTTAGATGTGGTTGTTGTCAGTGAAATCTGAAATTAAAATAGTAACTAATTCTTTTCTATTAACGATTTTTCAAGTAGCACTGACGTTAAATGAAGAGAGGGAGAGGGAGAGAGTGGGGGAGGGAGAGGGAGAGAGAGAGGGGGACGAGAGAGAGAGGGGAGAGGGAAAAGGGGGGGGGGGGGGCGAAAAAGGAAGATGAAAAAAAGGAGAAATGGGGAGAGGAGTAGAGATGGAATGAGGGATTCAGATTAATACCAATTTACCCCTAAAAGAACGTATATCTAACTTCTAAGAATCTTTGACCGCCTCCGTGGTCTTGTGGTAATGCGTCCGCCCGGAGAACGGAAGGTTCGGGGTTCGATCCCCGACCGCGTCATACCAAAAGACGTTAAAAGATGGTACTTGTTGTTACCCTTCTGGCGCTCGGCATTAAGGGGCTAAAACAAGGACTGGTCGGCTCGGAGTCAGTATACTGTGTTTGAGTGGGGTATTCATGTTAAACTGCGGCATGGTATCTCAGTGAGCTAGCACTATAAATCGGCATCAGTCCGGACTAGTACAAGCAGCCACACACACACACACACACGTGCATGCACGTCGCTTTATAAGTGCAATAATCTTGGACGCGACGTTAAACCCAATTTCACCTCACCTCACCTCTACGAATCTTTGAAAGCGATACATGGGAGGCGTGTGTTTAGTTGATTACAACAGAGTTCACCAAACGTTAACGGAGAAGTCTTGCATGTGCTGGTGAGGTCCCTATCTAAGGCACGACAGTCGTGCCGTGCATGTCCACCGTTAGCCTGCATGACTGCGTGACACCTCCTTCCCCTTCAGCCAAGTCGTTTTCCGGCGATGATTCATCTGACTGTTTCTAGCCTGTTGTAGTCCATATGTTTACATGGTTGCCAATTAGGTAACAATTATCCGCTGCTGACGGAGATCAAGTTCTGTTTCTGACCTGTGAAGAGATTACCTGTCCAACACACCAAAACACCTATATTCAAAAGTGTTTAAAACCATCCCGTGGGGAATGGTCTCTTTTGGGAATCTTGGTACAAAAAAGCTCTTTCCTTCCTCATCAGCAGAGTTGGTTGTACGATTCTGAGTGAGTGAGTGAGTTAATATTTAACGTCACATCGGCAATATTTCAGCCATATAGTGACGTACGATTCTGACAATACAATGTTTGATGAGCATGCGTTCATGAATCACTATCAAATAGTGATGATAACAGGTGCTCGCGAAAAGGTGAGTGTATCCTGCCCCACCGGAAGCACCCGTCGATCACAAACCACACGCAGAGGCAAGTCAATTCTTCACCTGACAAAACTCGGGAACGTATCGTGTCAAATTTGGAAATGTCCTCTGCATGTCTGCCATAAAGGTTTTTGAATGTTTTGCTGAATGTTGAAAGTTGTAAACTGTTTAGCTGGAGTCGTATGATACGAAAGCATAATATTTCTTTTAATAAAAAGGCAAAACGACAACGGTATATATCGGTATTTCTGACTATTTCCCTTGGTTACAATGAAAAACATATAAACAAATAACAATATAGATTGTCAGAATGTTTCTGATAATTTACATGGAACATTTGTGTATGTAAATGCCTGAATCAACGAAAGTCCCCTCGTAATATCATGCTTACTGTTGTCAGTGGACCCGACCGCCTCCGTGGTCTAGATGTAGAGCGTCCGCCCGAGGAGCGGAAGGTCCGAGGTTCGATCCCCGGCCGCGTCATTTCAAAGACGTTAAAAGATGGTACTTGTTGTTACCCTGTCTGGCGCTCGGCATTAAGGGGCTAAAACAAGGACTGGTCGGCTCGGAGTCAGTATACTGTGTCTGAGTGGGGTATTCATGTTAAACTGCGGCATGGTATCTCAATGTGCCAGCACTATAAATCGGAATGAGTCCGAACTAGTACAAGCAGCCACACACACACATGCATGCACGTCGCTATATAAGTGCAATAATCTTGGACGCGACGTTAAACCCAATTTAACCTCACCTGTCAGTGGACACGCCATTTCGTAAAAGCCGATCACCGGTTGTGACGTCAACATTGTTTTACATATTTGGTAATTTATTTGAGGCGAAGGTCGGGTGTAAAAAGTAAGCCATTTCTTATGTTAAATTAATAAAAGCAAGCTCCGATGTATACACGATTTTAACTTGCAAGGTTCGTCCCCAGTAAACCAACACAATATGTAATGATTTCTTAATTATTGGTTATTCTACCATGAATTTGGAATTTACTCGATTCTGATTGGTCAATCAGAGGCTATTAAATCACAATAAACCCCCTCTGATTGAAACAGCTAGTTTGACGGCCGCTTCACCGCGGAAGCTAATATTTGTAGAATGGTACTATTTTCAGTCATTGTCGGTAGGCGTATTTAAATAATTTTATCTGCAATTACAGGTTACAAAATGCACAGATGCGGTTATTACAATATACAAAGGATGTGTGGCAATACATTTTGTGCAGAAAAACACGACAGAAATCAACAAAGGGAATGTATTTACGTTTTGGAGACAACAGAGAGCTTGGAATTTTGGCGCTTTTCTATATATGACTGTGACGTCATATCTTTTGCGCGTTCGGTTCCAAATTCAATTTAGCGGGGTTAAATCTACAGGTAACCTAGCTCTACATTGAAAACACAGTATGTTTATCTCCTAATTCATTGATTTTGTGGGGACAGTTAGTGACTTTACAATATATTTCTGTACGAACCGATTTCATGTGTAAATGTTAGGCAACTATGCTGAAAGTGGTTCAACGACCCAATTAACTATCTTCACTATGTACGATTGCTCAAAGTCGGTCACCAGTCGAAAAATGGCCGTAAGAAACGAATTGCCATTCGGCTTTGTCCGGATTCACACGAATAGTTACGAAGTAAAATCCCGTTCCCTTTTTCGGAAATATCGTAGATGATAGTTCCAGATGTCTGACGTCTGTCGTAACTGCATCCTCGCTATCGTATGTCTGTCACACTGGCACTGAGCCAGAGACTGATGGTAATCCCGAGGCAGACAATGTGTATACATGACGTCAGAGTGTTCATATTTCTGACTGGGCGTTCGGTGGTAAAATGTCGGATTATTTCCAACGCCCAATATTGTTGTGTAGCATTTTGTTTGTAAAATTAATCTCGTTATAATGCAATTGAATTTTGACACGTCCATAATTTGATACGTGGATATGATGCTGTGTGTGTTTAAGACAAGACTGAAAATTACATTCTTTATTAAGACTGAAGAGCCTCATTACAAAGTTAATAGAAAATCGTGTTTCAGACTTTTACTGAAGTTACTAACTACCTTTAATATGCTCGATAGTGCGAGTTGTTATAATCCAATATGTAAATTAATGATACTGAAATATTAATGATGATTAATGTAATTCTACAAAACATTTAAATTCGTTTTCTGAGTTTCGTCGTGCAGCCTCAGCATCGATTCGTTTGAGGAAAACGAATAGATACGCACGCACGCACGCACGCACGCACGCACGCACGCACGCACCCACGCACACGCACGCGGGGGCGGGGGAGTAGCCTAGTGGTTAAAGCGTTCGCTCGTCACGCCGAGGATCCGGGTTCGATTCCCGACATGGGGACAATGTGTGAAGCCCATTTCTGGTGTCCCCCGCCGTGATATTGCTGGCATGTTGCTAAAAGCTGTGTAAAACCATACTCACTCACTCACTCACTCACTCACTCACTCACTCACTCAAATCGTAATGTATAGCTACATTAAAGAATGAGTTAGTGACCTTTATACCAACACACACGCGCGGCCGCACACACAAATCGTGATGTTTTGCCGACACACAAACAGACAGACATTTTTACATCGAGACGTATTGCTTCATCAAAGAATGGTTAAGTGTTTCATACAGAAGACATATACTCAGACACATACGCACACACACTAACAGACAGACAGACAGACAGACAGACAGACACACACACACACACACACACACACACACATACACACACACACACACACAATCGTGACGTATTGCTTTATCAAAGAGTGTGGCAAGTGACTTAACTACAGTATGTCAGTAATTTCATTTATATATGCGCCAGTTTAATGTCGAGTGGAATCCCAAAATGGTTTACCACGGGAATGGTACTGACAAACCAAGGGGCATAATCTAGTGTAATCTGAGATTCGAACCCACGATTCTCACATGCCTAATTGGGACCGCCTCCGTGGTCTAGTGGTAGAGCGTCCGCCCGGAGAGCGGAAGGTCCGGAGTTCGATCCTCGGCCGCGTCATACCAGAAGACGTTAAAAGATGGTACTTGTTGTCTGGCGCTCGGCATTAAGGGGCTAAAACAAGGAGTCAGTAAACTGTGTCTGAGTTGGGTATTCATGTTAAACTGCGGCATGGTATCTCAGTGAGCTAGCACTATAAATCGGCATCAGTCCGGTCTAGTACCAGCAGCCACACGCACACACACACACACACACACACACACACACACACACACGTGCATGCACGTCGCTATATAAGTGTCGGATGCGGACTGTACAAATAATATCTGATTTTTATATGGAATAAAAACATTATTTCATAACCTTTCAGCATACATGTCTACTTTCAATTGAAGGTTCCGGGGTAGAATAGGTCTTCAGCAACCCATGCTTGCCGTAAAGGTGAAAATGCTTGTCGTAAAAGGCGACTAACGGGATCCCGAGGTCAGGCTCGCTGAATTGGTTGATGCATGTCATCGTATCCCAATTGTGTGGATCGATGCTTATGATGTCAATCACTGGATTGTCTGGTCCAGACTCGATTATTTACAGACCCCCGTCATATAGCTGGAATATTGCTGAATGCGGCGTTAAACAACAAACAAACAAACAAACAAATGCACTCATTTGCTGTGGAAAGACATTGCTTATCATATTCAGTATGTAATAAGTCAAATGAAAATGACAATGAAGTCAAAAACATTTAAGATGTAAAACAGGAAACGAAATTGTTCATATTGTTTTACACATGCCAGTGTTGATTAAATATTTTGGGTCATTATTTTAATGTTTATCAAATCGGTAATAGTCTTCTTTTGGAAAGGGGGCGGTGTGGTAGCCTTGTGGTGAAAGCGTTCGCTCGTACCGACGACATCATGGTGTCGACTCCCCAGCTGGGTACTATGTGTGAAGCCCATTTCTGGTGTCCCCCGTCGTGATAGTGCTTGACTATTGCTAAACACGGCGTAAAACTATACTCACTCACTCTTCACTCCCAAAACAATTCCGCCGTCACGGATTGACGTATTTTCAAATACGGAATGCCGACACATATTTTACGTACGCTTCCATTATTGCGAATCGCCGTCTTTGGGAATACAAGGTCTTTGACTACTTGTGACGGCTGTATGTGCGTATGCGTTATGCGATGTGTTTGGTTGCGGTAGTTGAGTGGGTTCAGTTTAACACTACTAGACAGCGATTCAAATACAATCACGATTTTCAGAAGGTCAGTGGTTCGATACCTGGCCATGTCATACCAAAACGATGGTATTTGTTAATATGACATTAAGTGACAAAAGGAACTACACCTCTCAGTTTATTTTATCATGTGTATACATCCTAAGCAAGCGATAACATATACCGGCGCTTAGTCAGCACTAACATGTTTTGTCTTTGTATTATAATTTGCTTTATCGCTCTGAAAAGTGTATAAATAGGTTACATCTGCTGGTGGGTATTTAAGACAGCTTATCTTTGAAAATAAATAAATCTGTTCAAATTTACAACATTTCAAATACGGTAGGGGTCATATAGTCTCAAATTCATTTCTTACCCCAGTCTTCATTGAACCAATCTATTTTATACAAACTTACCCAGCCAAAGATTACAATTTACAAACTGTTGCAGGAATAAGAGATGGTTGAATAGACATAATCGAATTTAACAACAGTACTTTCAATTTTCCATACATTTATAAAAAACTTGAAATACTTTCATTTGCCCCTAAGTTTTAGTACAAAAATCTTGAACGGGACGTTAAACCCCATTTCATCTCACCTCATCTCACAGCAGTGTGTGTCCGCTTCATATAGCTGGAAAGACCAAATTGATTCAAATCTGGACCAAGACATTAACATTTTGGTTTACACCACAAGCATAAAAATTGTGCTGGCAGAACAAAGATAAAAGCAGGGATAAGAGGATCTTGTCACGCCTCAGGGACACAACTCTAACCAAGTGCCTCGTTCTCTAAGAGAAGCGATAGTAAAATCTCCATCATCGTCAAGATTTAACAGATTGGTTTGAGAGAAAGAGAGAGACAAAGAGCCACGCGGAGAGGGACACACGCAGAAACATAAAGATAGACAGAGAGATTGATGCACAGAGATACACAGACGGAGAGACAGAGACACACAGAGAAAAACAGAAACACTGAGAGCAACACACAGCAAGACAAAGAGAGGCAGAGACACACAGAGAAACACACAGCAAGGCAAAGAGAGGCAGAGACACACAGAGAAACACACAGCAAGGCAAAGAGAGTCAGAGACACACAGAGAAACACACAGCAAGACAAAGAGAGGCAGAGACACACACAGAGAAACACACAGCAAGGCAAAGAGAGGCAGAGACGCACATAGAAACACACGGCAAGACAAAGAGAGGCAGAGACACACAGAGAAACATACAGCAAGGCAAAGAGAGGCAGAGACACACAGAGAAACACACAGCAAGACAAAGAGAGGCAGAGACACACAGAGAAACACACGGCAAGACAAAGAGAGGCAGAGACACACAGACAAACATACACCAAGACAAAGAGAGGCAGAGACACACAGAGAAACATACAGCAAGACAAAGAGAGGCAGAGACACACAGAGAAACACACGGCAAGACAAAGAGAGGCAGGGACACACAGAGAAACACACAGCAAGACAAAGAGAGGCAGAGACACACAGAGAAACATACAGCAAGACAAAGAGAGGCAGAGACACACAGAGAAACATACAGCAAGACAAAGCGAGGCAGAGACACACACAAACATACAGCAAGACAAAGAGAGGCAGAGACACACAGAGAAACACACAACAAGACAAAGAGAGGCAGAGACACACAGAGAAACACACAGCAAGACAAAGAGAGGCAGAGACACACAGAGAAACATACAGCAAGACAAAGAGAGGCAGAGACACACACAAACATACAGCAAGACAAAGAGAGGCAGAGACACACAGAGAAACACACAGCAAGACAAAGAGAGGCAGAGACACACAGATAAATATACAGCAAGGCAAAGAGAGGCAGAGACACACAGAGAAACATACAGCAAGACAAAGAGAGGCAGAGACACACACAGAGAAACACACAGCAAGGCAAAGAGAGGCAGAGACGCACATAGAAACACACGGCAAGACAAAGAGAGGCAGAGACACACAGAGAAACATACAGCAAGACAAAGAGAGGCAGAGACACACACAGAGAAACACACAGCAAGACAAAGAGAGGCAGAGACACACAGAGAAACATACAGCAAGGCAAAGAGAGGCAGAGACACACACAGAGAGAAACATACAGCAAGACAAAGATAGGCAGAGACACACACAGAGAAACACACAGCAAGACAAAGAGAGGCAGAGACACACAGAGAAACATACAGCAAGACAAAGAGAGGCAGAGACACACAGAGAGAAACATACAGCAAGACAAAGAGAGGCAGAGAAACATACAGCAAGACAAAGAGAGGCAGAGACACACACAGAGAAACATACAGCAAGACAAAGCGAGGCAGAGACACACACAGAAAAACATACAGCAAGACAAAGAGAGGCAGAGACACACACAGAAAAACATACAGCAAGACAAAGAGAGGCAGAGACACACAGAGAAACACACGGCAAGACAAAGAGAGGCAGAGACACACACAGAGAAACATACAGCAAGACAAAGAGAGGCTGAGACACACACTGAGAAACACACGGCAAGACAAAGAGAGGCAGAGACACACAGAGAAACACACAGCAAGACAAAGAGAGGCAGAGACACACAGAGGAACACACGGCAAGACAAAGAGAGACAGAGACACACAGAGAAACACACAGCAAGACAAAGAGAGGCAGAGAAACACACAGCAAGACAAAGAGAGGCAGAGACACACAGAGGAACACACGGCAAGACAAAGAGAGGCAGAGACACACAGAGAAACACACAGCAAGGCAAAGAGAGGCAGAGACACACAGAGAAACACACAGCAAGGCAAAGAGAGGCAGAGACACACAGAGAAACACACAGCAAGACAAAGAGAGGCAGAGACACACACAGAGAAACACACAGCAAGACAAAGAGAGGCAGAGACACACACAGAGAAACACACAGCAAGGCAAAGAGAGGCAGAGACGCACAGAGAAACACACAGCAAGGCAAAGAGAGGCAGAGACACACAGAGAAACATACAGCAAGGCAAAGAGAGGCAGAGACACACAGAGAAACACACAGCAAGGCAAAGAGAGGCAGAGACACACAGAGAAACATACAGCAAGACAAAGAGAGGCAGAGACACACACAGAAAAAAACATACAGCAAGACAAAGCGAGGCAGAGACACACACAGAAAAACATACAGAAAGACAAAGAGAGGCAGAGACACACACAGAGAAACATACAGCAAGGCAAAGAGAGGCAGAGACACACAGAGAAACACACAGCAAGGCAAAGAGAGGCAGAGACACACAGAGAAACATACAGCAAGACAAAGAGAGGCAGAGGCACACAAAGAGAAACATGCAGCAAGACAAAGCGAGGCAGAGACACACACAGAGAAACATACAGCAAGGCAAAGAGAGGCAGAGACACACAGAGAAACACACAGCAAGGCAAAGAGAGGCAGAGACACACAGAGAAACATACAGCAAGGCAACGAGAGGCAGAGACGCACACAGAGAAACATACAGCAAGACAAAGAGAGGCAGAGACACACAGAGAAACATACAGCAAGACAAAGAGAGGCAGAGACACACACAAACATACAGCAAGACAAAGAGAGGCAGAGACACACACAAACATACAGCAAGACAAAGATAGGCAGAGACACACAGAGAAACATACAGCAAGACAAAGAGAGGCAGAGACACACACAGAGAAACACACGGCAAGACAAAGAGAGGCTGAGACATACAGAGAAACATACAGCAAGACAAAGAGAGGCAGAGACGTACAGAGAAACATACAGCAAGGCAACGAGAGGCAGAGACACACACAGAGAAACACACGGCAAGACAAAGAGAGGCAGAGACATACAGAGAAACATACAGCAAGACAAAGAGAGGCAGAGACACACACAGAGAAACACACGGCAAGACAAAGAGAGGCAGAGACATACAGAGAAACATACAGCAAGACAAAGAGAGGCAGAGACACACAGAGAAACATACAGCAAGGCAACGAGAGGCAGAGACACACACAGAGAAACATACAGCAAGACAAAGAGAGGCAGAGACACACACAGAGAAACATACAGCAAGACAAAGAGAGGCAGAGACACACAGAGAAACACACAGCAAGACAAAGAGAGGCAGAGACACACACAAACATACAGCAAGACAAAGAGAGGCAGAGACACACACAGAGAAACATACAGCAAGACAAAGAGAGGCACAGACACACACAGAGAAACATACAGCAAGACAAAGAGAGGCAGAGACATACAGAGAAACATACAGCAAGACAAAGAGAGGCAGAGACGTACAGAGAAACATACAGCAAGGCAACGAGAGGCAGAGACACACACAGAGAAACACACAGCAAGACAAAGTGAGGCTGAGACACACACAGAGAAACACACGGCAAGACAAAGAGAGGCTGAGACACACACAGAGAAACACACAGCAAGGCAAAGAGAGGCTGAGACACACACAGAGAAACATACAGCAAGACAAAGAGAGGCAGAGACACACAGAGAAACATACATCAAGACAAAGAGAGGCAGAGACATACAGAGAAACATACAGCAAGACAAAGAGAGGCAGAGACATACAGAGAAACATACAGCAAGACAAAGAGAGGCAGAGACGTACAGAGAAACATACAGCAAGGCAACGAGAGGCAGAGACACACACAGAGAAACACACAGCAAGACAAAGTGAGGCTGAGACACACACAGAGAAACACACGGCAAGACAAAGAGAGGCTGAGACACACACAGAGAAACACACAGCATGGCAAAGAGAGGCAGAGACACACAGAGAAACATACAGCAAGGCAAAGAGAGGCAGAGACACACAGAGAAACATACATCAAGACAAAGAGAGGCAGAGACACACACAGAGAAACATACAGCAAGACAAAGAGAGGCAGAGACACACAGAGAAACACACAGCAAGGCAAAGAGAGGCAGAGACACACAGAGAAACATACAGCAAGACAAAGAGAGGCAGAGACACACACAGAGAAACACACAGCAAGGCAAAGAGAGGCAGAGACACACAGATAAATATACAGCAAGATAAAGAGAGGCAGAGACACACACAGAGAAACACACAGCAAGACAAAGAGAGGCAGAGACACACAGAGAAACATACAGCAAGATAAAGAGAGGCAGAGACACACACAGAGAAACACACAGCAAGACAAAGAGAGGCACAGACACACACAGAGAAACACACAGCAAGGCAAAGAGAGGCAGAGACACACACAGAGAAACACACAGCAAGGCAAAGAGAGGCAGAGACACACAGAGAAACACACAGCAAGACAAAGAGAGGCAGAGACACACACAGAGAAACACACAGCAAGACAAAGAGAGGCACAGACACACACAGAGAAACATACAGCAAGGCAAAGAGAGGCAGAGACACACACAGAGAAACACACAGCAAGACAAAGAGAGGCACAGACACACACAGAGAAACACACAGCAAGGCAAAGAGAGGCAGAGACACACACAGAGAAACACACAGCAAGGCAAAGAGAGGCAGAGACACACAGAGAAACATACAGCAAGACAAAGAGAGGCAGAGGCACACACAGAGAAACACACAGCAAGACAAAGAGAGGCAGAGACGCACACAGAGAAACACACAGCAAGGCAAAGAGAGGCAGAGACACACAGAGAAACATACAGCAAGACAAAGCGAGGCAGAGACACACACAAACATACAGCAAGACAAAGAGAGGCAGAGACACACAGAGAAACACACAACAAGACAAAGAGAGGCAGAGACACACACAAACATACAGCAAGACAAAGAGAGGCAGAGACACACAGAGAAACACACAGCAAGACAAAGAGAGGCAGAGACACACAGAGAAACATACAGCAAGACAAAGAGAGGCAGAGACACACACAGAGAAACACACAGCAAGGCAAAGAGAGGCAGAGACGCACATAGAAACACACGGCAAGACAAAGAGAGGCAGAGACACACAGAGAAACATACAGCAAGACAAAGAGAGGCAGAGACACACACAGAGAAACACACAGCAAGACAAAGAGAGGCAGAGACACACAGAGAAACATACAGCAAGGCAAAGAGAGGCAGAGACACACACAGAGAGAAACATACAGCAAGACAAAGATAGGCAGAGACACACACAGAGAAACACACAGCAAGACAAAGAGAGGCAGAGACACACAGAGAAACATACAGCAAGACAAAGAGAGGCAGAGACACACAGAGAGAAACATACAGCAAGACAAAGAGAGGCAGAGAAACATACAGCAAGACAAAGAGAGGCAGAGACACACACAGAGAAACATACAGCAAGACAAAGCGAGGCAGAGACACACACAGAAAAACATACAGCAAGACAAAGAGAGGCAGAGACACACAGAGAAAAACATACAGCAAGACAAAGAGAGGCAGAGACACACAGAGAAACACACGGCAAGACAAAGAGAGGCAGAGACACACACAGAGAAACATACAGCAAGACAAAGAGAGGCTGAGACACACACTGAGAAACACACGGCAAGACAAAGAGAGGCAGAGACACACAGAGAAACACACAGCAAGACAAAGAGAGGCAGAGACACACAGAGGAACACACGGCAAGACAAAGAGAGACAGAGACACACAGAGAAACACACAGCAAG
The DNA here is from genome assembly GCF_023055435.1 of Haliotis rufescens. NCBI lineage: Eukaryota > Metazoa > Mollusca > Gastropoda > Lepetellida > Haliotidae > Haliotis > Haliotis rufescens. Next base: position 3,739,020 of record NW_025963780.1, read on the forward strand.
ACAAAGAGAGGCAGAGAAACACACAGCAAGACAAAGAGAGGCAGAGACACACAGAGGAACACACGGCAAGACAAAGAGAGGCAGAGACACACAGAGAAACACACAGCAAGGCAAAGAGAGGCAGAGACACACAGAGAAACACACAGCAAGGCAAAGAGAGGCAGAGACACACAGAGAAACACACAGCAAGACAAAGAGAGGCAGAGACACACAGAGAAACACACAGCAAGACAAAGAGAGGCAGAGACACACACAGAGAAACACACAGCAAGGCAAAGAGAGGCAGAGACGCACAGAGAAACACACAGCAAGGCAAAGAGAGGCAGAGACACACAGAGAAACATACAGCAAGGCAAAGAGAGGCAGAGACACACAGAGAAACACACAGCAAGGCAAAGAGAGGCAGAGACACACAGAGAAACATACAGCAAGACAAAGAGAGGCAGAGACACACACAGAAAAAAACATACAGCAAGACAAAGCGAGGCAGAGACACACACAGAAAAACATACAGAAAGACAAAGAGAGGCAGAGACACACACAGAGAAACATACAGCAAGGCAAAGAGAGGCAGAGACACACAGAGAAACACACAGCAAGGCAAAGAGAGGCAGAGACACACAGAGAAACATACAGCAAGACAAAGAGAGGCAGAGGCACACAAAGAGAAACATGCAGCAAGACAAAGCGAGGCAGAGACACACACAGAGAAACATACAGCAAGGCAAAGAGAGGCAGAGACACACAGAGAAACACACAGCAAGGCAAAGAGAGGCAGAGACACACAGAGAAACATACAGCAAGGCAACGAGAGGCAGAGACACACACAGAGAAACATACAGCAAGACAAAGAGAGGCAGAGACACACAGAGAAACATACAGCAAGACAAAGAGAGGCAGAGACACACACAAACATACAGCAAGACAAAGAGAGGCAGAGACACACACAAACATACAGCAAGACAAAGATAGGCAGAGACACACAGAGAAACATACAGCAAGACAAAGAGAGGCAGAGACACACACAGAGAAACACACGGCAAGACAAAGAGAGGCTGAGACATACAGAGAAACATATAGCAAGACAAAGAGAGGCAGAGACGTACAGAGAAACATACAGCAAGGCAACGAGAGACAGAGACACACACAGAGAAACACACGGCAAGACAAAGAGAGGCAGAGACATACAGAGAAACATACAGCAAGACAAAGAGAGGCAGAGACACACACAGAGAAACACACGGCAAGACAAAGAGAGGCAGAGACATACAGAGAAACATACAGCAAGACAAAGAGAGGCAGAGACACACAGAGAAACATACAGCAAGGCAACGAGAGGCAGAGACACACACAGAGAAACATACAGCAAGACAAAGAGAGGCAGAGACACACACAGAGAAACATACAGCAAGACAAAGAGAGGCAGAGACACACAGAGAAACACACAGCAAGACAAAGAGAGGCACAGACACACACAGAGAAACATACAGCAAGACAAAGAGAGGCAGAGACATACAGAGAAACATACAGCAAGACAAAGAGAGGCAGAGACGTACAGAGAAACATACAGCAAGGCAACGAGAGGCAGAGACACACACAGAGAAACACACAGCAAGACAAAGTGAGGCTGAGACACACACAGAGAAACACACGGCAAGACAAAGAGAGGCTGAGACACACACAGAGAAACACACAGCAAGGCAAAGAGAGGCTGAGACACACACAGAGAAACATACAGCAAGACAAAGAGAGGCAGAGACACACAGAGAAACATACATCAAGACAAAGAGAGGCAGAGACATACAGAGAAACATACAGCAAGACAAAGAGAGGCAGAGACATACAGAGAAACATACAGCAAGACAAAGAGAGGCAGAGACGTACAGAGAAACATACAGCAAGGCAACGAGAGGCAGAGACACACACAGAGAAACACACAGCAAGACAAAGTGAGGCTGAGACACACACAGAGAAACACACGGCAAGACAAAGAGAGGCTGAGACACACACAGAGAAACACACAGCATGGCAAAGAGAGGCAGAGACACACAGAGAAACATACAGCAAGGCAAAGAGAGGCAGAGACACACAGAGAAACATACATCAAGACAAAGAGAGGCAGAGACACACACAGAGAAACATACAGCAAGACAAAGAGAGGCAGAGACACACAGAGAAACACACAGCAAGGCAAAGAGAGGCAGAGACACACAGAGAAACATACAGCAAGACAAAGAGAGGCAGAGACACACACAGAGAAACACACAGCAAGGCAAAGAGAGGCAGAGACACACAGATAAATATACAGCAAGATAAAGAGAGGCAGAGACACACACAGAGAAACACACAGCAAGACAAAGAGAGGCAGAGACACACAGAGAAACATACAGCAAGACAAAGAGAGGCAGAGACACACACAGAGAAACACACAGCAAGACAAAGAGAGGCACAGACACACACAGAGAAACACACAGCAAGGCAAAGAGAGGCAGAGACACACACAGAGAAACACACAGCAAGGCAAAGAGAGGCAGAGACACACAGAGAAACACACAGCAAGACAAAGAGAGGCAGAGACACACACAGAGAAACACACAGCAAGACAAAGAGAGGCACAGACACACACAGAGAAACATACAGCAAGGCAAAGAGAGGCAGAGACACACACAGAGAAACACACAGCAAGACAAAGAGAGGCACAGACACACACAGAGAAACACACAGCAAGGCAAAGAGAGGCAGAGACACACACAGAGAAACACACAGCAAGGCAAAGAGAGGCAGAGACACACAGAGAAACATACAGCAAGACAAAGAGAGGCAGAGGCACACACAGAGAAACACACAGCAAGACAAAGAGAGGCAGAGACGCACACAGAGAAACACACAGCAAGGCAAAGAGAGGCAGAGACACACAGAGAAACATACAGCAAGACAAAGCGAGGCAGAGACACACACAAACATACAGCAAGACAAAGAGAGGCAGAGACACACAGAGAAACACACAACAAGACAAAGAGAGGCAGAGACACACAGAGAAACACACAGCAAGACAAAGAGAGGCAGAGACACACAGAGAAACATACAGCAAGACAAAGAGAGGCAGAGACACACACAAACATACAGCAAGACAAAGAGAGGCAGAGACACACAGAGAAACACACAGCAAGACAAAGAGAGGCAGAGACACACAGAGAAACATACAGCAAGACAAAGAGAGGCAGAGACACACACAGAGAAACACACAGCAAGGCAAAGAGAGGCAGAGACGCACATAGAAACACACGGCAAGACAAAGAGAGGCAGAGACACACAGAGAAACATACAGCAAGACAAAGAGAGGCAGAGACACACACAGAGAAACACACAGCAAGACAAAGAGAGGCAGAGACACACAGAGAAACATACAGCAAGGCAAAGAGAGGCAGAGACACACACAGAGAGAAACATACAGCAAGACAAAGATAGGCAGAGACACACACAGAGAAACACACAGCAAGACAAAGAGAGGCAGAGACACACAGAGAAACATACAGCAAGACAAAGAGAGGCAGAGACACACAGAGAGAAACATACAGCAAGACAAAGAGAGGCAGAGAAACATACAGCAAGACAAAGAGAGGCAGAGACACACACAGAGAAACATACAGCAAGACAAAGCGAGGCAGAGACACACACAGAAAAACATACAGCAAGACAAAGAGAGGCAGAGACACACACAGAAAAACATACAGCAAGACAAAGAGAGGCAGAGACACACAGAGAAACACACGGCAAGACAAAGAGAGGCAGAGACACACACAGAGAAACATACAGCAAGACAAAGAGAGGCTGAGACACACACTGAGAAACACACGGCAAGACAAAGAGAGGCAGAGACACACAGAGAAACACACAGCAAGACAAAGAGAGGCAGAGACACACAGAGAAACACACAGCAAGACAAAGAGAGGCAGAGAAACACACAGCAAGACAAAGAGAGGCAGAGACACACAGAGGAACACACGGCAAGACAAAGAGAGACAGAGACACACAGAGAAACAAACAGCAAGACAAAGAGAGGCAGAGAAACACACAGCAAGACAAAGAGAGGCAGAGACACACAGAGGAACACACGGCAAGACAAAGAGAGGCAGAGACACACAGAGAAACACACAGCAAGACAAAGAGAGGCAGAGAAACATACAGCAAGACAAAGAGAGGCAGGGACACACACAGAGAAACACACAGCAAGACAAAGAGAGGCAGGGACACACAGAGAAACACACAGCAAGACAAAGAGAGGCAGGGACACACAGAGAAACATACAGCAAGACAAAGAGAGACAGGGACACACAGAGAAACACACAGCAAGACAAAGAGAGGCAGAGAAACATACAGCAAGACAAAGAGAGGCAGAGAAACATACAGCAAGACAAAGAGAGGCAGAGAAACATACAGCAAGACAAAGAGAGGCAGAGACACACACAGAGAAACATACAGCAAGACAAAGCGAGGCAGAGACACACACAGAAAAACATACAGCAAGACAAAGAGAGGCAGAGACACACACAGAAAAACATACAGCAAGACAAAGAGAGGCAGAGACACACAGAGAAACACACGGCAAGACAAAGAGAGGCAGAGACACACACAGAGAAACATACAGCAAGACAAAGAGAGGCTGAGACACACACTGAGAAACACACGGCAAGACAAAGAGAGGCAGAGACACACAGAGAAACACACAGCAAGACAAAGAGAGGCAGAGACACACAGAGGAACACACGGCAAGACAAAGAGAGACAGAGACACACAGAGAAACACACAGCAAGACAAAGAGAGGCAGAGAAACACACAGCAAGACAAAGAGAGGCAGAGACACACAGAGGAACACACGGCAAGACAAAGAGAGGCAGAGACACACAGAGAAACACACAGCAAGGCAAAGAGAGGCAGAGACACACAGAGAAACACACAGCAAGGCAAAGAGAGGCAGAGACACACAGAGAAACACACAGCAAGACAAAGAGAGGCAGAGACACACAGAGAAACACACAGCAAGGCAAAGAGAGGCAGAGACACACACAGAGAAACATACAGCAAGGCAAAGAGAGGCAGAGACACACACAGAGAAACATACAGCAAGACAAAGAGAGGCAGAGACACACAGAGAAACATACAGCAAGGCAAAGAGAGGCAGAGACACACAGAGAAACATACATCAAGACAAAGAGAGGCAGAGACACACACAGAGAAACATACAGCAAGACAAAGAGAGGCAGAGACACACAGAGAAACACACAGCAAGGCAAAGAGAGGCAGAGACACACAGAGAAACATACAGCAAGACAAAGAGAGGCAGAGACACACACAGAGAAACACACAGCAAGGCAAAGAGAGGCAGAGACACACAGATAAATATACAGCAAGATAAAGAGAGGCAGAGACACACACAGAGAAACACACAGCAAGACAAAGAGAGGCAGAGACACACAGAGAAACATACAGCAAGATAAAGAGAGGCAGAGACACACACAGAGAAACACACAGCAAGACAAAGAGAGGCACAGACACACACAGAGAAACACACAGCAAGGCAAAGAGAGGCAGAGACACACACAGAGAAACACACAGCAAGGCAAAGAGAGGCAGAGACACACAGAGAAACACACAGCAAGACAAAGAGAGGCAGAGACACACACAGAGAAACACACAGCAAGACAAAGAGAGGCACAGACACACACAGAGAAACATACAGCAAGGCAAAGAGAGGCAGAGACACACACAGAGAAACACACAGCAAGACAAAGAGAGGCACAGACACACACAGAGAAACACACAGCAAGGCAAAGAGAGGCAGAGACACACACAGAGAAACACACAGCAAGACAAAGAGAGGCACAGACACACACAGAGAAACACACAGCAAGGCAAAGAGAGGCAGAGACACACACAGAGAAACACACAGCAAGGCAAAGAGAGGCAGAGACACACAGAGAAACACACAGCAAGACAAAGAGAGGCAGAGACACACACAGAGAAACACACAGCAAGACAAAGAGAGGCACAGACACACACAGAGAAACATACAGCAAGGCAAAGAGAGGCAGAGACACACACAGAGAAACACACAGCAAGACAAAGAGAGGCACAGACACACACAGAGAAACACACAGCAAGGCAAAGAGAGGCAGAGACACACACAGAGAAACACACAGCAAGGCAAAGAGAGGCAGAGACACACAGAGAAACATACAGCAAGACAAAGAGAGGCAGAGGCACACACAGAGAAACACACAGCAAGACAAAGAGAGGCAGAGACGCACACAGAGAAACACACAGCAAGGCAAAGAGAGGCAGAGACACACAGAGAAACATGCAGCAAGACAAAGAGAGGCAGAGACGCACACAGAGAAACACACAGCAAGGCAAAGAGAGGCAGAGACACACAGAGAAACATACAGCAAGACAAAGAGAGGCAGAGACACACACAGAGAAACACACAGCAAGACAAAGAGAGGCTGAGACACACACAGAGAAACACACAGCAAGGCAAAGAGAGGCAGAGACACACACAAACACACAGCAAGGCAAAGAGAGGCAGAGACACACACAAACATACAGCAAGACAAAGAGAGGCAGAGACACACAGAAAGAGACACACACAGAGACAGAAACACGCAGAAAGAGGCAAAGAGAGACACAGAGAAACATATATATATGGAATGCTGATATTGGGCAAGTGTTTGGTTGTGTGTGTGGCATGCCGCTGTTGGAATGCTGATATTTGGCCAATGATTGGTTGTGTATTGGCATACCGCTGTTGGCATGCTGATATTGGGTCAGCATTGTATATCCTATATGTACGTCTATAATCTTAAAATTAATATGTTAAGCATTTAATCATACCTTTATACTTAGTTACATTAATTACATAAACACTCTTTACTTGTCCTTTGGTGCCACACCTTACAGCCTTGGAATTTGAGAAAGTTGAGACGAGTGTGGTTTAGCGATGAATCAAGATTTCTTCTTCATCGGCGAGATGGACGACAACGTGTTTATCGTCGTCGAAATAAGCGTTTTGCCCCACATTGTGTACGTGAATTCGGCAATTTCGGTGGCGGTAGTGTCATGGTGTTGGGGGCCATATCCTACACCACGAGATCTGACTTGGCTGTGGTTCAGGGAAATTTGACAGCAAATCGCTACATGAATCAATCTTCTCACAATTATCCACGCCAAAGGAAGCTGTTCAACAGAACAACGCTTCACCGCACACAGCTCGTGTCACGGTAGAATACCTTCATAATGCCAGCATAAACGCCTTGCCCTGGTCGTCGAGATCTCCAGATCTCAACCCAATCGAACATCTCTGGGACGAACTCGATCGACGTGTACGTCAACGTCAGAGACACCGGAGACACTCCAAACAACTGTCCAACACGCTACAAGCAGAATAGCGCAGAATTCCGCAGAAGAGAAGTCGTACATTTATCATTGCCGAGGAGATGCAGAGCCGTGAGCGGTCACACGAGATGCTGATTTCAGCGCAACCTTGAGTGAGCATGGTTTAACGCCGCTTTTAGCAATATTCCAGCAAAATCACGGCGGGGGACACCAGAAATGGGCTTCTCACATTGTACCCATGTCGAGAATCGAACCCGGGTCTTAGGCGTGACGAGCGAACGCTAATGGGTTAGAATTAAAAAATGGATATTATCATCTGCTTAAAATCTCAATTACATTCATATCGTGTGAGACATCGTGTGAAAATGAAAAAAATAGATCATAATAATTAATAATAATTAATAAAAGCGACAATATACCCTTTCCAAAATCATAAGAAATCGATTGTATGATTCCGTCTATATCATGAGCATATGTTTATGGATACGTTTAGTGATGATACCAGAAAAAGGTGACCCCCCATAGATGGCACCCGTCACCCCCCATAGATGGCACCCGTCACCCCCTATAGATGGCACCCGTCACCCCCTATAGATGGCACCAGTCACCCCCCACCGATGGCACCCGTCACCCCCCATAGATGGCACCCGTCACCCCCATAGATGGCACCCGTCACCCCCCATAGATGGCATCAGTCACCCCCCACCGATGGCACCCGTCACCCCCCATAGATGGCACCCGTCACCCCCCACCGATGGCACCCGTCATCCCCTACCGATGGCACCCGTCACCAACACAAACAAAGGAAAGTCCTTTGTTCACCTGATTTTGTTTCTTTGTTTGTTTATTTGTTCTTTAACGCCGCACTCAGCAATATTCCAGCTATATGACGGCGGTTTCTAAATAATTGAATAGATGGGAAGGCCAGGGTCAATCAATGCAATGTTTGGCACTCCTAAAAATCGGATTGTCTATAGTTAAGCCAATTGAATAAATTGTTAATTCAGACAAAGGTTGTCATGAATATGTCGCTATAAGATACTGTATTGTTTATCCTTCTCTACATCTATTGTCATCACACTGACCTAAAACCAATGGTCCGTGACCAACTGTTCAACTAAAAACATAGTTTATTGCCAGCTCTGAAATTCCCTGGTACTGTTAGTTTGTTGTTTAAAGGCATCAGGCATTCCAGCGGTCCGTTTGCCTCTTTCAACCAGCATTGGTCGCTGGGGATGAATATTTTACCTGGTATCCCCACGGAATCACGGCAGTGTTTGTTTCATCTTCATCATGTGTGAAGATGTCAGGTCAGGCGATGAAGCAGTTCAGTCCAACCGTTCGTTCGTCACGCCGATTAACAACCTGAGTACAGACCCGTTAAGATCCGGGTTAGAAAGATCTTCAGCAACCCATGCTTGCCAAAAAAGGCGACTATGTCTTTAGGTACGAAGCGACTAACGGTGGTCAGGCTCGCTGACTTGGTTGATGCATGTCATCGTATCCCAAATGCGTGGATTGAAGCTCATGATATCAATCACTGGATTGTCTGGTCCAGACTCGATTATTTACAGACCGCCGTCATATAGCTGGAATATTGCTGGGCGCGGCGTTAAACAACAAACAAATAACCACAAAGTCTGGGTACAATGTGTCAAGCTAATTCCTGCACTCCTCCGGCCTAATATGAGTGTAATGTATTTCTAAAACTAAAAGTGCTGTTAAACTCCTACTCGTTCACCCATGTAGATTAGTGAGTGAGTGAGTGAGTTTGGTTTTACGCCGCTTTTAGCAAAATTCCAACAATATCACGGCGGGGGACACCAGAAATGGGCTTCACACATTGTACCCATGTCGGGAATCGAACCCGGGTCTTCGGCGTGACGAGCGAACGCTTTAACCGCTAAGTTACCCGACCGCGTTCGCCGATTCGATCCCCGGCCGCGCCATACCAAAAAAACGTTAAAAAATGGAACGTGTTGTTACCCTGTCTGGCGCTTGGCATTTAGGGGTTAAACTGGGACTGGTCGGTTCGGAGTCATTTTACTGTGTCTCAGTGGGATATTCATGTTAAACTGTATCATGGTATTTCAGTGGGCTAGCACTATCAAATCGGCATTAGTCCGGACTAGTACAAGCAACCACACACACACGCACGCGCGCACGCATACACACATACGTACGCACGCACGCTCGCACATAACCGTGCATGCAGTACGCTATATAAGTGCAATTTCACCTCATCATTGACAAGGGGGCACGGGTGGCCCAGTCGTCTGTGGCGCCGCAATTCGCTGTGAAGAGTTGCGTCCCTTGGACACGCCAGAAACCTATGAATGTCGGTCCGAATCCCGGTCCTAGATTTGTCAGCACCATACCCGTGCTTCGTGCTGCTGGAATCCGAGCGCATTGTCCTTTCCTTTCCGAGGAATGGTACTGACTGTTCAACATCGACGCATGAGACTGCCATTGGTGAGGCAGGTTCGACGCTGGCAAGTGAGAAATTGGCGTCGAGTGCTGTTTACTGATGAAAGTCGGTTTATCTTGTTTCGAAATGACGGCAGGGATCGAGTTTATCGACGCAGAGGGGAACGTTTGGCTCCGGCTTGTATTCGAGAGGTCCCAACAACCTTGGGTTCGAAGCATACTTAACATGCTTACACATGGAAGGGTGAGTGAGTGATTATGGTTTTACGCCGCTTTTAGCAATATTCCAGCAATATCACAGCGGAGGAGACCAGAAATTGGCTTCACACATTGTACCCATGTCGGGAATCGAACCCGGGTTTTCGGCTAGACGAGCGAACGCTTTAACCACTAGGCTACCCGACCGCCCCATGGTAGAGTTGTATGTGGTCGGGTATATTAATTGTAAACGTATGCAACTCATGTGTCGTTATGGTTCGAAAAATGTGACTGACTGACTGAGTATGGTTTTACGCCGCTTTTAGCAATATCCCAGCAATATCACGGCGGGGGACACCAGAAATGGGCTTCACACATTGTACCCATGTCGGGAATCGAACCCGAGTCTTCGGCGTGACGAGCGAACGCTTTAACCACTAGGCTACCCGACCGCCTCGAAAAATGTGACACAGCTTGTCTTCCACATATAGCTGACACGGCGTAAAACACAACTCACTCACTCTCTGCATGACAGAATGCAAATACAACAAAACAAGTTGCCATGACATTTAATACTCAAAATTTACCACCCTATAAACAATTCTTCTTTTTTTTGTTCAATATTTAATTGTGCAGGAAAGGGTCTATAACACGTACATACACACAAACAAGACGTTTGCCATTATTATAATGAGGATAACGTATTATTAATGACGACGATAATAAAATTGCAACGACAATAATAATCACAATTGTTGCAATGTGTGAAGCCAACTTTGTTAGTGGGTGAGTGAGTGAGTGAGTGGAGTTGACGCAATTTTCAAGCCATATCAAAGCGAGGAAGCCAAGATAGGGCTTCTTACATTGTATCCATGAACGGAATCAAAGCCTGATCTTCGGCTTGACGAGGAACCGTTTAACCTCTGGGTTACCCAACCGCCCGACCACAAAAGTAACACAGTCTATTATCACCAATGTTATACTTCGTAAGGTGAGGTGAACTGCTGTTCAACATCGCGTTCAAGATTATTGCACATGCGTGCGTGCGTGCGTGCGTGTGTGTGTGTGTGGCTGTTTTTACTATTCCGGCTAATGCGCGCCGGTTAGAGAGTGGAATCCCACTGAGATACCATGCTGCAGTTTACCGTGGATACCCCACTTAGTCACAATATACTGAATCCGAGCCTTTTTTAACCCTTAACTGTCGAACGCCAGGAAGGGTAGCATCAAGTACCATTTTGTAACGTATTTTGGTATGGCGCAGCCGGGGCTCGAACCATAGACCTTCCACTCCCAGGGTAGACGCTCTATCCACTAGACCACGGAGTCGACTATGTACTAAGTAACAAGAGTGAGTGAGAATGGTTTTACGCCGCTTTTAGCAATATTCCAGCAATATCACAAACAAACTGGTCAAAATGTAAACAAGTTATAACGCTTGCGTGGAATTTGATTGGCTGGTTCTCGAACTTTGTCTTTCTGGTACTACTTTTGATTCATTTATAAACTCCTTCATGAGATCATAAAAATGAATGGAAACCATACAATGTACGTTTATTCATTAAAACAAAACAGTGTACATGGTGCATTTGCATCGATAAATAAATATACCATAAATGACAAAGACGTTTCATGTTTGTTTTAACGCTCTCTGTGTAGAAGAAACGGCAAAGATTGGCCAAACGAAGGGAATGACTAAGGCCTTTGATAACCCATGACTACAAAATTAAATTAATGAATGGTGAGCTTCAGTTGGTTGGTTTGTTGTACATGTATAACGCCACACTCAGCAATATTCCAGCAAACCGACTGCGGTCTGTACATAATCGAGTCTGGACCAGACAATCCAGTGATTCATCATGAGCATCGATCAACGCAATTGGGATCGATGACATGTATCAACAAAGTCAGCGAGCCTGACCACCCGATCCCGTTAGTCGCCTTTTACGACAAGCATAGTCGTCTTTTACGGGAAGCATATCTACCCCGGATCTTCACGGAGTGTGAGCTAAGTACTTTGTGTGGTTTTAGGTTGAATAGATAAGCAGCTGGGTGGAGATTTCACTAGAAGTTTGACTCCTCTACAGCGATACGCCATCTCAACGTAAAACGTGTTGTTTCATTGAAGTAAGATTTTCTTTGTTTACATTTTACACACTTTGTGTTCATACGCACTTTGCTCTCATTATAGTGAGTGAGTGAGTGAGTGAGTATGGTGTCACGCCGCTTTTAGCAATATTCCAGCAATATCACGGCGGGGGACACCAGAAATGGGCTTCACACATTGTACCCATGTCGGGAATCGAACCCGGATCTCGTTGTTAAATCATCGTTGTTAACGGATCGTTGTTAACGGATCCTTGTTAACGGATCGTTCTTAACGGATCGTTCTTAACGGATCGTTCTTAACGGATAGTTGGATACTTAACTCTCTGTCCCTCGCTGAAGCTCAGATCCTCAATTTTGGATAAATCACCAACCATTACATGTCACTTTGTTAAACTACTTTTTCTCTACTTCATAACAGTATCTTAAATTATAGTGATGAGTTGGTACAAATATACAACTTGTTCATGCCATTTTAGACGAATTGCTGCTTTTGAATGTATATCCACTTTGCATTTCATCGGTACGATATTGCAGCAAACGGACTATAATGTACATATGTTCTTCTGTCGCCCAAAGTGAATGACTATGGTTTCATGCCGTTTTTAGCAATATTGCAGCAGTATCACGGCGGGGCACACCAGAAATGGGCTTCACACATTGTACCCATGTGGGGAATCGAACCCGGGTTTTTTGTGTGACGTTCGAACGCCTTAACCACAATGTTCCCCAAAGCAGGTTCATAGCAATATCTTATCATACATCATACGTCATATGTCAAAGGCCAACATCACTTCGGGATTTCCTCCCATATTAATACTGACACACTGTAATATAATTGAAAGAAGCGTTAAAACTCACAATATGTGGTGATTACTTAATCCCAAAACGAGGCTTACATTATCTTGCTATTTTTAAACGGACCTAGACTTACATTTATCCTCTGAAATCCTTTTATTACACGTCAATATCCTTCTTGACTCTGAAAATAAAATATGAATTCCCAATATATGCTGATTTCATAGAGCCAGATAGCGCTGGCTAGACTTTTGTATATGTGTCTAGATTAAAAAATTTTCATAAAACATATATATTCCACGGTCATGGTGCAGGACTAAAACGAGCCTAATAGGTAGTTATAACAATAGAAGAAAACTTTTAGTTATAACAGCACGCAGAAAGGGTATCATTCCATCGTGACGTATTTATGTCACGTGTTACATTAGGCTTTCCAGCCTTTGGGTTTTCTGTCGATGGCTTCCTTTAAACGTGGCCCACTTAAGCGCTTGTGGGAAGGATATCACAATTGCGCAAACGTTCGAAATAATCTCCTCTCGGGTCCGATGTCCACACACTGCTGGGAGCGTCATCCTTCACGAAGGATTGCAGGAAACACCATTTTTCGCTATAATAATATTCATAACTCTTGCACGTGAAAGACGGGTATTGTACGCAGAACGTTTCACACGTAGATACGGAGGAGACGCCGAAATAGCTGACGTTGTTAAGCAGCCAGACCACGTAGCCCTGAATTCTGCTGAAGGAATTAGAATACGTCGAGCAATCTGCAACAGAGGTAAGTTAAGATTGAAAATCGTAGCGCTCGGAGAATGGGCTTGTGGGTTAATATGGCGCAATATTTATTTATTTATAGGATTGGCAAAGAAATAGCATGTCTCGAATATCGTTTTCTCACCGAATAATAAATTCAATTTGTGACATAAATGGCCTTTGTTGAACGAAACATATATATACTCACACGCAAAAGAAACGTAAGTCGAGTATGCAGTATACATGTTATTTATTTTCAACAGTAAAATCAAAAAAATTGACTGAAGGCAGTTTAATGGACAGGTGACATAATTTATTTTTTTTCAATTGTTCAGGGCTTACACAGTTTCGAGTCAATACCCAAAATGTCAGTGAATACCTGGTGTGAACACCATTAGCATTGATCACTGCCACAAATCTCCTGTACATTGAGTGGATCAGACGATTTGTGAAGGCCCTAGGGATCCTCCTGCACATATCCAGAGCAGCCGTGCGTAGTTCATCGGCAGTTGTAGGGATTTGGCGCACATTGTGCAGACGCCTTTGAACCGATTGGGTTCAGATCAGGGCTGAGGGCTGGCCACGGTAGAACACGGATGTTCTGTTGTTGCAGAAAGGCCATGGTAGCCCTGGCAACATGGGGACGAGCGTTGTCCTGCTGGAAAATGTGTTGTTGATGTTGTGCCAAAAAATGGAACAACGTGGGGTCTGATAACTTGCTCGATATACCGCTGAGCAGTGAAGCCGTGTTCCCGACCTTGACCAACATTCAGAAAGTACATGGGTCCAAGTCTCGCATTGAGTCCAATCCCTGCCCAAATCATGACCCTAGGTCCACCCCATGGATCCCTTTCCACAACGTTTCTGTCAGCGAAACGATCATCTCAACGCCACCAAATTCTGACTCTTCCGTCTGCATGGGAGACACAAAAGCGACTTTCATCAGAGAAGATGACACGCCTCCACTCACGATGACGTCAATTGTGATGACCCTGTGCCCACTGAAGTCGTGCTTGTCGATGTCGTGGTTGGAGAACAGGACGACGTGCTGGTCGGCGACATCTGAGGTCGTTGGAACGGAGACGTCGGATCACAGTGTCCCGGCTAATGTGTCGATTATGTGTTCCTATGGTCTGTCGATCACTTTCACTTGCAGTTGGTGTTGACGGGTAATCTGCCGATCTTGTCGAGGTGTGGTGACCCTAGGACGACCGCTCCGAGGAAGGTCATCTGTGATCTGTGTAGCATTGTATCGATGCAGGAGACGGTAAATTGTGGTTATGTGAACGTTGAAATGACGGGCAACATCTTGGACAGACTCTCCAGCTTCCAAACGTCCGATAGCCTGGTTTCTCTGAATTTGAGTTAGGCGTGGCATTGTTGACCAAGGAGTGGTAGGTCCAAGAATCGGCCACAGTTTTATACCCACTACAGTTCGTGACAGTTCGTGCATTTTAGATTTCGCGAGAAATGGGTGCATGATACCCACATATTCATTGAAATGGTGCGTTTTGGCGATTCGTTTTTATGTTGCGTTTTTACTCGGGGCTTCCAAAAATATCGATAACACCATCATGCTTCACTACATGCTAAAACTCGTATCAATTTATGGTTCCATGTTTGTTACCTATTTGCTTAAAACCACTTGCGTTTCTTTTGCGTGTGAGTATATAATATTTAGGTGTTCAAAAGTACAGATATTAACATCAAATCTATTGTATGTATTTTCCCTACCTGGCGTCGTAGTTGTTGTTGTCGTTGTTGTTGTTGTTGTCGTTGATGTCGTTGTTGTCGTAGTCGTTGTTGGAGTCGTTGTTGTTGTTGTTGTCGTTGTCGGAGTCGTTGTCGTCGTAGTCGTGGTCGGAGTCGTTGTCGGAGTCGTTGTCGGAGTCGTTGTTGGAGTCGTTGTTGGAGTCGTTGTCGGAGTCGTTGTCGGAGTCGTTGTCGGAGTCGTTGTTGGAGTCGTTGGAGTCGTTGTCATCGGAGTCGTTGTCGGAGTCGTTGTCGGAGTCGTTGTTGGAGTCGTTGTTGGAGTCGTTGTTGGAGTCGGTGTCGTTGTCGGAGTCGTTGCCGGAGTCGTTGTCGAAGTCGTTGTCGAAGTCGTTGTGGGTGTCGTCGTTGACGTTGGAGTCGTAGCCGATGTCGTTGTAGGAACAGTTACAGCCGTTGTTAATGTTGATACTTGATCATCGGGAAGCAAGCATACGAAGTTTGTGGTTGACGTCACGGGGATACAAACCTCTCCAAATGCACACGGGCTTGGTATGCAAGCGTGATTCTGAAAGGCATAAATCGATTTACACTTGACTGGCCGATTGATTGATATGATTAATAGATAGGGAGTGAGTGAGTAAGGTTTAACGCCGCTTTGAACAGCATTCCAGTTATATCATGGTGCGTCGGCTTAATGTGGGAGGAAAACCCGAAGTGATGCAGGTCTCAGACGTTTACCACGTCGGTGAAACCCACGAGCACGGGTGTGGTGCTGACAAACCTTGAAACATAATCGGGGCGAAACGGGATTCGAACCCACGATCATTGGCTTCTGGCGTGCCCAAGGCACGCAACTCTGCACAGCGAATATAATCCTATATATTTAAATTCTATGTGATTTCCTGCAATTTGTTAGACTATCGAGGAAAGCACCTTTGTGGTCATAACTCGATGAATCGAACACATATTGTCCAAGTCCCCACCCGAACTACTTTAGAAGCAAAGCCATCTTGTGCCTGTACCCTTCCAAACACGACGTTAAATGAGTACTTGGACTCAATCAAGTAGAATGTACAGGCTTGTGACTTTGAGGTTTAACTTCTTTCAAATAAATTCAAATTATTTCAGCATCAGAGCCTAATCATGTTGTCTTATATTAGTGGTGGGTACTTCATCTCCCAAGTTAGTGAGTGAGAGTGAGTGAGTGAGTGAGTGAGTGTGGTTTTACGCCACTTTTAGCAATATTCTAGCAATATCACGGCGGGTGACACCAGAAATGGGCTTCACGCATTGTACCCATGTCGGGAATCGAACCCAGGTCTTCGGCATAAAGAGCGAACGCTTTAACCACTAGGCTACCCGACCGCCCTCATCCCCCAAGAAGACGTCTAACTGGTAACTACGTTGTAAAAAGTGTTTTATCCATTATCCAAACTAAAACGCGTCTTGATGTCCCCCCCCCCCCCCTCCCTCCCTCCACACACACCACACACACACTCATACCCCCCAGCCCCACACTACCCCCCCCCCACACACACACTCACTACCCCCCCCCACACACACACACACACACACACACCCATACCCCCCAGCCCCACACTACCCCCCCACACACACACACACACCACACAAACCCATACCCCTAGCCCCACACTACCCCCCCACACACACACACCCCACACACACACCCATACCCCCCAGCCCCACACTACCCCCCCCACACACACACACACACCACACAAACCCATACCCCCCAGCCCCACACTACCCCCCCCCCACACACACACACACACACTACCACACACACCCACCCATCCACCCACACACGCGCGCGCACCCACACACCCACACACACACTCCCCCCCCCACACACACACACTACCACACACACATACACACATACCCCCCAGCCCCACACTACCCCCCACCCCCCTACACACACAACCCCACTACCCCCCCCACCCCACCCCCCACCCCCACACACACACACACACTACCACACCCACCCACACACACACACACACACACACACACACACACACACACACACACACACACACACACACACACACACACACACACACACACACACACACTACCCAAACCCAAACCCCATACCCCAAACTTGTTTGGAATTGTTTAGGACGATTATGTTTTAGGTAGAATAGGCCTTCAGCAACCCATGCTTGCCGAAAATGGCGACTATGCTTGTCGTAAAAGGCGACTAACGGGATCGGGGGTCAGGCTCGCTGACTTGGTTGATACATGTCATCGATCCCATTTGCGTTGATCGATGCCCATGATGTCAATCACTGGATTATCTGGTCCAGACTTTACAGAACGCCGTCATATAGCTGGAATATTGCTAAGTGCGGCGTTAAACAACAAACCAAACCAAACCTAAATGTGTTTGAATTCAACGATATTATCAAATAAGAAAATGTGATTGATCACTTACAGACTTTAATGGTATCACACAACGATCGACATTTCTTTTCTGACTTGATTTTTTTGCACTGTGATTAATTTCCCCCGAGACACTGCGTGAGTTTGATATAACGATTGTTAGGACAGTAGATCTGCTGTAAACGTGCGTGCCTCGTATTGACGCGCGAAAGGGATGGGGTAGCTATGGAATGAGATCATGAACAATATTCCACAGTTTTTTTAACAAGCTTTGTTCAAAACATGATAAGATGTTGGGATGTAGAGATCCTTGGTGAGGGGAGGTGAAATTGGTTTTAACGTCGCGTCCAAGATTATTGCACTTATATAGCGACGAGCATGCACGTGTGTGTGTGTGTGTGTGTGGCTGCTTGTACTAGTTCGGACTGATGCCGATTTATAGTGCTAGCCCACTGAGATACCATGCCGCAGTTTAACATGAATACCCCACTCAGACACAGTATACTGACTCCGAGCCGACCAGTCCTTGTTTAGCCCCTTAATGCCGAGCGCCAGACAGGGTAACAACAAGTACCATCTTTTAACGGGAGATCCTGGCATGTGTTATATGTCATAACGTTTCTCTAAGCACGTTTAGAGCTAAATATATCTAGCATCCGTTTTATACCTTCACACAGTATTACAGTGTATAACTGTGGTAATATCTTATGTACACGGCATGAAACAACTCTGTATTGCAGCTGATGGCAGAACAAAGTCATTGTAGTGTGTACGTATCATAAACTAGATTTGATAGTGATAGGGATCATTATACAGCTAGTTTGAATCTTAATGGTCTTATTTTCAAGTGCTAGATTCTGTTCATGTGTGTACAAACAGAACACAATACCAGAGAATACTGCTCTAGGGACCATGTACCGTTCCCTTATATCACACACACACACACACACACACACACACACACACACACACACACACACACACACACACACACACACACACACACACACTTGGAAAGGTCATATATGTTATAAAATCATTTCCATTTAGAACGAGGAAATCAAGGACTAAAACTATGACTATTGTTATGAATATGATAATAATATTAAATTCATGACATCATATCTGATAAACTACCCTTAAAACTTCGTACAGTGAAGGACCGTCTCCGTGGTCCAGTGGAAAGAGGGTCTTCTTGGAGAGCAGAAGGTCGGTGGTTCCACCATACCAAAGGACGTTCAAGATGGCACTTGTTGTCATGGTATCTTTGGGTAGCAGTATAAAACCGGCATTAGTTCTGACGAGTAAACCCCATTACGCGACGTTAAACCCCATTTCACCTATCCTCACCACGCTCAAAGAAACCCCTTACTGAAATATCGTCAGTGCATTTGGTATATTCACACTTGTATCGCTATAACCGGTCCGGCCAGGAAATTCGCGAAAGTCTGGTTGTTATAGCTAGTTGCACTGTTGATAAACCGTTCTCTATTGGTTTATTATTCATAGAAGACTTGTGTCTGGAACGCAGCATGGCGACATAGGTACATTGTTCCTGTATGTCTTGAGAAAATATATTTCTCGCTTTTACTTGTCACTTTTCCTTAAAATTCATTTTTTAATGTTACTTTTAATACTCTACCCCCTCGTCATACCGACCTGTATGTGTTTTGTGATTTAAGTTAGGAACATTAATTTTGTGAATGAGTGAGTGAGTATGGTTTTACGCCGCTTTTAGCAATATCCCAGCAATATCACGGCAGGGGACACCAGAAATGGGCTTCACACATTGTACCCATGTCGGGAATCGAACCCGGGTCTTCGGCGTGACGAGCGAACGCTTAAACCACTAGGCTACCCGACCGCCCCTCTGTGAATGAAGAGTGTACATTACTCTAATACAGTACTGAACGTACCTCACACCAGTTATGCATCTACAGAAGCTTGTAATATTTCTGTTTCATTCCTGAATAATCAAATTTTCCTTGTGTTCATTGAAATTCCTGTATTCTGATTAGCTGAATTGGTCACGTGTTATTGAATTCATTTCCAAATGAATGTAAAAAATTTAGCCACGCCCACCGAGGCGGACTACTTTTATTGCTACGTAATGTCGGGGAATCCCATTATTACAGTCGAGGGAATTCCCTTTCTGCTCACGTGTATCGTCATGCACAGTCATGCATTTAGCGAAATTCATGCATATTCATTGTCCATACAACCCTTGAGACCGAAGGCCGAGAAGGAATGAAACATCAAACGTGCAGGCCCGCTCGCATCGGATCCACAAATTTCATGTCTTCGGGTTTAATTTGTAACTAGCATTTTCCAACTGTGTCTTCCCGTTCTCAGGGATCTAATGTTTGAATATGGCGGCAACTGGCCATGTCATTTGAAACAGCCGCCTTCTCCCGGACATATTTGTTCTGACTCGTGACAGTCTGACCTTTGCAGTTCTTTTCGCCTCTTGCCTTGACTGACAGGTCCTATGAACTTTGCTTTGATTCTACTCTCTACTCTCAAGATATACGCATAAATTAAACAATCACCTGATTCATGTCACGCCACAGTATGTATTCCTACACCTGGAATGTTTATCAATCTCGTCATTTTTTCCTTCTTTGACAATAAACAACTGTTTTTGGTTAAACTATTGTATGTTTTTGTTGTCGAATTTATTATAAGCATTGGAATTTTGTAAGAATCCGCTACGCGGATTCATACAGTATGCACATCGGTTTTTTTATTCATACCTCAATGAACCGAAAAAAATACACAGTCAATCCTTAATTGCACTTATAATGACGATATCACGTGTTTCTGAAACTCTCGATATATTGCACATTATCAATAGGACAAGGCGTAGTTTCCTTTAATTGGCTAAATACGGTCTTCCTGACAATATTCGCAATGTACAGAGAAATGTGATTACGTCCCTCGAATGAGTGAGATCGACATGTGGAATGGAACTCGAGTCTGCGGCGAGCTTAGCGAACACTTTTACTGCAAGGCCATCCTCGCCTGATTACACCTCTGAAAAGCAGCGCCACTGATTCCAGTTAGTTGGTTGGTTTGTTGTTTAACGCCTCACTCAACAATATTCCAGCTACATGGCGGCGGTCTGTAAATAATCGAGTCTGGACCAGACAATCCAGTGATTGATATCATGAGCATCGATCCACGCAATTGGGATCGATGACATGTATCAACCAAGTCAGCGAGCCTGACCACCCGATCCTGTTAGTCGCCTTTTACGACAAGAATAGTCACCTTTTACGGCAAGCATGGGTTGCTGAAGACCTATTCTACCCCGGATCTTCACGGGAAGCCACTGATTCCAAAGATGTTTTGTTTGAGAAAACCAAAACGGAAATGACACTCTTTACAGCAGAGAGCACATCAGCAATGACCATTTCTCGGTGTAAGTTTCACGTTATTTATTGGGTTAAAGGGGCGGTCGGATGGCCTTGTGTTTAAAGCCGTTGCTCTCCACGCCGAAGACCCGGGTTCGATTCCCTACATGGGTACAATGTGTGAAGCCCATTTCTGGTGTCCCCCGCCGTGATATTGCTGGAATGTTGCTAAAACCGGCGTAAAACCATACTCACTCATTTACTTATTGGGTTGAAGGTTTCGACTTAAATACACTGAAGTGTGGCGTAATTATAACACTTCTTGTTGACTCTGTACCACTGTGGTTTGGCTTTAAGAATACACTCCAGATGAATAGATCATGGCGTCAACTTGCAATCGGCAAACAATAGAATTGTACATATTTCCCGTAAAAGGATTGTTTTGTTGTGGCAACGAAAGTCTGAAAGTTCTTTGGCGTCTGTTACAGCGTTTCCACTGTTTACAAAGACATAATATCGATTTGGAACTTTAATTGAGCATGAACACAACACCGGAAAATATCATGAAATATTAATGGCACATTATTCACCTGATTCAAGTCACATAAATGACACGACCGTTAAGTTTTTCCCTGCTTCTTACTCTGAATGTTATAGTTGACAATTGATCTTGTCGCTATGCTACGTTGGTGTAGAACAGGCAACCTGAGAGAACTTTCACATCTGATAAAAAGTTGACTATTTCAGTCTCAAACCTCAAAACAGTATTTGTGCAACTTGAGCTAACTGGCAGTAGTTAATAAAGTTTCATGGACCAGTGAAGATCCGCGGTAGAATAGATCTTCAGCAACCCATGCTTGCCGTAAAAGGCGACTATGCTTGTCGTTAGAGGCGACTAACGGGGGCGGGTGGTCAGGCTCGCTGACTTGGTTGATGCATGTCATCGTATCCCAATTGCCTGGATCGATGCTCATGATATCAATCACTGGTTTGTCTGGTCCAGACCCGATTATTTACAGACCACCGTCATATAGCTTGAATATTGTTGAGTGCGGCGTTAAACAACAAACAAACAAACCAACAAATCTTGCCACATTGCCTCAAGGTTCTATTTGTCATAATTTGTCAACATTTTGAGCATAAAGAATTGAAATTGCATTAGCAACACCAAACGAATGATAGAAAACAAATTCACATCAGGAATCATAATAATGTGCAGTCACTTGGTATACAAAACAACATTCTTAATGTGTTCTTGGTTATGCTTGTTAGTTTTCCGTTACCGTTGTTTTCTGATACTGAACGGCACCCGTTTTTGACATATTTGCCCTAATGTTATCATGAGGTTATACATGTAGCGTGTGCACGAGTGCAAACTTGAATCAGTGGAATAAAACGTTAGCATTAGCATGTTATTGTCATGTAGACTTCCTCACATGACTGGAAGTATAATAATGTGTCCTTACTTAAGAATGCATTATCAGTTACATTTACACAGATGTTTCAGAACAGGGAGGGGGAAAACCACATATATACACAAACATCATACGCAAAAAGTCATTCAAATGGACAGCGCTTTTTTGTGTATAAAAAACATTTTGGACAAAGTGTAGCTTCATTACAGGTTGATAAAAAAACAACATGTCAGATAGCTTTGACGACCATTATGCCAGACAAGTGCTGGTTCGTTCATAGGCCTAGCAACTGCGTTATTTCAACATCGATAAGAATTTCACCAGCTGTGATCAGCACAGCGTGAGTTCATTCATAGCGATACAGATCTTTGTTTATCAATGTTCAGTGATATGACTAAGTCAGTTAACGAGAACACAGGAGTGGAAGCCAATGAGTTCCATTTCATGCGCTCTCTGTCCATCATGATCATGTTGTTACAGTATTATCATTCTGTTATCATTACTCTACCTACTCTACCTACTCTACCTACTCTACCTATCCCACTCGTGTACAGCTATTGTTACTGTGACTCCTCTACTGTTAATCCTCCACCTACTATGTATATTCTGTTCCATGTTCTTCATTCACTCTTGCTTGACAACGGTATAAGGATTTATACCGAAATGTCGGCTTTACAGTAATTAAAGAAGTCTTTTATCCAGAAATTGCGTCTTCTTTGTAAATTATGACTAAAACAAGAATTGCAGTTAGATCCGCTCTCTGTCATAGATCTCCTTAAACCAAGAGATGCAATAGCGAAGGCCAAACTAACTCTATTTCTGAGAGATGGACAGCTACTCGAACGAATATGAACATAGCAGCCAAAGATAAAAATAAAATTATATCAATATACTAAAAAATAGAAATCAAATCAATACAAAAACAGACATTCTATGAAAACCAAAACTCGCAAAACTTGTGTACCCTGCTCACACACTTAAGTCCCAAAGAGGGACAGGTCAGCCGAAATTGCTGAGGCAGAAGGCGACCTTTTAACCACTTAAAGCAAAAACAATCTTCATTCAGTCTTGCTTGACAACGACATAAGAATCTATACCGAAACGTCGCCTTTACAGTAATTAAAGAAGTTGTCCATAAATTGTCTCCACTTTCTAATATTGCAGCCATATAACGTCGAGAAAAGGGTACGCATTATAACATATATGTCGACAAAGGACAGTACAACAGTAAGATACATAACAGATTTAAAATAAAAAAAGGTAAAAAAATAATAACACGTCAATATACAATAGATTACGTCCAATTAGAAAACAGGTTATAGACCATCGGTAACCAAAGTGAGACCACCTATCTGGTGATCAGGGGGGGCGGTCGGGTA
This sequence comes from Haliotis rufescens, assembly GCF_023055435.1. Lineage (NCBI taxonomy): Eukaryota > Metazoa > Mollusca > Gastropoda > Lepetellida > Haliotidae > Haliotis > Haliotis rufescens. The sequence goes on from NW_025963780.1 coordinate 3,762,960, forward strand.
GCCTAGTGGTTAAAGCGTTTGCAAGTCACGCCGAAGACCCGGGTTCGATTCCCGACATGAGTACAATGTGTGATGCCCATTTCTGGTGTCCCCCTGCCTTGATATTGCTGGAATATTGCTAAAAGCGGCGTAAAACCATACTCACTCACTCACCCTGGGGATCATAAGGGCCATACAGTATCTCTGGTTCCTGCATGATTCCCCTGCAGGATTTATGCCACACTCTGGTCACCAGTGGTTGTTTGTAGTGCTAGCCGATATTAGAAACTAAATAACAAGAGAATAAAACAACACTCGTTGATATTACATTCTTTTATTTAGATCGGACTCACATGACACTAGAGGGGAAACCTTGTTTTACACAACTAAAACCTCAGCATCCAGCATCCACCCCCGCCCCCCATCCCATAATCTCATTATTATTATTATTATCATCATTATTATTATTATTATTATTATTATTATTATTATTAATTTTTTTTACAGATTAAATTTTTTAAAATGCAGCAAAGAGCGTTTGGGTGATCCTGGCACAGTCAGGCTGGTTAGGCTCATCATCAGCTCAGGGCCCCTGCCCCCTCTACACGCAGCCCAGACAGCGAATGGGACTTCTCCCAGGAAGCGCTGCCTAGTCAAACCCAACCGGAACGTTTCGGAGAATGTGAAGACTCTCCAACACTGCAGCCTTCTGTATTACCCAGATTATCAGAAGGGCTGTATTCCTGATAGCAAACCCGTGTACTCCAATGTCAGTCAACAGGTACCAAACCAAAGGCATCGAGAACAATGGGGAGTCGGACAACTTGGTACTTGGGATGCAAGCGTGACATTTCGAAAGCGTATATTTGCCATGTTTTTCCTCAATCTTGTCAATCACATTAGTCTCAAAGGGGACAGAAAATTCAATTATATAAATGATTTCATTAGATTTAGGACAAGATCCGGTTTGTTGACCTGGATACGTCTAAGGCTATAAACGGGCCTATTCCAAAGAATTTTGTATTTATCATTTTCCATGACGCCCTCTACATATTCCGGGTCGTACCATGGGTGGACCTCTGTGTCAAAACCACAAGCAAGTCGAAGACGTAATAAAAAAATAATGATCGAGCGACACCATCATGTCGTTTAAGATACTGTGTTTGTGTCAAAGCTGGGCATCCACTGACAATGTGTTGGACAGTCTCATTAAATTCATTACATAATCTACATTTTCATATTTACATTTTGATGAAAAATCACACATTGACGGTTTCGAGTGGGAAGTGACTGATCCTGAGCAGCGAACAGAGAGCCTTCAGTTTCACTTTTTAGGCCAGACGACTTCATCCAAGCGAAGGACTCTGCAGGATTGCTGATCCTCTCAACACACAGCAACTTGTTTGTTTGCTTGTTGTTTAACACCGCACTCAGCAATATTCCACCTCTTTAACGTTGGTCTGTTGTACTCGAGTCTGAACCAGACAATCCAGTGATTGACATCATGAGCATCGATACACGCAATTGGGATACGATGACATGTATCAACCAAGTCAGCGAGCCTAACCACCCGCTCCCGTTAGTCGCCTGTTACGACAAGCATAGTCGCCTCTTACGGCAAGCATGGGTTGCTGAAGACCTATTCTACCCCGGATCTTCTAACACGGGTTTAGGTTAAGATGTATAAATTGAAAAACATGAAAACTAAAGAAAGCAATATAAATATGAAACGTTTCTGTGTTCCAAATGTTAGGTTGCTGAAGACCTATTCTACCCCGGAGATTGTAACATGATAAGGTTACCAAGTATCGACATACGTGAGGTTCATTGTTACATGTCACAGCGTGACTGACTTGGATTCAACGCCGCTATTTCGGCATTACTGCCTGCAGCTTAATTACGCAGGTGAAACGCAGGAGCACGTACAGGGATCTCAAGATAGTGAGGTGAAATTGGGTTTAACGCCGCGTCAAAGATTATTGCACTTATATAACGTGTGTGTGTGTGCGCGCGCGCGCGCGCGTGTGTGTGTGTGTGCGCGCACGCGCGCGCGTGTGTGTGTGCGTGCGTGCGTGTGTGTGCGTGCGTGCGTGCGCGTGTGTGAGTGTGTGTGCGTGTGTGTGTGTGTGTGTCCTTGTACTAGATAAGGGTAACTGACTACGTGTATACTGTTTGACCACTTGACCATCCGTTCTCTAAACCTGTTATTGAAACCACGAAACACTCACGGATTTATTGTTAAAATGTTTTGTAAAAACTTAAATTTGATGATCAGCGAAAACAATTAAGGATCCCAGCTGCGACGTTAGATAACGGAATCAGCGTCATTTGATATTAACTGACGGCAAAAGAAATTTTGACTTGAAGAACGGATTTGTCTGAACAAATATTTGCCAAACATTATCAAGACGTTACTAGGTTGAAAACAGTCGCCGAAACACGGTAAACTGAAGGTCCAAAACGCGACGGTGATACCAATATCAAATAATTTACATCACCATCGAATAACCATTTCATGCTTGTTTCATTTTAGCCACCATGAAGCATGGGTGGATTCTTTCTTTTGCTCGGTAGTGTATGTCTCAAGGGACGACCAGGTACTCTCACACCAATCAGTTGTTCGAAGATCGGTGAGCTTAATACCCTTTTGATGAACACCGGATTTTACGAAGTCGGATAAAGCGACATACCAGCAAAAACCAGGGCCCAGTTCAACAGAGTGATGTTAGGGTACCCTTCCATTAATTACACACGCCATTTGTCATATCTTTTTTTGACAACTGGGACATTTGAAGCATCGACAACTGATGGGAGGGAACGGATGTTAACTACGGTTATCGTAAGATGGATGAATCGAACTAATTTTTATTCCGAGCAATGGTTGATTGGTTGGTCTGTTGTTTAACGCCGCACTCAGCAATATTCCAGTTATATGACGGCGGTCTGTAAATAATCGTGTCAAGACCAGACAATCCAGTGATTGATATCATGAGCATCGACCCAGGCAATTGGGATCGATGACATGCTTCAACCAAGTCAGCGAGGCTGACAACCCGATCCCGTTAGTCGCCTTTTACGACAAGCATAGTCGCCTTTTACGGCAAGCATGGATTGCTGAAGACCTATTCTACCCCGGATCTTCAGGGGTCCCGAGCAATGGTGACAAATGTTCTTGTTCTTGTGAATATCTATTTTCGGATATTACGAACATATTTTCAAGTGTCCTTTGAGTTCGGTATATCCGAATTTGGTATATTCTGGGATGAATTTTAGGTAATTGATTAAATATCTTCATACATACCAACTAACCAGCCAACCAACTAACTAGCCAACCAACCAAACAACCATCCAGCCAACCAACCCAACCAACCCAACCAACCAGGGCGGGACCATTCGGGACAATATGAAAATAATGATGGAGTGAAATATACTCATCAAATGGCATACCTGGATGTTGGGGCTCAGTGCAGGGACGTACACGTCTCCCGTGGACGGCATCAGAGAGGCTCCAGGACCGACGTCTTCCGAGTTCAGTTGACAAAACCTTGTCTTCATGTTCCAATTTACAGACAAACATTTCGGCGAGTACAGACAAACTCTGTGACAATGTTCGAGGGTTTGCACTTTTAACAAGTCATAGCCATGACCCGGGAGAATGTTGTCATATGAACCACCCACATTCAGGATAGTGGTGGGGTTGATGCCGTTACAGATGACGACGATACACAGGAACAGAATCACGCGGGATGTTGTCAGCTCCATGGCGGACAGCCAACTCAGGCGTCGGAACCTTTCAAATACACGTTCACGTACTCTCTTTAGTCGACTTCGAAACAATGACCGTCTTAAAGTGGCCAAACGCTTCGTCATTTAGGTTACGCGCGTGAACGGATAAACGTTTGCGACGCTCCCAATGGACATTTCCAGGTCTCCGATCATTTCTCAAAAGAACTAATATGTACAGTCACGGAATAACACATGAAATATTTAAGACCTCTCTTTATTTGAAGTAAAAGCGATGTGAGAGGTCGCATGGTCCAGAAATACATCTCTGTTCACCATCACAGATTCTAAACAAACATTTCATGATTGGGGGATCGGTTCCAAGGATGAGTGATCATCTTCCTTCAGTGTCAGAACGCTATAACTAGAGCTGTGCCAATCAGGTTGCTTACAGTGGAGTTATAACTCAGTAAGTGAAAGTCTCAAAGTAAAGATGTCGGCTTATGATGTTTCTGATATTTAAAGGGGGACTCACAGTAAAGTTGCCACCTTCTGATGTTTCTGATATTTTAAAGGGGGAGTCAAAGTAAACAGCTTCTGATGTTTCTGATATTTTAAAGGGGGAGTCAAAGTAAACAGTTTCTGATGTTTCTGATATTTTAAAGGGGAGTCAAAGTAAACAGTTTCTGATGTTTCTGATATTTTAAAGGGGGAGTCAAAGTAAACAGTTTCTGATGTTTCTGATATTTTAAAGGGGGAGTCAAAGTAAACAGTTTCTGATGTTTCTGATATTTTAAAGGGGAGTCAAAGTGAAGATGGCAGCTTCTGATATTTCTGATATTTTAAAGGGGAGTCAAAGTAAAGATGGCAGCTTCTGATATTTCTGATATTTTAAAGGGGGAGTCAAAGTAAACAGCTTCTGATGTTTCTGATATTTTAAAGGGGGAGTCAAAGTAAAGATGGCAACATTCTGATGTTTCTGATATTTTAAAGGGGAGTCAAAGTGAAGATGGCAGCTTCTGATATTTCTGATATTTTAAAGGGGAGTCAAAGTAAAGATGGCAGCTTCTGATATTTCTGATATTTTAAAGGGGGAGTCAAAGTAAACAGCTTCTGATGTTTCTGATATTTTAAAGGGGGAGTCAAAGTAAAGATGGCAACATTCTGATGTTTCTGATATTTTAAAGGGGGAGTCAAAGTAAACAGCTTCTGATGTTTCTGATATTTTAAAGGGGGAGTCAAAGTAAACAGTTTCTGATGTTTCTGATATTTTAAAGGGGGAGTCAAAGTAAACAGTTTCTGATGTTTCTGATATTTTAAAGGGGAGTCAAAGTAAAGATGGCAGCTTCTGATATTTCTGATATTTTAAAGGGGAGTCAAAGTAAAGATGGCAGCTTCTGATATTTCTGATATTTTAAAGGGGGAGTCAAAGTAAACAGCTTCTGATGTTTCTGATATTTTAAAGGGGGAGTCAAAGTAAAGATGGCAACATTCTGATGTTTCTGATATTTTAAAGGGGAGTCAAAGTGAAGATGGCAGCTTCTGATATTTCTGATATTTTAAAGGGGAGTCAAAGTAAAGATGGCAGCTTCTGATATTTCTGATATTTTAAAGGGGGAGTCAAAGTAAACAGCTTCTGATGTTTCTGATATTTTAAAGGGGGAGTCAAAGTAAACAGTTTCTGATGTTTCTGATATTTTAAAGGGTGGGTCAAAGTAAACAGTTTCTGATGTTTCTGATATTTTAAAGGGGGAGTCAAAGTAAACAGTTTCTGATATTTCTGATATTTTAAAGGGGAGTCAAAGTGAAGATGGCAGCTTCTGATATTTCTGATATTTTAAAGGGGAGTCAAAGTGAAGATGGCAGCTTCTGATATTTCTGATATTTTAAAGGGGAGTCAAAGTAAAGATGGCAGCTTCTGATATTTCTGATATTTTAAAGGGGAGTCAAAGTAAACAGCTTCTGATGTTTCTGATATTTTAAAGGGGGGGGGGGGGTCAAAGTAAAGATGGCAGCTTCTGATATTTCTGTTACTTTAAAGGGGGAGTCAAAGTAAAGATGGCAGCTTCTGATGTTTCTGATACTTTAAAGAGGGACTCAAAGTAAAGATGGCAGCTTCTGATGTTTCTGATATTTCAAAGAGGGACTCAAAGTAAAGATGGCAGCTTCTGGTGTTTCTGATATTTAAAGGGGGCGTCAAAGTAAAGATGGCAGCTTCTGATGTTTCTGATACTTTAAAGAGGGACTCAAAGTGAAGATTGCAGCTTCTGATGTTTCTGATATTTTAATAAAAAATACACATTGCCGTCCGCGTTTTTGAATGACAGAGCTGGGAACATGTTGTTACGAGAAAGCTCTGCTACACGTGCGAAATTGGTTTAATCAAATTCTGCTCATAGTTATATTTAAAGGTTGCATTAAATGCGGTGTAAAATTAGTTTGATGTACTTATTATATGTAATTACTTTTATGACTGTCATATATATATTTCTCCTTATCCCTGAACCGCAATTGATAATCAAAATAATTATAGGTAGCACAAGAGTAGGGCATGTTTTTCCAAATCCAACAAAACCGACGTCGTCCTGGGTCGATATTGTCTTTTGTTTTGGTTCATAAACACAAGTATCGAGTTTTTGAAAATGGCATTTCCTTTTACAATGAAACGAACCACTTGCATGTGCCGTGTATTGAATACACGACTTGTCGTCCATTGATCATCATGGGGAAAGTAATTAACACGAGAACCCACGAGCTTATTGGTATCGATGACATGTCAATCCATTGTCAATCCATTGTGAATACATTGTGAATACATAAGGAATAATGTGCATCGAGAAAACGTAGATTACCAATCAAGTTCATCACTGAGAAAGGATTTGTGTTCCCAGTATTATGATTAAAGTAATCAGCTGTCGATATAAATAGACCCATTCCCCACCCACCCTCAACAAAATTAACAGGACTATCCAACGTTTCACGAACTAAACTAGTGGGAAAAACAAACGCTACCCACATTTACATGACAAACTTTCAATAGAACGCGCCATGATATATAATTAAAGTGTGATGTTTCAACCAACGCAACTGTTGATTCGATTGCTCGAATGCATTAGAAATGACTTTCAACGATAAGAAATGTAGTTCACGTTCTCCATTGTTCTCGAAATCAGTGATGCTGGTGTCGTGTTTGTTCCGGAATAAGAGGTGGTCGTCTCCAAAGCAAATAGTAAATAATTCAGTAAATAGTTCACCCAATTAGATGTGAGTGGGTGAGTATGGTTTAACGCCGCTATTAGCAATATTCAAACAATATCACGGCGGGGGACACCAGAAATGGGCTTCACAATTTGTACCCATGTGGAGAATTCGACCCGGGTCTTCGGCGTGACGACCGAACGCTTTAACCACTAGGCCCCCTTCCCCCAAGAAGATGTGTATTATATAGCTTACATGAGCGCACACTTTGAAGCACATCACAGTTAATTTTCATTACTTTTTCTTACAATATCCATACCCAAATCTGCAGTCAAACCGGCAAGGTGTGTGCATTCAGTGTGTCCGTCATGGGTGATGGGACTTTAAGAGCGAATTTGAATGGATTCATTTATTTGAGACGAATCCTTTCAAGTGTAACTGAAATACATGATAAGCAAATTGTTATTCAATAATTAAAACGGTATCTTTTGAAACGCGGAAGGTATTGTAAGCTGATTTGTTTTTAAGTCGATTCGTGTCCCGACAATGGCACCAGTATCATTTATGTGGACAAAGGAGAGTCTATTGCAATTCTTGTGAATTCTCAATCTTTGACATTAGGGCTGGGACGGGTTGGTAAAATGTGTTAAAACACACTTTACCAGAGCTACAGTCAAATGTTTCCCAATCGGACAGAATGAGAATAGAGGATCTTGGTATGCTCCGGTACAAGCGTGGTGTATGAAGACAAGTTATACATGCACATACCATATGGTAACTGTTTTTCACTATTCATATTCTAATTTCTAACTACACGTAGATTATTTAATTGTTGTCTCTTTTATTGTTTGCATTGTACAAAGGAGGATTTTGTCTGTCATCTTGCAGATTTAGTCTCACAATGTGTTCATTCATGTTTCCCTACCTCTTGAGACCTACAGCTTATTTATTTATGACAATGGGCCTTACAGACCTGGGTGCCGTTGTACAAAGCGATCTTATCGCTTAGGGGATTGTAACTCCCACACCTTAACATAGACTTACGACAGTCGTAGCGCTAAGGTTGTTTTGTGCAATGGTAACCTGTCTGTGTTTCCGCGTGCTGTTACTGTCGTGTGTGAGATCAAAATGTCCCACGTGTTTCCCTGGAGGGCTAAATTTGAATATGACCAGAAACCATCTGAATATAACGAATAATGGCTGTCCTTTATCGTGTTGTGCATGGTATGACGTAAAAACGGACAGACGTGACACGTTGACTGTGTATATATAGTCGTCACGCCCAATACCCGGCTTGGGTCCGACTCGGGTACAATGTGTGAAGTCCATTTCTGGACTCCCCCGCCGTGATATTACTGCAATATAACTAAAAGCGGCGTAAAACCATACTCACTCTATCTATCTATATACAGTGGTAGTATTTGTAGTTATTCTAGTTGTAGCACTAGTAGTCTAGTAGTAGTTTGTAGCAGTAGTCGTAGTAGTAGTAGTAGTAGTAGTAAAACTTTTGCGAAGCTACGCCGATGACTACGCAGAGGTTTTGGATCCGTTTGAATGAGCGAGTTTGTTTGAGTGAGCGGGTGTGTTTGAGTGGTTTGAGTAAGCTGCTGTGAGTGAAGGACGGGATGTGGTTGTGTGTATATAGGATGCTTGTACGGGGGCTATTATGGATGTTATTTTCAAAAGTACTATTAAATGTGTTGTGTACATATATAAAATATTGTTTTTATGAGTTTTTTAGTGTCCCGTGGGCCATTTTGGCGGGCCGCTGAATTGCACTGATACGTACAAAGCACAAACATCAATTAGACTGATAAACTCATAAATCTTTAAATCCATTGCCTAATAAATGCATGTACATTCATACACCTATGGATAGGTATCTCGTACCTAAATGGTTTTGGAATGTCACATGTTCAGCTATTGGCCACAACTGCAAGTTTTTATATGAAGACAACCACTGCATATTTGGCATGAAGATCACCGCTGCATATTTGGCATGAAGATCACCGCTTCATATTTGGCATGAAGATCACCACTGCATATTTGGCATGAAGATCACCATTGCATAATTAGCATGAAGATCACCATGCTTTACAAGAATATCACCGAAGTATGTTTTACAATCGTATGATTGTACAATCGTCTGTGCTTTGGGCAGAGATTTCTTAGGAATAATGAAAGTTTATGTCGCATCTTTTTACATGAAGATTACCACATCATCTCATTCTCTTTTGGGTCTTTGGTTTTTTATTTAAATAATTATTGAATAATTATACAATTGTCCGTCTTCAGTTACGTGTTCCTTCCTTGGATTCGACACCATTCGGTTATACCGAATTCAAAGGGACCACTAATTAATTTTAGTTCGTTATAATCGTATTTCGTTTTAAGCGAGCGAATAGCATATATATGCCCAAATGCAGCATGTAATAGTACCATGTAGTTTCATATTATTTCAGACAGCTGATGCCCAAATGCGACAGCAGGATATTTTCCATTTTCATATTTAAGGATATATATATATATATATATATAAACTGAGGGCCAAAAGAAACGTTACCAACATTAACTGATTTGCCACTTTGAAACAAAGATGCCAACCTGTTCAAAAACAGTAAAGAACACATCTCACGAATACAGCCTTCGTGTTCTCTGTCGTTCTTTGCACGTGCTTTACGGATTTTGGGAGATATTAGTGTTTTTCAGCAATTTTTTAAAACATTCTTTCCCAAATTATCTTGCAATTTCCGGGTATAAATTACGCGTGGATCTGTTCCCTATCATTTGTTGCGATGATTAACACCAACGAACATGCCAATACTGACCGCTGTCCAGAGGGTGAAGGCCATAGGTATGCTGCAGATGGGAGCGACACAGAGAGCAGTTGCCATTAACATGAACTGCTCCAAGATGACCATTACCAGACTGGTTGCACGTCTCCGACAGACTGGCAGAACCGCAGACAGACCACGGAGTGGCAGACCAAAGGTCACGACCCAGCAGGATGACCGCTTTTTACGGGTACTTCATCTGAGGAACAGATTTCTTACTGTGACGTCATCAGCTGCCAACAGCTAAGGGCATCCGGTCAGCAGACAAACAGTGACCAGACGACAACGACATTAGTGTCTCCGGGCTTATCGCCCTTTTAAGGGCATGACCTTGACCCGTCAAGATCGACGTGCAAGATTGACGTGGTGCAGGCAAACTCAGCGATGGCAACAAAGGGAAAGGCGGCGAGTGCTGTTTAGTGACGAGAGCAGGTTCAAACTCTTCAAACCTGATGGGCGGACGTGAGTTTATCGACGACGTGGTGAACGTACGGCTCCTTGTTGTGTCCAGGAGGTGGAACCTTACGGGGGCTGAAGTGTGATGGTCTGGGGCGGCATTTGCGGGGACAAGAAGACGGAACTTGTCATCATGCATCGAAGGCAATCTGACAGCACAATGCTACATTGACAATATCTTACGGCCAGTGGTTCTTCCTTTCATCCAGCATCAACAACGGACGGTGTTCAAACAAGATAACGCCACACCCCCTAAAGCCCGTATTACTAGAGACTTCCTCAACGCCAACAACGTGACTGTCCTGCCGTGGCCAGCTCGATCACCAGATCTGTCACCCATAGAACATCTCTGGGACCAGCTGGGGCGTCGTCTTCGGAAACGTCAACATCCTCCCTTCACGAGACAAGCGTTGATCGTTGCCCTCCGTGAGGAATGGAATCGGATACCTGCAGTCGATGTGAGGACGCTTGTCTACTCAGTTCGACGCCGCATTCGAAGAGGCATTGCCGCTCATGGAGGTCATATCCCGTATTGAACGGTCTGGGCCGTCGTCACCTTAAAGTTGTAGCCAATGTTGTTGATCGAATACATGATGAATGACCCCTTGTCAAGAAATGTCCCTGTTGGAGGTCAAGGACTTTGTTGTTGAATTAGTAAATTCGCATTTTACTGTTCTGAATGATGAATTTCTACAATACAATTGTTATTGCTGCTTCAAATTGTGTTGGTCATATTTTATCCTAGAAATATCGTTGGTAACATTTCTTTTGGCCGTTTCATTTGGTTACTATCATCTCTACCGGGTATGTGTGGTATAATTGATTAGTGTCCTTCACTTGTACTCAGTTTCAGTTGATCGAGGTACCTCCGACCCCGCATCGGTTTATCAGTAACAACAGTCAATCTATATGTAAACTTAATTAATATTTAACAAGATGTCGGTTATACCGTACAAATATTTGGCGATAAACATTCTGCTTGAAGATCTGTACGAATATTTAAACAGAAACACTTACCTAAACAAACATACATATACCCAGTTACACCCAGGTACTTATCTATTATACATAATAATGAACTTTGCAAGGTTCTATATTTATTTCACATTTCTGGTACTCAACATTTTCTTGTATTTTATTATATTCGGGAATTGCGTATATTTATTTGAGATAAGTTAAGATCTAGATTCACGGAACGCTTAATGTTAATACAGGTAGTGGAATTCATCGGCTATAGCTGGCGACATACCCAGTTTACAGGTCCTAAATTATCTATCTATACCCAGCCAACGGCCAACTTCGACAGGTGGATTATGGTTACAGGTTCTATGTTTTAGAATAGGATAGGATAATAAATTTGTTTAGATAGGAGAAGAAAGTTTTCAAATGACGAGATATATTTTAAATATTTATAATAATACCCTTTTGAACTTCTCTCGACGTCAGATCTCCAATTTTGATAAAACTGATCTTTTAAGTTTTTTTTCTATCTGAGCAGTTGCCACTCGCTGGAAACGCTTTGTGGGTCATAAAATACATAGGACAGACCACACTTATTAAGTTTTTGCCTCACATTTCTTGTCCAGGAATTTTGTTCATTAATAGATAAAACGTGCAAATGAGCAAAATTATAAATAATTTGCGATAGTTTCGGTGCAGGTCCGGGTTTGCACAGCTTATGCCAAAAGTTAACTACCCGTTCAGCTGCATAAGTCGATAAAGGTATTCTACCTAGTTCTCCATAAACCATAAACTTTGGGGTCCCATTTCTAAGACCCCATGCTAGTTTAAGGAATTTAAGATGGGTCTTTTCAATTATGTTCATATTTTCGTATGCCCATTTTTAACAGCCATATGATAAATAAAATGTTGGTAGTGTCATTACATCAAAACCCTTAAGTAAACAATCCAAGGGAATGTTAAAATTTCTCGATTTTTTTTTAGAAGACAGAACATGGCTTTAGATGCACTCTCCGCTAAACATTTTATTGCTGGCTTGAAATTCTGTTTCTACTCAACATAACACCCATAGTACGTATACTTGTCTACGATATCATTTTCCGTATTCTCCAAATAAAAAGATAACCTACTGTTTTTGGACGGCCCGCTTCCAAAGATCAAAACTTTAATTTTTTTCAGGTTTACGTATAATTTCTGGATATTGCAATAACGTTTAAACGAATCCAACATGTATTCTGGAGGACAGTGTCATCACAGCATACAGAAGGTTAGGAAACAGATACATAAATGTAGGTCGTTCACATCGCCAATTGTCACACTCGTGCATCCGTAAGAGAAAAAGTATTGTAGATTCACCTGTAATTCGTCCGACTTTGTAATAAAATACAACTTTCACTTAGGCGAGTTAAATTGTGTATAAAAAGTTAAACTGACCAAATTACAAGAAGAGATTTTACTGAAGATATTAGTCAATCAGCATAAAAAGAGAAACAGTTACAATGAATTCCGATTACTAACATCATGTGCGTGTATTCATGAACAAATTAAATAATCGTTAACAAAATTTAAAAACCTATATACAATATCTACTCTTAAGGATCTCACGTAATTAGCAAGTTTCTGTATGTTCTAATAGCAACAGGGCATATACGTAAGGAAGGGAATATATGATGTCAACTTCTTTATTATCAAGAACACAATGTTTTTGGGTATATGCTTATTCACCTGATGAAGGAGTGCCATGAGGCAGAGACGGAGAGCATATATATGTACATGTACATGATGAAGGAGTGCCATGAGACAGAGACGGAGAGCATATATATGTACATGTACATGATGAAGGAGTGCCATGAGGCAGAGACGGAGAGTATATATATGTACATGTACATGATGAAGGAGTGCCATGAGACAGAGACGGAGAGCATATATATGTACATGATGAAGGAGTGCCATGAGACAGAGACGGAGAGCATATATATGTACATGTACATGATGAAGGAGTGCCATGAGGCAGAGACGGAGAGTATATATATGTACATGTACATGATGAAGGAGTGCCATGAGACAGAGACGGAGAGCATATATATGTACATGTACATGATGAAGGAGTGCCTTGAGACAGAGACGGAGAGCATATATAGGTACATGAAAGAGTGCCATGAGACAGAGACGGAGAGCATATATATGTACATGTACATGATGAAGGAGTGCCATGAGACAGAGACGGGGAGCATATATATGTACATGTACATGATGAAGGAGTGCCATGAGACAGAGAGGATATATATGTACATGTACATGATGAAGGAGTGCCATGAGGCAGAGACGGAGAGCATATATATGTACATGTACATGATGAAGGAGTGCCATGAGACAGAGAGGATATATATGTACATGTACATGATGAAGGAGTGCCATGAGGCAGAGACGGAGAGCATATATATGTACATGTACATGATGAAGGAGTGCCATCAGACAGAGACGGAGAGCATATATATGTACATGTACATGATGAAGGCGTTAGCATATACTCCGGGGTGAAATTGGGTTTAACGTCGTGTCCAAGATTATTGCACTTATATATCGACGTGCATGTACGTGTGTGTGGCTGCTTGCACTAGTCCGGACTGATGCCGATTTATAGTGCTGGCCCACTGATATACCATGCCACAGTTTAACATGAATACCCCACTCAGACACAGTATACCGACTCCGAGCCGACCAGTCCTTGTTTTAGCCCCTTAATGCCGAGCGCCAGACGGGTAACAACAAGTACCATCTTTTAACGTCTTTTGGTATGACGCGGTCGGGGATCGAACCCCGGACCTTCCGCTCTCCGGGCGGACGCTCTACCCCTAGACCACGGAGGCTGTCCATACGGATTAGACATTACAGCTGCTGTTTTTTCTGTACTGTTCCCGATTTCAAACCGAAATGGGAATGCATGTAAAAGTTGCAGTTGTATCACAATATTCACTCGTTTCCATCAAACGACGGAATATCCTATCACCCATTTTCGAACATCCCCGCACCCAAACATTATCGATGTACATGGTAAATACATTCAATTTAAGGTTCTACATTCCAAAACTGCTCAAAACCCCAGTGTACATGTTGTTGGAGCTTGTTCTCACCTGTGTCTGGGACCCGGTTACAAATGATTAGCGCACAATGTCTCCAGCACAATGAACATGCATGGTATGACGCGGCCGGGTATGGAACCTCGGACCTTCCGCTCTCCGGGCGGACGCTCTACCACTAGACCACGGAGGCTGTCCATACGGATTAGACTTTACAGCTGCTGTTTTTTCTGTACTGTTCCCGATTTCAAACCAAAAGGGGAATGCATGTAAAAGTTCAAATGTTCATATGAGGGAGGTGATGATGACTGCGTGACCACACTAATAAGGGCGTCCCTCCGTACATGTACATTGTATGTGTTTTTTAACCAAGTAAATGTACATGTACACACATCAACTGTTCTCAAACCAGTGTCAGAGTGGTTTTTATCAAACAACCACATAAGTATATCATACTAGTACCTATATGTATTCATGTAGATTTGTGGGGGCACGGGTGGCCCAGTCGTCTAAGGCGCCGCGCTTCGCTGTGCAGAGTTGCGTCCCTTAGGGAAGCCAGAAACCTGTAATTGTTGGTTCGAATCCCGGTTCGCCCCGATTATGTTTCTAGGTTTGTCAGCACCATACCCGTGCTCGTGGGTTTCACCGAAATGGTAAACGTCTGAGACCTGCATCACTTCGGGCTTTCCTCCCACATTAAGCTGACGCGCCGTGATATGACTGGAATACTGTTAAAAACGGCGTTAAACCCAACTCACTCACTCATGTAGATTTATACAAGACAAGAGACACAATGCAAGTTGATCATAATCAAATATCATGTCAACATTATTATAGGGATATTTTACAAACTGGTGTTCACATGTATTTATCAAATGTACCTGTTATCCGTTCACAGCGTTGCATCATAGTATGTATGGAGAGAACTGCCATGGCCCGCAACGCGTTGGTGGCGTTATAGTCACATAAAACTCCTATTTAGTTCCATAAAACTACAATTGTTTTCGCAGAAATCCGCGGATCATTCGCGAATTATTTGCAAATTATTCGCAAAATTATTCGATAATTATTTGCAACGCATCCGCGGAATATCCGCGGATTATTCTCAATTTTACTGCAGAACACGATAATAAACTTTTGCGTTTTAGTGTAAAAGGACAGCTTACGCGTACCACCCCACATGTTATCCCATGTCATCCTCCCACCGTCATCCCCAAGGCGGATGACGTCACAATCTATCTTTAGGTATATGACATCATTGCTATATTTAGACAGGGGAATGGAAGTCCATGACCTTCTAATCTTTATGTATAGAATCGTGGGCAGCTGTGTATAGAAACTGACATCATCGTACTGTGAGTGAGTGAGTATGGTTTTACGCCGCTTTTAGCAATATTCCAGCAATATCACGGCGGAGGACACCAGAAATGGGCTTAACACATTGTACCCATGTCGGGAATCGAAACCGGGTCTTCGGCGTGACGAGCGAACGCTTTAACCACTAGGCTACCCGACCGCCCCTCATCGTACTGTGAAATGATTGGTTGGTCAAATAAATTCTAAAAGACAAGCATAACAAAAGAATTGAATTAATATATACATTTTATTATCCCCGTACTTTGAAGTAGGCACATGTCGGGGACCCAACCTACGTCTACCTTTACAACATAAATATTTGATCATTATATATCATGTACATCAGATACATTTGTCCATGAATTACATTCCTGCGGCCAATGCAACCACTTGACAACATATTGTTTACTGGGGCCTTGCACAAAATAGTCTCCACTCTTCAAAAAGACGTTTGCTCTCACATCCATTTTTGCAGTCAAATTTGTAAAATATTCCCCGAATGCCTTCGCCACAATAACATTTTAATATGTAGTCGCTGTGGTAAAGGTAGAAGCAGTAGTGATCGTTGTGATATATGTAGTTGTACAGTTGACCCAAAATAATATGAATACCATAACCAATAAAATCGCTTAATAGATACGTTAAAACAACAACAGCTTAGCCGAGTAAGCATCAAAGGATACCTCCCTGGGACTTCGTGCGAAAAATTTTGGTCAAAAGGTTGGCGTACGCGTCCTATGAATACCCATACACACCCACCCAGCCTCAACCCCCAACCGACTCCCCGGCCCCTCCCAGCCATGTGGCAACAGCCTTACAGTAGGGTCAGGTCGAAGCGCAACAGACCACTCGTGACCAGGCCCAACGAGAACAGCGACCTTCGTTTCAGCTTCATCCACTCTTGGTCGTCAGGTCAGCAGGACAGCGTCTTGGAGATTGAGACTGCGTAGTATTCAGGCATATAGACCGTTCCGTGGAGTATGCCTGAGACGCCAACATCGACGTCACAGACAGATGGGCATGCACCGTACGTCAGTGGCAGGACAGGAACTGGCAAAGATTACTCTTTTCTGCTGAGAGCTTGATCAGGATGTTTCACATAGTATATCAGTGGGCTAGCACTATAAATCGGCATCAGTCCGGACTAGTACACACACACACACACACACACACACACACACACACACACACACACACACAGAGAGTTTATGCACGTCGCTATATAAGTGCAATAATCTTGGACGCGACGTTAGACCCCATTTGACATACGCGACATTGACTGATCTGTGTGATTCATAACTGGGCCCGTAACATCATTATCTCCGATAATTATTTGTTAAAACTCTGAACACACACGGCAAGGTGATGTACCTTAAAAAAATTAAATCATTTTGTTTTGAATAATTGCTTTGTGGTCTTTTACAGAAAATGCTTTGTTAATATCTTTAGTATCGATTCTTTCGCCCGTCTGTTTATCACAATTCACTAAGCATGTCGTATGTTAAATGCATCCCTCCTCTTTATAAAAAGGAGACACAAAGGGGGAGGATTCTAAAGAGAAGGCGGGAGAAAAAGATGCGGAGGAGTGGCGGAAGGAGAAAGAACAAAATATGCAAGTCATAGATGGATGTTACAATGTGTATTGACATACATGTACAATATTGATATTACGATGTATTGACCGCATTTATTGAACACATTCTCTACCACAAGATTATACATTATTGAATTTGTCTTTCACTGTGAACATATCATTATTTCACGGTACGAAAATGATTAAATCAACCTTATGATGGTTCTTTTAAAGTAACCGTATATCGTTATGACAACAAAGCAACTATTGCCAACGTGCCAAATAACGATCGAACACGTGAATAGATACAGTAAACAAAGGTTATAATGAACTCAAAGAGAGTAAAGTATATATACAGCAGGTATACAACAAATGGCCGGGACTAAAAAATAAGTTCGTTATATCGGTCAGATCGTTATAAGCGTGTTCGTTATAGACGTAGTTTGCTGTATATGAACGAAAAAAACACTCCTGGGTTTAACAGCCGAAGTTTATTCGCTGATACTACGAGAGCGGGGTTATACTGTTGGCGAAAAATGGCTTTGTGAATCAATGTCATCGTCCACATACTAACTTGGATTAATTGTAATCAGGCTTAAGGAACCGCAACAAACAGCAATAAAGTAATAGCGATAAAGTAATAGCAATAAAGTAATAGCAATAAAGTAATAGCAATAAAGTAATAGCGATAAAGTAATAGCAATAAAGTAACAGCAATAAAGTAATAGCAATAAAGTAATAGCGATAAAGTAATAGCAATAAAGTAATAGCGATAAAGTAACAGTAATAAAGTAACAGCAATAAAGTAATAGCAATAAAGTAATAGCAATAAAGTAATAGCGATAAAGTAATAGCAATAAAGTAATAGCAATAAAGTAATAGCAATAAAGTAATAGCGATAAAGTAATAGCAATAAAGTAATAGCAATAAAGTAATAGCAATAAAGTAACAGCAATAAAGTAACAGCAATAAAGTAATAGCAATAAAGTAATAGCAATAAAGTAATAGCGATAAAGTAATAGCAATAAAGTAATAGCAATAAAGTAACAGCAATAAAGTAATAGCAATAAAGTAATAGCAATAAAGTAATAGCAATAAAGTAATAGCGATAAAGTAATAGCAATAAAGTAATAGCAATAAAGTAATACCGATAAAGTAACAGCAATAAAGTAACAGCAATAAAGTAATAGCAATAAAGTAATAGCAATAAAGTAATAGCGATAAAGTAATAGCAATAAAGTAACAGCAATAAAGTAATAGCAATAAAGTAATAGCGATAAAGTAATAGCAATAAAGTAATAGCGATAAAGTAATAGCAATAAAGTAACAGCAATAAAGTAATAGCAATAAAGTAATAGCAATAAAGTAATAGCGATAAAGTAATAGCAATAAAGTAATAGCAATAAAGTAACAATATGATAACCAGATAGGAAATCCATCTGAAACGGATGCAATAAAACTTACCAATTATACCACGTTACAATTAATTGTACTTTAATAGCATTTGGAGTGTAGGGCAGAGTCCACTGCATGACTTATTGAAATCTCTACAGATTAAACTCGTGAATTGGCCACAGGAAAGCTTCGTATTCGTTTAGAGTGAGAGGCGAGAATATGAAAATTTGGTTTCAATTGATGGTGTTGAAAAAAGGGCATTAATAACTCTACGAGTTTAATAACTCTAATGCCGCTTTGTACGATAAGAAATATCCTGCATAGAAACTGTCAAATAAATCTTGATTTGCAAAAAAAATATAAGAAAAACAAAGGAAGGGAGGGTTGAATGGATAATAATTGATTAGAAACAATATTTTACTAATAGAAATTTTTCTTTTAAAACAGAAAATTTCAAATATTTTGTCCTTATTTCAATTATTTTCTCGAGGCTATGAAGATGTGCTCTAAGTACATAAGATGTGTTCTAAGTACATAAGATGTGCTCTAAGTACATAGGATGTGCTCTAAGTACATAAGATGTGCTCTAAGTACACAAGTATGGCGAAAATGCGTTTAATATCGTCCGTTCGTTCGTACGTACGGTATGGTATGTTATTTCCACTCAAGTTATGAACACAACAATACATTTTATGTTTATGATAATATTTAATCGATAAATAAACAAATTGAAACAGAAAATAAAAACGTGTACATACATTCATATGCAGTAGCCCTTTGGTTAAAGTGTTCGCTCGTCACGCCTGAGACCCGGTTCGGCTCTCAGCACGGGGACAAAAGTCCTTTTCCAGTGTTCCTCTTCGTGACCTCGCAGTAATATTATCAAAACGGCTCGGAACATAACCTAGTCACTGCACAATTATATTTAATGTCATTTATGTGAAAATATAATATCATCCAAGCCAACGGGTGATCGACTGTCCATCATTCAGGCATTCTGAGTTCTGGTATTGACAGTAAGTACACTAAATCAGAATAGCGCGAGTCTTCACGAATGAGTCCTCAGAATCTTGGGAAAAGATGGAAACTTGTGGATGCCGTCACGTTAATTACACAGGTATGTTATTCATGCCCACAATCGTTTTCAGGACATTCGTAGTTCTTGTACGATCATTGTCTTCAATCGTCTTCATGACTATCGAAATTCTAGTTGAGCGGTCTTCGGGATGCTAATAGTCTTGTTCAACGGTCTAAGGCGCCACACTCGTCTTGGGGATGCTGATAGTCTTGTTCAACGGTCTAAGGTGCCACGTCTCGGGAATGCTAGTAGTCGTGTTCAACAGTCTAAGGCACCACAATCGTCTTGGGGATGCTAGTAGTCGTGTTCAACAGTCTAAGGCACCACAATCGTCATGGGGATGCTAATAGTCTTGTTCAACGGTCTAGGGCGCCACAATCGTCATGGGGATGCTGGTAGTCTTGTTCAACGGTCTAGGGCGCCACAATCGTCATGGGGATGCTAATAGTCTTGTTCAACGGTCTAGGGCGCCACAATCGTCATGGGGATTCTAATAGTCTCGTTCAACGTATTAGGGCGCCACAATCGTCATGGGGATACAAGTAGTCTTGTTCAACGGTCTAAGGCTCCACAATCGTCTTGGGGATGCTAGTAGTCTTGTTCAACGGTCTAAGACAAAACAATCGTCTTGGGGATGCTAATAGTCTTGTACAACGGATTAGGGCGCCACAATCGTCATGGGGATACAAGTAGTCTTGTTCAACGGTCTAAGGCTCCACAATCGTCTTGGGGATGCTAGTAGTCTTGTTCAACGGTCTAAGACAAAACAATCGTCTTTGGGATGCTAATAGTCTTGTTCAACGGTCTAGGGCGCCACAATCGTCTTGGGGATGCTAGTAGTCTTGTTCAACGGTCTAAGACAAAACAATCGTCTTTGGGATGCTAATAGTCTTGTACAACGGATTAGGGCGCCACAATCGTCATGGGGATACAAGTAGTCTTGTTCAACGGTCTAAGGCGCCACAATCGTCTTGGGGATGCTAATTGTCTTGTTCAACAGTCTTGTTCAACAGTCTAGGGCGCCAGAGTTCGCCGTACCAAGATACTTTTCAAGGTGGGACTAAACCTCACTCACATGGCAGAGATGATACAACAAGCTAGACTTCCCATTTAAATAAACGTTGAAAATAATCCCCCCTCGAGTCCGCTGTCCACACACTGAGAGCATCATCCTTCACGAAGGATTGCAGGAAACACCATTCTTGGGCATAATAATATTCATAACTCTTGCACGTGAACGCCGTGTGCTGTATGCAGTATTGTTCACACTTTGATACCGAGTTAACATTGTAGTATGATTCGTTGTTGAGCAACCAGACCACGTATCCTTGAATTCTTCTGAAGGAATCAGAATATCCCGACAAATCTGAAAGAAAGATTAATTTCTTCATGAAATCAGAGGCAACATTCCTACTTAACAATCTTCTTATAACGAATAAATATTTTCATTCTCAATGAGCGTGATCACAGCTGGAAGTTAATGTGTCAGGTGAGTGAGTGAGTGAGTGAGTGAGTGTGTGAGTGAGTGAGTGAGTGAGTGAGTGAGTGAGTGAGTGAGTGAGTGAGTGAGTGAGTGAGGCGTGCGTGCATGAGTGCGTGCGTGCGTGAGTGCGTGAGTGAAATAACAAGTTAGGTGAAACCAACGAGCAAACCAAGAAACAAAATCAGGGCGAATCCCACGAGCCCACGATCATGCACAGCGATTTGTGGCGCAAAAACGACTTGAACACAGTGCCCCGGTGATTGATATAACATAACGGCATAACTAATGTCAACATGAATTTTATTAATATGACATGGTGTTGCCTACCTTGCGTTGTTGCTGGAGTGGTAGTTGTAGGGGATGTGGTTGTCGGAGTAGAAGTAGTTGTAGGGGTCGTCCTAGTTGTACTTGACGTTATAATCGAGGTCGGATTGGATGTCGTAGTATAAGTGGCAGAAATAGTAGAAGTAGTAGTAGTAGTAGTAGTTGTAGTAGCGGTGGCAGTAGTAGCTGATATCGTGGTTGTAGGTGGAGTGTTCGTGGTAGTAACAGTAGTAGCACCGTTCGCTGATGTTATAGTGGAGGTCGATGTGGGTGTAGTCGTTGTGGTTGTCGTGGCGGCAGCAGTAGTAGGTGCGGCAGTCCCTGCTGAGTCCGTTGTCGGAGATGCTGTACTTGTATTTGTTGCAATGTCAGGACGCAAGCAGACGAAACTTTTTGTTGCCGTGACGGGGATACAAACATCACCATATCGGCACGGGCTTGGTGTACAAGCGTGGTTCTGAAAGCAACACAACATTAACTGAGTCATCCCTGACTGACTGACTGACTGATTATTACACAAAACACTGCGTTAAACGCTGCACAGGTTTGGCTTAACAACGCTAAGAATTGGTTGAGTTCTGTTAGAAATTCAATGATCGTCTCATGATACTTGTTTGTTTGTTTGTTTGTTTGTATGTTGTTTCGAATTCTCAACGTCAAGCTTATACACTACTGCCTAAAAAATCATTCCGCTTACACGCGTTGAGAACGCGTGTAACACGCAGCACAAAATGGAGTTGAAGGGATCTTGGCTAACTTCAAAGACAGCTATCAGTTAAAATAGGGAACAATCAATCTGATCCTATGTCACTGGACAATGGCACACCACAAGCCAGCATTATAAGCCCAATCCTGTTTAACATCATGATCAATGATCAACTCTCCTACCCAAACTTCAAAATTCGCTGATAACGGAGCAATATGGGTAAATCACAGAGATATTTAAAAAATGCGAAAAAAAACTCCAGTCAGCCCTGGACGGAGTAGATCAATCGTGCAATAGATGGGGGTTCACCCTTACATTTGAATAGAACTGTGGGAGTTCTATTCAAACTCAGGGGGAAAGATGCTATGATACCCAATGTCTCCATAAAAGGCAAACCAATCAAATTCGAAAAATCCGCAGTATTTCTAGGGGTGATCCTTGATCAACACCTCACTTGGCGCAAACATATAGAATATTTGGAAAACAGATGTCAAAAAGACCTGAACGTATTATAGGCAATTTCAAGCACATCTTGGTTGTAAGGCATTTCACTCAGCATCAAATACTGCCTTGAGCCGCCTCGACAGAATACAATACAAAGCCCTAATGCTGGCCACAGGTGCAGCAACAGGCACTTCACTAGAAGCACTACAAGTAGAAACAGAAGAACTCCCATTGAAACTGAGAAGAGAGCAGGTAATATTATCGTTCTGGGGACGAACACCAAGCCCTTTGGTGAAAAAGATATGGCAATACAAAAACGAGATGAACCCCTAGTTCTGAAAAATCCCTCACTAAAGTCATCTGGGATATTATTACGAGCCACCAGAAAGTCACTACGAAGGATTACACCCTCCCTGACACTGCTTTAACATCAGAAGTCACTAGAAAAGAAAACCCAACCCTACTACGATCAGTAGCTATCACTCAAATTCAACCTATACGGGCAGCTGGGCCCGTATATACACTGATGGATCCAAAAGTCCTACCAACAACAGTGCTGGTTACGGAATCCATATCAACAGCTGCAAACCCAAACATATTCGGTTCGCCTGCCTGATGGTCAGTCATTATTCACTGCTGAATTGGAGGCAATTCATCATGCACTCAAACTCATACCGGAACTACCAGAAGCAAAGGCAGTCGTCCTATCAGACTTGTTAAGTGCACTACAAGCCATCACCGGCAGAAACTCAATGTCCAGACCAAACACAGTCAATAATATTCAATACGAATATACAAAACTATCGGACTGATGGAAACAGGTGGAGCTGTGTTTGATCCCCTCTCACATAGATATTCATGGAAATGATAAAGCAGGCACATTGGCGAAGCTAGCTCAAGACAAAACAGAGATACAGCCTATTCCGATTAGTAAACTAGAGATGAAAAGCAAAATCAAAGCCTCCATACCCGAAAGATGGCAAGCCCAGTGGGACGCAAGTAAGATCGGCAGATGGCGGTACAAAATTAAACCCAATCCAACAAAAGCCATACTCATACTCAAATGAAAGGAAAGTTGAAATTGCCATCTCACGCCTCAGACGATGACAAAAACACTATGACAAGGTTTGTCCATCTTGCAATCAACCTGAATCCATTGCTCACTTGTTACTGTAACGTCAAGACCACGCCCCAGCCCGGACTTGGTTAAAACAAGAATTGCAGTTAGATCCGCTATCTGTCGTAGATCTCCTAAAGCCAAGGGATGCATTAGCGAAGGCCAAACTAACTCTATTTCTGAAAGATGGACAGCTACTCTAACGTATATAAACAGAGCAGCCAAATATAAGAATGAAATTATATCAATATACGAAAATAGAAATCATATCAATACAAAAACAGAAATCCTGTGAATACCAAACTCACAATAGATATGTGTACCCTAGTCACACACAGGAGTCCCAAAGAGGGACAGGTCAGCCGAAATTGCTTAGGCAGAAGGCGACCTCTTAAACACTTAAAGCAATAACATCTCTGAATATCACTCTCAACTATGGCTGACTTTCTAAAGAAGGGTATAGAAGTTCAAACATTAGACCATGGTACATGTACTTTGGACGAGGGCTACGATAGTGGACGTAGATCCACGTACCAGACACGCTTTTTCATCAGTTACAATGGTTGCGCATCTCAGTGGAATCGTTGGATAAAGATAGGTAGGTGATTACTTCTGGTTGGTTGGTTGGTTTGTTGTTTAACGCCGCACTCAGCAATATTCCAGCTATATGACGGCGGTCTGTAAAATAATCGAGTCTGGACCAGACAATCCAGTGATTGATATCATGAGCATCGATCCACGCATTTGGGATCGATGGCATGCATCAACCAAGTCAGCGAGCCTGACAACCCGATCCCGTTAGTCGCCTTTTACGACAAGCATAGTCACCTTTTACGGCAAGCATGGGTTGGTGAAGACATATTCTACCCCGGAATCTTCACGGGTCGATTGCTTCTGGAAGAATGCGTTTAGTAAAGCATTTCCAATTTATACTTTTCATAACATATATGGCATCATATGTAGGATTCATTATGTTTTAGTCGATTGTGTTAGTAATAGTATGAACTATGTTGACGCATTACCAATACAACATTCGCAGCACCATGGGGGTGTACATAAAATATACTCCTGACCTGAAAGTGTGTAGGTTCAACTGTACAAGACTCATGTTTGCCATAGGGCATGCGTAGATGGAACCCTTTGAGCATCTGATATAGATGTAAACCAGATCCAGTGCGATTCCCAAGAGCTTCAGAGTCCATCGACAATCTTATCGAAATAAACGGGATAATACTAAAACGGCAAACCCCTACCTCTCCCAATTAAGGGTGCACGGGTGACCCAGTCGTCTAAGGCGCCGCGTTCGCTGTTCAGAGTGATTGTGGGTTCGAATCCCGGTTCGCCCCAATAATGTTTCTAGGTTTGTCAGCACCATACCCGTGCTCGTGGGTTTCATCGGAGTGGTAAAGTCTAAGACCTGCATCACTTCGGGCTTTCCTCCCACATTAAGCTAACACGCCGCGATATAACTGGGATACTGTTAAAAGCGGCGTTAAACCATCGCCTGAAGACGCAATGGTCGTATAAAAAAAGATGGATCTATTTGGCCACAACTGTACTCATTGCCTCTTAAGACAAACATGGGTTACTGAAGACCTACTCTACCCCGGATCTTCACGTCTCCCGGATCAGTACAGCGGCTTCTGAGTTGGAATAAATCACATTTTATTCAGTTTATTATTAGCAAGCAAACCGAATATATTTGTAGGTAATTTAAAAGCTGCAAATGTTTGAGAGAAAAAACAGGTAAGAAAAAAAAATGACATAAAATCAAGTTTTCATTGTCCATCACACGTGTTAACTACGTTTTTAGCGCTGCGCATGCCGGGGAGTCACCCATGTTAAAGATCACGTTAATAACACGATTTCAGTGACAGAAAAAAACATTCATTAACCCAGTCCCGGCCAGGAATAAACACGAACCGATTATAAATATAGATATGTAAATATAAACCCATGTGAACGCGGCGAGTGTTGGCTCACGTCATGTTCAATTACATGACTACCTAGTCCGGGTATTGTAGTAAAAAATCGCTTTATCGTATTGACGTATTTCCTAAATACAATATCCAGAGCGCATGAGTGACCCATTCGTTCAAGGCGCTTGCGTGATATACACAGTGACCGCAACAAGTGGCCCACATTTGTAAATCGGGTAGCTTCATTGCATGCAATGCAGGAGTTTTATTGCATCAGATTATATTCTCGTGTTGCTATGACGATGGAAAATGCCATATGGTCTCTGAATAAGTTGACTGAAAAAAGTGTACGAATTCTGTCCTGTGGAATTCCTTAACCTTCTGGATGCCGAGTTGTTGTTTTTCTGACGCACATTTTGCTAAGATCGGAAAAGTGAAGGTTGTGAGAGAATTGCGTTCACGCGGCACTGCATCTACCTCTGGCTATAAAATTAAGCAGAGGTGGAGAATATTAAATTCCCTGTTTGAGGGTGTAAAGGTAACTGCAAATATTAAACCGGTTTAAAAAAAATACACTTCTAAGTGTTTTCCGACAATTTATTCTGCATTGAAAAAAAAAGTAAATTTCTCCGCTTTTTATCGTACACCGATAAAAGTACTGTGCGACGATTTACCTAATTTATTTTCAGGGGTCATTTTGAGTACTTATGCTTGGCCTAAAATGCCAGTGGATGATATCACAGAACAGGGAATTTCCCGCCTTATTCAAAACTGTGAAGTGTATTTGTGTTGGTGATGTATTTTGAATTTTATTAGACTTCAAAGTGAGGGTTGTAGAGGAGGGACATATATGTCCCTCAGGCATCCAGGGGGTTAGGAACGTTTAAACGTGCACGCGTGTGTGTGTGGTTGCTTGTACTGGTGCGGACTAATGCCGGTTTTATAGTGCTCGCCTTTTGAGACATCATACCGCAATTTCACGTGAATATTCCACTCGGACACAGTATAGACTCCGAGCCGACCAGTTCTTATTCACCCCCTTCCGCCAGGCAGGGTAAAAACAAGTAACTGCACAATCTCTTAACCTAGTTTAGCATGCTGAGGCTGGGGATCGAACCACCGACCTTCCGCTCTCCGTGCTGACGCTCTATCCACTAGACCACGGAATACGCCTCCAGGATCAGTACAAACACGCAATGACCAAGATGCACTAGGAGGCACACGTGGCTCAGTCATGGAGGCGCCGCAATTAGCTGTGCAGAGTTTCTCTTAATTCAACATTTAAAGCCTCTTTTATGAGAGGAGATGATGTTGGTGTGAGGAAAACGACATGTGAATATATATAAATTAATACTTCGTTTGAAGGGTATTGTCAGTGTTTCCACTGTGCATATTTGATACCTTCTCAAAACACTGGATTCTTTAAATGCTGTTTCACTCATGTTCTACACTCCACGTTCGTTCGGAAATAACCATTCTATACATGTGTTTGCAATGAAGCGCTTCCCCGTGAAGATCCGGATTAAATTTGGTATTTAGCAACCTATGCTTGTCGTCAGAGGAGACTAACGGGATCTGGTGGTCAGGCTCGCTGGCAATTGTGCAGATCGATGCTCATGATATCGATCACTGGATTGTTTGGTCCCATTATTTAAAGACCGCCGTCATATAGTTGGAATATTGCTGTGTGCGGCGTTAAACAACAAACAATAAAGATGCCAAGCTAGACTACCAGTAGTTGTCGGTTCCAGACAAAATTCAGCGTCGTCAAGTCTGCGAGTAACGTAACTCATTTGCATATGGGCCAATGCCCCCTTCATGCAATATACAATTGCATTATTCAACAATGACAAACAGCATGTTTATCTCCCACTTGACTCACTAACCCATGGGGGGCGGTGGGGTAGCCCAGTTGTTAAAGCGTTCGCCGAAGACCCAGGTTCGATTCCCCACTTGGGTACAATGTGTGAAGCCTATTTCTGGTGTCCCCCTACCCCACCCCACCCCACCCTCGTGATATTGCTGGAATTTTGCTAAAGGCGGCGTAAAACCATACTCACTCACTACCTCATGAGGCGAGGGGGTCAGTTCTGCAGAGCAGAAACATATGATCGTGGATCCGAATCTCAGAAACTCTCTGATAATGTTTCTAGGTTTGTCAGCGACAAAATAACCCAGGGGTCAGTGTCAGTCATATGTTGGGGCACGGGTGGTCCCGCTGCCGTGTCAGGCGCCACGATAAGAGTTGATTCTCGTTGGCGTGCCAGAAACCTATGATTGTGGGTTTGAATCCCGGATTCACCCTGATTTTATAACTGGGTTTGTGTGGTCCAGCTGTGCTCGTGGCTGCTACCAAAGTGGTCAACGACTTATACCTGCATCACTTTGGGCTTGACTCCCACATCATATTGACACGTCATTGTATTAAGTCTTTGAATGGCATTTAGAAGTGAAACACAGAAAACAAAATGTGGACACAACAATGGAAGCCAACAGATAATTGCCACTGATGGGTGCTTAGCAAAAGACAATAGATGCCAACACTTTACGGTAATTAGCGCTGGTGGTTATGGACAACTCGACGTCAGCCCTTTAATTATCATTGAATGGTAATGGGCAATTGACAGTGGGCAAACGGGAGGCCGGGAGTACTTACCAGCTTCCAGTTGTCCATAATCATCAGTGCTAATTACTTTAAAGTGTTACTTCTATTGTCTGTTTCTAATCGCCCATCAGCGACAATTATCTGTTGGCTTCCCTTGTTAAGTTTCCACCTTTTGTTATCTTATTACTTTTGTTGTCCTTACATGTACATATATGTGCTCTCTGCCTCATAGCATTCATTCACCTGATCAAGGAGTAAGCATGTACACCGAAACGTCGTCTCTCGTCATAAAAAAGAAGTTGATATCCATAAAAAAATGCTCTTCCTTATGACATTGTAATATTGAAATGTTCAATGACTGTTCAATGGGGCGTTAAACCAATCAACACACACAGATCCGTGAAGATCCGGGGTAGAATAGGTCTTCAGCAATCCATGCTTGCCGTAAGAGGCGACTATGTTTGACGTCAGAGGCGACGAACGGGATCGGGTGGTCAGACTCGCTGACTTGGTTGATGCATGTCATCATATCCCAATTACGTGGATCGATGATCATGATGTCAATCACTGGATTGTCTGTTTCAAACTCGATTATTTAAAGACCGCCGTCATATAGCTGGAATATTGCTGAGGGCGGCGTTTAACCAACCTATGTTAGACGTATTTAGACAAGAAGCAGAACATGGATGTCTTCAGTGCAGCATATGTTTCTCCGATCATTCATGAAGCCTAATACAACACAGCGAATTCAATGAAGACCACCGCTGATAAAACAACCAACCAACCAAATCTAATTCTTTAACTACATACATTGCAATAAACCTTAACTACACACACCTCTATACCCATATAGCTCTTAATACGTTTCCCGGATCATTCATGAAGCAAAACACAACACGGCAAATTTGATGAAGAAATAATGATGAAGATAAAACTGTGATCTCCCATCCCTTACATTTCTGATGTAATATTTGTCAGATAATATCATGTACTTGTTTACTAACAGGACTGGATTATTTACAGATCGCCATCATATAGATAGAATATTGTTGAGTGCGGCGTTGAACAACAAACAAACAAAACTTGGTTAGACGTATTTAGACAAGAAGTAGAATATGGAGGTCTTCAGTGCA
The DNA here is from genome assembly GCF_023055435.1 of Haliotis rufescens. Lineage (NCBI taxonomy): Eukaryota > Metazoa > Mollusca > Gastropoda > Lepetellida > Haliotidae > Haliotis > Haliotis rufescens. The sequence continues at coordinate 3,792,323 of NW_025963780.1, forward strand.
ACATACGTTTCCCCGATAATTCATGAAGCACAACACAACACGGCAAATTTAATTAAGACCACCGCTTGATAACGGTGTTAGAACCTACACCGAAACGTCGCTCTTAATTGTAATAAAGAAGTTGTTCATCAATAAATTCTTATCCTTGCTTAATAAACAAACAAACAAACCCGGACGGGACCAATGGGGGCTACATAAAATATGATGGAGTGAAATATACTCATCAAATGGCATACCTGGATGTTGGGGCTCAGTGCAGGGACGTACACGTCTCCCGTGGACGGCATCAGAGGGGCTCCAGGACCGACGTCTTCCGAGTTCAGTTGACAAAACCTTGTCTTCATGTTCCAATTTACAGACAAACATTTCGGCGAGTACAGACAAACTCTGTGACAATGTTCGAGCGTTTTAACTTTTAACAAGTCATAACCATGACCCTGGAGAATGTTGTCATATGAACCACCCACAATCAGGATAGTGGTGGGGTTGATGCCGTTACAGATGACGACGATACACAGGAACAGAATCCCGCGGGACGTTGTCAACTCCATCGTCGACAGCCAACTCAGGCGTCTGAATCTGCCAACAGCACTTTAGCACTTCACTCACTGAACAGCGCGCGTGTTAATAGGCGCTTCGTGATAATCATGCGCATGCGCATTAAGAAGTGATTATGTAAGCCAGCGGAAGGCGGAACGTGCAATGGACAAATCGGGAAAGGCGTTCCTATATATTTACATCTCAACAGACCAATAGAGCTAAACAGGACCCATACACCATTAACTCAACGCAGATGCGCGTTAATGATTTTCACTTTTTTTCACGTTGTGATCGTACACTTTGATGGAAGTGTTTGCCGACAATGCTGCAACCGCTCCTTGAACTTATAAAAAGACATTGCCTTGTTGGGTGATGACAGTAATGCATTGATAAAAGATATTTAAACGAACCATAATTGTGTTATTTAGATACATTGGCGTATTAGCTACTGTGTGGACAACAACAGTTTGCTTGCCAGATCGGAACAATACTGTTTGATGATTGTTAAAATTGAAAGGGACATTGATTGATAAGACCACGTCGTCATATTATTAGACTATTACTTTGTGCGGCGTTAAATACCAAATACACACGATGACAAGCGAGATCTCTTTCATAGAGCGTTCTGAGAAGTTGAATTTGTCAATACAACGAAGGTCGGAAGGATCTAGGATCCGGGATCCGGCAGCAGTTGGGTGGGCGGTCAGTTTAATCAATCAAAGTTGGGGGCATGGTGGTAGATGTTCTGAATAATATTTCCATTTTATGGTAGACACGTGGAGGACATTTCCAAATTTGACGCATCAGTTACAATAATGATGTCCTATACAATTCCCTATTTCCACTTGTAACATATGTTCCCGCGTTTTTTCAGGTGAACAATTGACTTTCCTTTGCATGTGTTTGTGACGGGTCCACTGGTGGTATCACTATTTGAAACTCATTCATAAACACATGCTCATGATATGGTCGGAATCGTGCTGAAAGCACATATTTCTTATGAATATGGAAAGGATTTGTCGCTTTTATGTATAAATAAGAAGTAACAAATCTACAGTTATACTTCTTCAAATTTCAAAACACAGCAGGTGTTTCCCCATTCTACCATGACGACAAGAAGGCATTAAAAATGGTTCTCCTTTGGTTCGCGTAATTACACACGAGCAAAAAGGTCAGCTATCTTAGAACATTCTGAAAAGGGTCACGGGTTGTCAAAACGTAACACATATTACTCAAAGTGTTACATCTGGTATTTTTAAACAACATTGTTTTGATAACCATAATTACATATCAAAGGTTTTCTGCTCAGCTGTGAGAACGCAGTGTGAGTTTGTCTGCACGTCATGCACGTGAAATGCGTTCCTTGTGTAAGGCGTTTGCACTGTGCTCAAGACTCGGGTGACTTGGTTGATGCATGTCATCGATCCCAATTGCGTGAATCGATGCTCATGATATTAATCACGGGATTGTCTGGTCCAGACTCGATTATTTACAGACCGCTGGAATATTGCTGAGTGCGGCGTTAAACAACAAACCAACCAACCAACCAACCTCAAGACTCGGGCTATGATACGCCCCGGGGCAAGTGTGCCATTTAATAAAATGCATCAATATAACGTGACTATGCTAATGGTCCTATTATGAGTAAATATTGATCAAGAAAAGAGTACTTTTCCGTTGCATTTCTATTCACGAAAAACTGCCACATCACGTTCAATGTATAGCATAAAATGCTGTCAACACAACTATCCCTTACTCTTAGTCTTGGTGTTATTAATATATTAATTCCACAACCTTTTGGGGCGGTCGGGTAGCCTAGTGGTTAAAGAGTTCGCTCGTCACGCCGAAGACCCGGGTTCGATTCCCGACATGGGTACAGTGTGTGAAGCCCATTTCTGGTGTCCCCCGCCGTGGTATTGCTGGAATATTGTTAAAAGCGGCGTAAAACCATACTCACTCACTCACTCACTCCACAACCTTTTATCAATATCGCCGTTGCAGAAGATGACTTAAGTCAGTTTCCAGTGTTAACATTGTGACACGTTATTCGTCAAAATATTCTGTGGTTGATTGGCAAAAAAGAAGTTCCGTCATTGCGGGATTTAACTAACACTTCAGTTAGTTAACGGCCTGTTTAAGACAACGGAACATAACGATTTCCTTGTGTATCCAGAATACCATGATCATTGATCATTGGTTTCAACCTACAGATAAACTAGACCGTATATTTAGCATTGTTATCAAAACTCAAGAGGGGGCACGTGTGGCCCAGTCGTCTAAGGCGCCGCGTTCCGCTGTGCTGAGTTGCGTCCCTTGGGCACGCCAGAAACCTATGATTGTGGGTTCGAACCCCGGTTCGCCCCAATTATGTTTCTAGGTTTGTCAGCACCCGGGCTCGTGGGTTTCACCGAAGTGTGAGAACTGCATCACTTCGGGCTTTCCTCCCACATTAAGCTGACACGCCGTGTAAAACTCAGTCTGGAATTCTGTTAAAAGCCGCATTAAACACAACTCACTCACTAGTCGTTCAAGAACCATTTTGGAATGGTTTTATATCAATTTCTTTTAATATTTATTTTCATATAGAGAATGTCTCTGTCTATGGAGAAATTGATCATTTTAATATCAGGGGGAAAGGCTAGAAAAAGATATTTTGTTTTCAGGTTTTACAAAATAAATATCGTTTACTGGGCCTGTTGTGTTCTGAAATTATTTATCCTCACAGATCAGAGCAATCTCATTAAAATCAGATCTAAGTTCTTGCTGCCGCTAAACAAAGATCTGAGGACATCCCATTAAGGGTCACGTCAGGACGAACTTTCGCGAACTTTGACCACCCACTGAAACGACTAAAGTAACAAGAAGTCAGAAAGCAGCTTTCTCGAGCTTTACGGCACCCGTTTCAACCTGGCGACTTCCATTTCAGACTACGCTTGAAAAATATGTTGACACAGTTCTCGATTAAAATGTTGAAAACTGAAGAAAAGAACATTCCGGAGTCTAACATATTGTTGAGATAGTATAGCAGTGCTTCCTACATACTGTGCAAAGCTTCCTCCGTTCATGTGTTTATCCAACTGAAGCGAGAGACAGACGATATTTTTGACGGAATCATTCGTACGGGCCGTAACTGTCGTTCGGAATACCCCGTGGTACCGTTTTCGAGGTTGCATGATTAGAAAACACATTCCGACTGTCACTTTCATGATCTGGTAAGCGACGCTTTGATTGGCCGGATGAAAGGTCGTTCTGACGTGACCCGTAATGGGATGTCCTCAGATATTTGCTTAGCGATAGCGAGAACTAGGATCATCTGATTTTAAGGAGATTGAGATTAGAGAAGGTGACAAACCTAAAAACATATCCAGGACGAATCTGAGATTCGAACTCGCGATCACTGATTTCTGGTACGCCCAAGGGACGCAACTCTACACAGCGCATTAGGCAACTGGGCCACAAGTGACCCCGGAATGAACAAGGTAGACAATGTAAGAATATCTAAGGCTAATTTTGCACGTACGTATGTAGAATTGGATAATTGCTATGTAGACTGTTACATATATATTGGACTTCGCTTTGTATCTTATAGGGATTGAACCCGGATCTTGTATCGAGAAAATACCACCCCATCCCCACATTCGGCCCTACCCCTACCCCTACCCTACCACCGCTCGACCACATCATCCCCATATTTCACCCCTAACCCTACCCCTACCACCGCTCCACCACCCCATCCCCACATTCACCCCTACCCCTACCACCGCTCCACCACCCCATCCCCACATTCACCCCTACCCCTACCACCGCACCACCGTCCCATCCCCACATTCACCCCTACCCCTACCACCGCTCCACCATCCCATCCCCACATTCACCCCTACCACTGCACCACCATCCCATCCCCACATTCACCCCTACCCCTACCACCGCTCCCCCACCCCATCCCCACATTCACCCCATCCCTACCACCGCTCCACCAACCCATCCCCACATTCACCCCTATCCCTACCACCGCTCCACCACGCCATCCCCACATTCACCTCTACCTCTACCACAGCTCCACCACCCCGTCCCCACATTCACCCCTACCACAGCTCCACCACCCCATACCCACATTCACCACTACCCCTACCACCGCACTACCACCCCATCCCAACATTCACCCCTACCCCTACCACTGCACCACCATCCCATCCCCACATTCACCCCATCCCTACCACCGCTCCACCATTCAATCCCCACATTCACCCCTACCTCTACCCCTGCCACTACACCACCATCCTATTCCCACATTCACCCCTACCCCTACCACCGCACCACCACCCCATCCCCACATTCCCCCCTACCCCTACCACCGCACCACCACCCCATCCCCACATTCACCCCTACCCCCACCCCTATTCCTACCCCTAAATCGCCAAACAGTTCGGCAGATGATTCTATTACATGCATCCAGTGACACACACACTGTCGTGTATCATCGACCCAAATTAGTAATGAATTTTACAAAACAAGTCCACAACTTCATATGTCATTTTTATTTCAAGTACAAGAAGTTAACGTTTATGGAGGAATAGCACAGCTCGGGTTGGCGAAGCAGTTAGACCAATATTCGTGTTGATGTTTGGCGTAGGCCTCATCGACACACGTGGACGGTGGGCAACAGACGCCGGACATTGGCCGATAACAAGCCAGGCCTGCAAGCAATACAAAATAAATCATTGTGTGTAGGCTATTGACATGTGAAGGCAATGCGGATTCATTTTAAGAATTTATGATTGATGGGGTGAGTGAGTGAATAAGGTTTTACGACGCGGTTTGCAATATTCCAGTATTATCACGATGGGGGACGTCAGAAATGCGCTTCACATATTTTATCCGTGTGGAAACTCGAACTCGCGATCGGGCCTTCGGCTTGACGAGCAAACGCTTTAGCCACTAGGCTACCCGACCGCCTAACACCCTGCCGTGGAGCTACGATACACACGTCAATCTGCCCGATGGGAGTGGCCATTAGTCAGTGGGAAGTAAGATTTTACTTATTTGAATTAGCATGGTGGGTTTTGAAATCTTCTCTAGATGGTGTCTGAGGCTTTACTCCCACATCAAGCTGACACGCCGTGATATAACTGGAATACTGTTGAAAGCGGCGTTAAACCCAACTCACTCACTCTTTACATTTTGAACACAGAAACGTTTATTATTTATTTTCCTTTCGTTAGTTTTCATGTTTTTCAAATCGTACACCTTGACCGATACCCGTGTTAGAAGATCCGGGGTAGAACAGGTCATCAGCAACCCATGCGTGCCGTAAGAGGTGACTATGCTTGTCGTAAGAGGCGACTAACGGGATCGGGTGGTCAGGCTCGCTGACTTGGTTGATGCATGTCATTGTACCCCAATTGCGTATATCGATGCTTATGATATCAATCACTGGATTGTCTGTTCCAGACTCGATTATTTACACACCGCCGTCACATAAATGAAATATTGCTGTGTGCAGCGTTAAACAACAAACAAACAAACCTTGACATACCACCTCAAAGCTATCAGTAACATTGCAGTGTATGGATCTGGTGGGAACGGGAACACACCTGTTTCTATATTTTTACGATCGGGAATACATTCTTATTAAATGCGAAGCTGTATTTTAGTCATCTTTTTACGTTTAACGTTTCTGTTTCTGAGCTGTTGCATGGTAGTCAGTAAAACCCATCAAGGCCCCCCTCAAAGCGTCTCAAAGTTCCTGGGTCGATAAATTCTACGCAATATGATGCATGGAAACTCAACGCCAGTCGTGTCGTGTTAAGGAACCGCGTTTCATCACGTTTCAAGGCGATGACTGCATACCCAACCATAACATATTTAGTTGCGTAAAGAAAGCTAATAATGGCTGGATTAATCATTCAAACTAAGAAAAAAATATGCTGTTCAACAATTGCAAATCACCTTTGTTTGTTGTTTATATACTTTGGCTATCAGGTTACATTCAGTTGAACGTGATGGCTTTATTCATGAATACAGAAACAATGCATTCACTTGTTCATCCAGCTCGGGGCTAATTTAAGTAACAGTTTTTTCGGCAGGTGTCTCAACTAAACTTCCTCAATTCACCTGATTCATTCGCAATTCTTAAACTGAACTGAACTTCAATAACTCATCATAACTTCCACATCTCACCTAAACTTCCTCATCTCAATTGAATTTCCAAATCTCACCTCAACTTAAACATCTCACCTGGACTTCCACAACTCACCTCAACGTCCAACACTCACCTCAACTTCCAAAACTCACCTCAACTTCCAAAACTCACCTCAACTTCCACAACTTACCTCAACTTCCACAACTCACCTGGACTTCCACATCTAACCTCAACTTCCACAACTCACCTGGACTTCCACAACTCACCTCAACTTCCACAACTCACCTCAACTTCCACAACTCACCTAAACTTCCACAACTCACCTAAACTTCCACATCTCACCTGGACCTCCACAACTCACCTGTGTCACACTGGCACGAGCTGTCACATATCTCCCCCTTCACGGATTTCTTAGTGCTGCACGTGCCATTACGCGTACCTCCAAGCGTTCCAAACCCACCGAATCCGCCTGGTAATGACAACGATATTGACAAGGAGATGAGACATTGACCACTGGTGGGGATGAAAGTGATGAAGACAGTGTGATGGACATTGTAGTGGTGGTTGTGATGGTACTGATGTTAGAGGTGATGTTATGAAGGTGAAGTTGATTGTCGTGGATGCTGCCGATGTAAAGCAGGTATGAGATATAATTACTCTGATGACAGAGGCGTTCAGTGGCCGTCGGGTCGAGGCGAATGTCCTTCTTACAGGTTTAGTAAGTAATATTTCCATATTTAGTTTGTATTTCCAAGTCTCACCAAATTGTCCATTGCCCTGGTCTGTTGAAATGACCTTGTCGTTGCTGTCCCTGCAACAGCTGCCGCAGGTGTGGGAACTAGTGCAGTGCGTCCCAGGTGCCGCCCCCTAGTGTGGAACAAAACAGGAGTGAGTGAGTGACTATGCTTGTCGTTGGTGGCGACTAACTGGATCGGGTGGTCAGGCTCGCTGACTTGGTTGATGCAAGTCATCGTATCCCAATTGCATGGATCGATCCTCATGATATCAATCAATGCATTGTCTGGTCCAGACTCGATTATTTACACACCGGAATAGCTGGAATATTGCTGAGGGCGGCGTTAAACAACCAACAAAACAAACCAAACCAAATCAGCGACCAGTGAGTGGAATATTTTAGACAACACATGCCATAAGAAAGGGTTAATATAGATTATTAAGACATTGTTAAAGGTTGAACGCTTTTTGCTCTAACTGCCGGGGGAGGATTGGTAGCCTAGTGTTTAAACCATTTGCTCGCCACGTCGAAAGTCCAGGTTCGATTCCCCAGATGGGTACAATATATGAAGCCTATTTCTATTTGGTTTGATGGTGGCTAAATAAAACAAACAATAAATGGTTATTCGATGGTGATGGATTTGATACGGGTATAATAGTTGTGTTTTGACCCTTAAAGTGGCGGTATTTCGGCGAATGTTTTCGGCCCGGTAACGTTTTGATAACGTGTGTAATTTTTTGGTCAAATCCAATTTTCAAGTGTACACTTTCTTTTTCAAGGCAGTATATTTGCCGGGGATTGACGTCACAAAAGTAATACTCTACCTCGACGTGATAGAGGAGTACCTGAAATATAGATAGTAAAACAAAATTAGAAAAATGATTGAAACATGTTGTATACTATTGCGCCTTATTACTTACTCGTTACTCGCGGTACAGTTCCGGTACTTCCACAAAACCTGTGAGGTTCTTCGCAAAAACGAAATTACCAAGAAAACTGAAATACTCGAAACACAGAGCGGTTGTGAGGAGAAAGTGTCGACATAAAAAGAGGTTGTTAAGAGAAAGTGTCGACATACAAACAGGTTGTTAGGAGAAAGTGTTGACATAAAAAGAGGTTGTTAAGAGAAAGTGTTGACATAGAGAGGGGTTGTTAGGAGAAAGTGTTGACATACAAAGAGGTTGTTAAGAGAAAGTGTCGACATACAGAGAGGTTGTTAGGAGTAAGTGTCGACAAACAGAGAGGTTGATAGGAGAAAGTGTCGACATACAAACAGGTTGTTAAGAGAATGTGTCGACATAGAGCGGTTGTGAGGAGAAAGTGTCGACATACAGAGAGGTAGTTAAGAGAAAGTGTCGACATAAAAAGAGGTTGTTAAGAGAAAGTGTCGACATACAGAGAGGTAGTTAGGAGAAAGTGTCGACATACAAACAGGTTGTTAGGAGAAAGTGTCGACATAAAAAGAGGTTGTTAAGAGAAAGTGTCGACATACAAACAGGTTGTTAGGAGAAAGTGTCGACATAAAAAGAGGTTGTTAAGAGAAAGTGTTGACATAGAGAGGGGTTGTTAGGAGAAAGTGTTGACATACAAAGAGGTTGTTAAGAGAAAGTGTCGACATACAGAGAGGTTGTTAGGAGTAAGTGTCGACAAACAGAGAGGTTGATAGGAGAAAGTGTCGACATACAAACAGGTTGTTAAGAGAATGTGTCGACATAGAGGGGTTGTTAGGAGAAAGTGTCGACATACAGAGAGGTTGTTAGGAGTAAGTGTCGACATACAAAGAGGTTGTCAGGAGAAAGTGTCCAAACACAGAGAGATTGTCAGGGGAATGTGTTGAAAGTACCACAACGGCTAACTTAATATCAGTCAATTTGGTCATTGAATTGTCTGATCCAGACTCGATTATTTACAGACCGTCGTCATATAGCTGGAATATTGCTGAGAGCGGCGTTAAACAACAAACAAACAAACACAATAAGGAAAGACATACTCACCAACACAACACAGAGAGCCACAACCGTCTTCATGTTTACAGTGCTGGGTAGTGACAAACAGGTGATTCTTCACACCACACCTGACAGGTGTAACTTCTGATCGTGATAGTAGCCATAACGCCGTTATCTTGATCAGAACAAGGTGCTTGGTTCTGTGCTGATTGTTGGATAGGGTTATTGTACTTTGTAGTACACGCTTCAAAAAAGGAAACGCACAGGTAGATTTTAAGTAAATGTATTGCACCAAATTAAGTCGATATATTCAATTTAATATCAAAGATACAAATATGAAATTTTGGAGCTCGATAGTCACATGTTGTCGTTGTACAAAGGCATTGAAAACTGTTTATTGTCATTGTCACAGAAGGCCACAAGGTTGCGCTGAACTCAGTATCTCGTGTGACCGCCCCGGGCAACAATCACGGCTCTGCACCTCCTCGGCACTGACTGGATAAGTGTACGAATTCTGGAATTCTGCGGAATTCTGCGCCATTCTGTTTGTAACGCGTTGGCCAGTTGTGGGAGTCTCTGTGTCGTGTTCTGACGTTGATGTACACGTCGATCGAGTTCTTCCCAGAGGTGTTCGATTTTGTTAAGATCTGGAGATCTCGACGACCAGGGCAAGTCGTTGAAGTTGGCATTATGGAGGTAATATACCGAGACACGAGCTCTGTGCGGTGGGGCGTTGTCCTTTTGAAACAGATCCCTCTGGCAAGTGATGCAGAGCTATAATGCAGTGCATGATGCCAACATACCTACAAACCTAATGTGGGATTCGAACCCACGGCCACAGGTTTCTGGCGCAGCTAAGGGACACAACTCTGCAAAGGTAACTACGGCGTCTCAGACTTAGAAACTACTTGGTTAATATGCGTCACTGTATGCACATTTCTAGGAAGTAACGTCGCACTTAATCATTTCAAAATACATTTTCCATCGATATAGGAACATGAGAATAACATCTGATTCTATAATCAATCAATAAAACTCACTACCATGTATGCAATGAAACCTCACGGTTGACAAATGTGGGCCCACCTGTTGCGGTCACAATATGATGGAAAAAGTGGTCCCACAGTTTAGAAAATGGTTGTGGAAGAGGATGTGTACATCACACTCGCCCAGCTAAACTACTGACTTTTACCCAAGGGATTAAATGGCAAATTAATACTAAGATCGATGACAACGTACAGCGTGACTAATCCCACTTTTAGCAAATGAGTCATTATCAGATTGGAGTATAATTCATATCACCCCAAGGTTATTTTTGTCTATCGGACAGTTATGATATTTGGCAATTTTATAGATAAGGTTGTATTCTGACATAAAATCCAAATGTGAGTATTTAACATTAATTATTTTTTAAATATTTGGTTGATGGGGTTGGGGTGAACACCATCTGTGCCCAACTTCTTAGTCAACTCCGTATCGTACACTTGTGGCAGGCATTCAGAAACGTATTCGATCTTGACTTGAGTTCCACTGCAATAGGGAGCACCGGTAGCCTGAACCTTCTGACTGTAAGTCACCAATTTCTTCACGCTATGTGACATTTGGAAGACTTCTTCACCAATCCATGCTAAGTTTTCACAGTGAACTTTCGCAGTTACATGTCCACTCTCTGAAGATCCGGGTAAGAACAGGTCTTCAGCAACCCATGCTTGCCGTAAAATGTGACTAATCTTGTCATAAGAGGCGACTAACGGGGTCGGTGGTCAGGCTCGCTGACTTGGTTGATGCAAGTCACCCTATCCCAATTGCCTGGATCGATGCCCATGATGATAACTGAATTGTCTGGTCTCGATTTTCTTCAGACTGCCGTTATATAGCTGGAAAATTGCAGAGTGCGTCGTTGAACTACAAACAAAACATGCTTATTTTTGTTTTTATTTTTGGATATACTGTGAGAGTGGACATATAGATGTGACGGTGTGTATATAGATATGATAGACTGGACATAATGTAGATGTGAGACAGTGGCGACGTTTAGTAATCATTTTCATTCTGTCAAATACATCATTACATATTTATATCAAAAAGAATAACCATCATCGCCACCCTCACCCGGTGTGCTAAATCCATTTGCCACCCTGATGACCTCAACAGTGAACTTCACCATTGCAAGAAAACCTTCACGTCCTTCAACAGTTACCCTGCCCACTTGGTCTCCAAAACCATATGCAAGGCCCTCAAGAACTAAACCTGCCCATCAGAATCACCATACCCTACCAATGCCCTGTCACTCATCAGATTTCCCGCCTCATCAAGAACAAAGCCAACATATTAAAAAGATCAATTTCTCCTGAAGCAGAGACATTCTCAATATGAAAACCTTCTCTAGCGGCAAGTCCATCAAGACCCATCTACAAGCCAATGGCAGAGGCACAAGCAGTTTAAGTCCCAAGACCAGAGGATGTGTATACCAGATCTCCTGCAACTGTGGCCACCAATACATTGGAGAAACCATCAGACCCCTCAACACTAGACTCAAAGAACACCAGACCTCTGTAAACAAACTCGACCTGAAATCCGCTATTTCGGAACATATAATCAAGAACCAAGACCATAACATCATGTGGGAAGTCACCAAAGTCCTGTCCAACAACAACAACAACTGGCGACGAAGAAAACTGCAAGAAGCCTTTGACATCAGGAGACACCAGCCAGCCATGAACCGTGACCAGGGAACCTATCTGCCTCGTGCTTGGGACTTATTGCACTGATCTTCGTCAGTATCTAAATTGTTTGATGGGCATTACTTAGAAGTTAACGGATGACTAAGTAGATACAATTTATGGATAACAACTTCTTTAATTACTTATGTATGCAATTGTTGTTACTGTTAATCCTCCACCTACTATATATAGTATGTACTAAGTCCCTCATTCAGTCTTCCTTGACAACGGTATAAGGATCTATACCGAAACGTTGCCTTTACAGTATTAAAAAAGTTGTTACCCATAAATTGTGTCTGCCTATTATCTAGCTGGCTTCCATTTGCCCATTGATGTTTCTATTCTTTTACCTATCAGTGCTAATTACCCCCAGCCTCCCGTTTGCCCATTGTCCATTGTCAGTTATCAGTGATAATTTAGTCCTGGCTTCCAGTTGTCCATAACTATCAGTGCAAATTATTGTAAAGTGTTGGCTTCCATTGTCTATTGCTAATCACCCATCAGCGGCAATAATCTGTTTGCTTCCATTGTTAAGTTTCCACCTTTTGTTATCTTATTACTTTTGTTGTTCTTACATGTACATATATCTGCTCTCTGCCTCACTGCATTCATTCACCTGATGAAGGAGTAAGCATGTACTACGAAACGTTGTGTTCCTCGTAATAAAGAAGGTATCATCCATAAATTCTCTTCATTAAAAGAATAACTGTTTCTGTCCCTTTGTTCCAGTTTATTTGCAGGAGATAAATATGTTTGATATATATAAAATTCCACTTAGCCTCTCCTCGTTTAGATTACCCATGCCTTTGACGGCTGTTGAGGACTAACAGGCACGCAGCTGTAACACTGTCGCTAGAGCTGAATACGTGTAGAAGGAATTATCAGGGCAATCAAGGAAGGAATCGGGTAGATTCAAGACAATAATCTCCTCCGTCCTGGAGGTTAACCTACTATGTGGCAGTAGATAGAATTTTATTTCTGGTAGGGGACACGGGTGGCCCAGTCGTCTAAGGCGCCGCGATCCGCTGTGCTGAGTTGCGTCCCTTGGGCACGCCAGAAACCTATGATTGTGGGTTCGAATCCCGGTTCGCCCCAATTATGTTTCTAAGTTTGTCAGCACCCGGGCTCGTGGGTTTCACCGAAGTGTGAGACCTGCATCACTTCGGGCTTTCCTCCCACATTAAGCTGACACGCCGTGATATAACCCAGTCTGGAATACTGTTAAAAGCCGCGTTAAACACAACTCACTCACTAGTCGTTCAAGAACCACTTTGCAATGGTTTTATATCTATTTCTTTTAATATTTATTTTCATATTGAGAATGTCTCTGCTTCAGGAGAAATTGATCTTTTTAATATCAGGGGGAAAGGCTAGAAAAAGATATTTTGTTTTCAGGTTATAAAATATGAATATCGTTCACTGGGCTTGTTGTGTTCTGAAATTATTTATCCTCACAGATCAGAGAAAAGTCTGTATATCTTGAAACTCCGCCTGAACAGCCTGATGTGGGTTGAAAGCCCGAAGTGAGACAGGTCGTAGACGTTTACCGCTTTTATGAAACCTACAAGGTGACAAACCTAGAAACATATTCAGGGCGAATCTGGGATTCGAACTCGCGATCTCTGATTTCTGGCACGCCCAAGGGACGCAACTCTACACAGCGCTTTAGGTAACTGGGCCACAAGTGACTCCGGAATGAACACAGTAGACAATGTATGAATATCTAGGGCTAATTTTGCAAATACGTATGTAGAATTGGACACTGTATGGAATGTTACATATATATTTGACTTTGTATCTTATAGGGATTGAACCTGGATTTTGTATCGAGAGAACACGTGACCTGTTGAGCTTTTCATGTGACCTTGACCTAAACAGAATCAACAAGAATTCTCCAAACTTTATTTTAATGTTTTTTAATTTCTGTATTTGTACAGTATTTGTTTGAATTATTTCGTCATTGTTGGTAATGCGTCTGTTCATCAAGCCGAAGTCCGGGTTCGATTCCCAAGATGGGTACAAAGAATGGTTACTCTACAGTCATACGGCTTATAAATATCATTAAGGGGCGTGAAACCCCCCTCACTTATCTTCGATTAAAGTTATGATGAAATTCCGTGAAACGTTACTTTCAGTATGATTGCACGCGTGTGCGTGCCTGCGCGCGTGTGTGTGTATGTGTGTGTGTCGGCCTCTCCTAGTTCTATCCCCTTCATGCCGATCCCCAGGCAGGGTAACAACAAGTACCATCGTTTAACGTGTTTTGGTATGACGCGGCCAGGAAATTGAACAACCGACCTTCTGGCAGCCAAACAAACCACTGTAAACCCATGTGACGATGTGGTGACACAACAACCATATAGTCATTGACTGGCCGCCCACGCATAAGCTGAAGACATCATTTAAGAAGGTAAAGACATTGTGCAAATTTCAAACACTGATGATCAGCCTTTATTTAACAACAGCGCCCACATCCACAACCATCCCACCACGACAAAAAAAACACACTCCCAATCCTCCCGCACCCCTTCCAAAATCACACCACAACAACCACCCCACCCTGTACCACCACCACAGCCACCCCTACGACTACCATCACTCCACCACCACGACTACACCAACCCCTACCCCCACTCATACCACCGCTCCATCACCACATTCACCCCTACCTCTACTGTTGACAATAAGTGAAATCATTTTTCGTTTTAATTTAAGCTGCTACTGAATAGCAATTTATGTTTTTCCGTAACTTTCGAGAATTACTTCCCCTTAGTTTCACCTACGGTCACATTCGTCACCACTCGCCCCTTTCCGTAACCTGCAAGAAGACTCGACCCCCTATCGATGAATGTTATGTGCGAAAATACGACAAACCAATCAGAATGCGTGTATGATTTCAAGTACTTCTTCAAAGAATCCCTCAGAAATAATTTTTGATTTTACATATGTCTTGCATCTAAAAATATACCCAAGACAGTTAAATGTGTTCAATCATACTGTATTATTCCGCAAGTCCCGATGTGCTTTAAATTGCATCTGAAATATATATGATATATGGGGAAATATATGTGAACCATTACGCAACGAATTGACAATTGTTTTAGGTATGCCCGTTTGCGCTAAGACGGAACCCGGTCGCAAAAATGGCCACGAGAGGGGCACGAGTCGCTATTCGGCTTGTCCCGGAATAACACGAGTTGGCCACGAATGCTGCGGTCCAACACATCAACACCCTTATTACCGTTCCACCACCGCAGCCAACCCTATCTTCCCCTCAATCGCCAAACAGTTCGGCAGATGATTCTATTACATGCATCCTGTAACACATACACTGTAGTGTATTATCGACCCAAATTAGTGATTAATTTTACAAAACAAATCTCACAACTTATAAGAAGTTACCGTTTATTTAGGAAAAGCACAGTTCGGGTTGGCGAAACAGTTAGCCCAATATTCGTGTTGATGTTTGGCGTAGGCCTCATCGACACACGTGGACGGTGGGCAACAGACGCCGGACATTGGCCGATAACAAGCCAGGCCTGCAAGCAATACAGAATAAATCATTGTGTGTAGTAGGATATTGATATGTGAAGGCAATGTAGATTAGTTTTAAAAATTCATGATCGATGGGGCGAGTGATTGAGGAAGGTTTTACGACGCGGTTTGCAATATTCCAACATTATCACGATGGGGGACGTGAGAAATGGGCTTCACATATTTTATCCATGTGGAAACTCAGGGTGACGAGCGAACGCTTTAGCCACAAGGCTACCCGACCAAGTCATTGGGCAGTACGATCTTACTTATTTGAATTGGCGTGGTGGATTTTAGGCCTTATTCCAACATTAAGTTGACACGCCGTGATATAACTGAATACTATTAAAAGCGGTATTAAACTCAACTCACTCACTCTTTAGATAGTAAACATTCTGAACACTGAAACGATTATTATTTATTCTCCTTACGTTAGTTTTAATGTTTTTCAAATCGTACACCTTGACCGATACCCGTGTTAGAAGAATTAGAAGAATTGGTCTTCAGCAACCCATGCTTGCCGTAAAAGGCGACTATGCTTGTCGTAAGAGGCGACTAACGGGATCGGGTGGTAAGGCTTGGTTGATGCATGTCATTGTACCCCAATTGCGTGTGTTGATGCTTATGATATCAATCACTGGATTGTCTGTTTCAGACTCGATCATTTACACACCACCGTCATATAAATGGAATATTGCTGTGTGCGGCGTTAAACAACAAACAAAAAACAAACAAACCTTGACCCAGCACCTCAAAGCTATCAGTAACATTGCAGTGTATGAATCTGGTGGGAAAAGGAACACACCTGTTTTTATATTTTTACGATCGGGAATACATTCTTATTAAATGCGAAGCTGTGTTTTAGTCATCGTTTTACGTTTAACGTTTCTGTTTCTGGGTTGTTGCACGGTAGTCATTAAAACCCATCAAAGACCCCCTCAAAGCGTCTCAAAGTTCCTGGGTCGATACATTATACGCAATATGATGCATCGAAACTCAACGCCAGTCGTGTCGTGTTAAGGAACCGCGTTTCATCACGTTTCAAGGCGATGACTACAGACCCAACCATAACATATTTAGTTGCATAAAGAAAGGTAACAATGGCTGGATTAATCATTCAAACTATAAAAAAAATATTTTCTTCAACAATTGCAAATCCCCTTTGTTTGTTGTTTATATACTTTGGCTGTCAGGTTACATTCAGCTGAACGTGATAGTTTTATTCATGAATACAGAAACAATGCATTCACTTGTTCATCCAGCTTGGGGATTATTTAAGTAACAGTTTTTTCTGCAGGTGTCTCAACTAAACTTCCTCAATTCACCTGATTCATTCGCAATTCTTAAACTGAACTGAACTTCAATAACTCATCATAACTTCCACATCTCACCTCAACTTCCACAACTCACCTCAACTTCCACACCTCACCTAAACTCACCTAAACTTCCACATCTCACCTGGACCTCCACAACTCACCTGTGTCACACTGGCACGAGCTGTCACATATTTCCCCCTTCACAGATTTCTTGGTGCTGCACGTGCCATTACGCGTACCTCCAAGGGTTCCAAACCCACCGAATCCGCCTGGTAATGACAACGATATTGACATGGAGATGAGACATTGACCACTGGTGGGGATGAAAGTGATGAAGACAGTGTGATGGACATTGTAGTGGTGGTTGTGATGGTACTGATGTTAGAGGTGATGTTATGAAGGTGAAGTTGGTTGTCGTGGATGCTGCCGATGTAAAGCAGGTATGAGATATGATTACTCTGATGACAGAGGTGGTCAGTGTCACAGAATTCTTTAAATTATGACGCCCAAATTATGACTCGAAGTGGCCACCGGGCCGAGGAGACCCTCCTTCTTTCAGGTTTAGTATGTATTGTTTCCATTTTTAGTTTGTATTTCCAAGTCTCACCAAATGGTCCATTGCCCTGGTCTGTTGAAATGACCTTGTCGTTGCTGTCCCTGCAACAGCTGCCACAGGTGTGGGAACTAGTGCAGTGCGTCCCAGGTGCCGCTCCCTAGCGTTAAACAAAACAGGAGTGAGTGAGTGAGTGATTGAAAATTACCATTATTCTGATAACTTCTCCATTATTCATTTGTCATCTTCAACGAATAGGTCTTCAGCAACCCATCCTTGCCTTAGGAGGTGACTATGCTTGTCGTAAAAGGCGACTAACGGGATCGGGAGGTCAGGCTCGTTTACTTGGTTGATGCATTACGTGGATCGATGCTCATGATATCAATCACTGCATTGTTTGGTCCAGACTCGATTATTTACACACCGGAATAGCTGGAATATTGCTGAGTGCGGCGTTAAACAACAAACAAAACAAACCAAATCAGCGACCAGTTGATTGGAATATTTTAGACAACACATGCCATAAGACAGGATTAGTATAGATTGTTAAGACATTGTTAAAGGATGAACGCTTTTTGTTCTAACTGCCGGGGACGGTTGGGTAGCCTAGTGGTTAAACCATTCGCTCGCCACGTCGAAAGTCTAGGTTCGATTCCCCAGATGGGTACAATGTAGGAGGCCTATTTCTGGTGTCCCCCGCCGTGATATAGCTGGAATATTGCTAAAAGCGGCGTAAAACCATACTCACAAACTTCCGGCGAAAAGGAAGTATACACCCAAGTTTGATGATGGCTAAATAAAACAAACAATAATTGGTTATTCGATGGTGATGTATTTGATACGGGTATCATCCTTGTGTTTTGACCCTTAAAGTGGCGGTATTTCGGCGAATGTTTTCGGCCCTGTAACGTTTTGATAACGTGTGTAATTATTTGGTCAAATCCAATTTTCAAGTGTACACTTTCTTTTACAAGGCAGTATATTTGCCGGGGATTGACGTCATAAAAGTAATACTCTACCTCGACGTGATAGAGGAGCACCTGAAATATAGATATTAATATAATATTAGAAAAATGATTGGAACATGTTGTATACTATTGCGCCTTATTACTTACTCGTTTCTCGCGGTACAGTTCCGGAAACGTACTTCCACAAAACCTGTGCGGTTCTTCCGCAAAGACGAAATTACCGAGAAAAATGTTTAGAGATATATTCGAAACACAGAGAGGTTGTTAGGAGAAAGTATCGACAGACAGAAAGGTTGTAAGGAGAAAGTGTCGACATACAGAGAGGTTGTTAGGAGAAAGTGTTGGCATACAGAGAGGTTGTTAGGATAAAGTGTCGACATAGAGAGAGGTTGTTAGGAGAAAGTGTTGACATAGAGAGAGGTTGTCAGGATAAAGTGTTGACATACAGAGAGGTTGTCAGGAGAAAGTGTCGACTTACAAAGAGGTTGTTAGGAGAAAGTGTCGACATACAGAGAGGTTAGGAGAAAGTGTCGAGAGGTTGTCAGGGGAATATGTCGAAAGTACCACAGCGGATGTCTAGTCCAGACTCGATTATTTACAGATCGCCGTCAAATAGCTGGAATGTTGCTGAGAGCGGCGTTAAACAACAAACAAACAAACACAATAAGGACAGACATACTCACCAACACAACACAGAGAGCCACAACTGTCTTCATGTTTACAGTGCTGGGTAGTGACAAACAGGTGATTCTTCACACCACACCTGACAGGTGTAACTTCTGATTGTGATAGTACCCATAACGCCGTTATCTTGATCAGAACAAGGTGCTTGGTTCTGTGCTGGTTGTTGGATAAGGTTGTTGTACTTTGTAGTACACTCTTCAAAAAAGGAAACGCACAGGTAGATTTTAAGTAAATGTATTGCACCAAATTAAGTCGATATATTCAATTTAATATCATAGATACAAATATGAAATTTTGGAGCTCAATAGTCACATGTTGTCGTTGTACACAGGCATTGAAAACTGTTTATTGTCATGTCACATAAGGCCACAAGGTTGCGCTGAACCCAGTATCTCGTGTGACCGCCCCGGGCAGCAATCACGGCTCTACATCTCCTAGGCAATCACTGGATAAGTGTACGAATTCTGTCCTGTGGAATTCTGCGCCATTCTGCTTGTAACGCGTTTGCCAGTTGTGTGAGTGTCTGTTGCGTGTTCTGACGTTGACAGACACGTCGATCGAGTTCATCCCAGAGGTGTTCGATTGGGTTTGAGATCTGGAGATCTCGACGGCCAGGGCAAAACGTCAAAGTTGGCATTATGCAGGTAGTCTACCGTGACACGAGCTGTGTGCATTGGAGCGTTGTCCTGTTGAAACAGCTCCCTCTGGCGTTCAATGATTGGAAGAAGGTAAGTTGAAGAATTTGATTCATGTAGCGATTTGTTGTCCAATTTCCCTGAACCACAACCAAGTCAGATCTCGTGGTGTAGGATATGCCCCCCCACACCATGACACTACCGGCACCGAAATTGTCGAATTCACCTACACAATGTGGGGAAAAACGCTCATTTCTACGACGATGGTTCCTGACAGTCTGGTCCGATATCCTCCTGAAACCAAGGATGCGTCCTGCAGTCTCCGTAGCGGCATTGCGATGACGTTGGTGGAACAGTCGAATGCAGCGATCCTTTGCAGGGTGGTAACTCTTTGTCGGCCGTTTCTCGGGCGGTCTGCAATGGAATTGAACTGTGTGTATCGGTCTCAAAGGCGGCAAATGGTGCTGTGTTGGATGTTGAAGTGGCATGCAACAGAAGACTGCGATTCCCCTCTTTGGATACGTCCTGTGGCGATGTCTCTACATTTTCGAACTTGAAAAATGTTGACAATTGAATGACAAATTATTGGCTAATGCTTACCTTTTTATAGCCTCTACAACGAGTTACGAATGCCATAACTTGCAGGCGCATTTTGCTTTACTGTTTTCCTCCATGACATGTTTGAACAAGTGCGAAAACAATGCCGTTTAAGACATTGCAAATCGACTATTTTGAAGATCTTCCGTTTGGATATAGTAGTTAGTTTGCTATTCGTGTTTTTCCCATGTTAAGAAACACATCTTGGCTAAGCGCCCAAGACTATTGTATTCCCCGGCTGTCAAGGAGAGATTGACCTCCCAAGGTCCAAGGGGCGCAACTCTGCACAGCGAATCGCGGCGCCTTAGACGACTGGGCCACCCGTGTCCCTTCTTTCACAGTAATGCTCTAATTTAACTAATCAGTCATCTTTGTCAGTGCAGATTGGGTTTATTTGAACCTTTATAGTGTCATCTATTGATACAATTAGCTGTTAGTAATAAACATGTGAACCTATTACCACGTTTTCATTATTACTCGTTCTGACACCCCTGATTATATTGGATCACTGATCCGTGACAGATTCCAATACCGACGTCTGGAGTTGATGACGTTACAGATGACGACGATACACTGGAACAGAATCACGCGGGATGTTGTCAACTCTATGACCGAACGTCATCAGGCGTCCAAACCCGCCAACAGCACTTTCGCTCTTCACTAGTCATAACCATGCGCATGCGCATTAAGAAGAGATTATGTTAGCCAACGGAAGATGGGACGTAAATTGACATGTATGCATCTCAATAGACCAATAGAACTAAACACGTCCTAAAATCAACTCCCCGCAGATGGCTCACGTGAGGTTAATGATTTTCACTATCACCATGTTTAACGTAATGATCAGGAGGTCGTACACATCGATGGAAGTGTTTGCCGACAATGCAGTGACCGCCACTTGATCCAGTAAAAGGACATCGCCTTGTTGGGTGATGACGGTAATGCATTGATAAAAGATATTTA
Source organism: Haliotis rufescens (assembly GCF_023055435.1). Classification (NCBI taxonomy): domain Eukaryota; kingdom Metazoa; phylum Mollusca; class Gastropoda; order Lepetellida; family Haliotidae; genus Haliotis; species Haliotis rufescens. The sequence continues at coordinate 3,813,660 of NW_025963780.1, forward strand.
ATCAAACCAATATTGGTTTATTTGGAGACACTGGCGAATTGGTTATTGTCTGTGAACAATACGGGTGGAAGGATCTAGAATCCGGGATCCGGCAGCGATGGGGTGGGTGGTTAGTTTAATTATTTAATCATTTATTATAATCAGAGCTGATGGTGGTAGATGTTCTGAATAATATTTTTATTTTATGGTGGACATCTGGAGGACATTTCCAAATTTGCCGCATCAGTGACAAAAATTGTGTCCGAAGCAATTCCCTATTTTGACTTTTTGTACCAAATATTCCCCTTTTTTTTTTTTCAAATGAACAGTTGACTTGCCTTTGCGTGAGTTTGTGACGGGTCCACTGATGGGACAGGATACGCCAACCTTTTCGCGACCACCAGGTAGCGTCATTATTTGATACTGATTGATGATTAACACATGATCATGATTTAGCTGGGATCGAAGAATCGAGATTTCTTGTGAATGTGGACAGGTTTTGTCGCTTTTATGTATAAATGAGAGGAACCAAATCTATAGTTATACTACTTCAAATTTCAAAACACAGCAGGTGTTCGCCATTCTACCATGACGACAAGAAGGCATTGAAAACGGTTCTCCTTTGGTTCGCATAATTACACACGAGCAAAAAGCTCAAATATGACAATCTTAGAACCTTCTGAAAAGGGTGACGAGTAGTGATAAGCGTGTACGTTACTCAAGTTTAGAGTAATTACTAATATTATTACAGGTATTATGTAAAACAACATTGTTTTGATAACCATAATTGCATAATATTAAAGAATTTTCTACTTAGGTTTGAGAATACATTGTGAGTTGTTTGCACGTCATGCACTTGAGGGGGCACAGGTGGCCCAGTCGTCTAAGGCGCCGCGATACGGTGTGCAGAGTTGCGTCCCTTGGGCACGCCAGAAACCTATGATTGTAGGTTCGAATCCCGGTTCGCAACGATTATGTTTCTAGGTTTGTCAGCACCATACCTGTGCTCGTGGCTTTCACTGAAGTGGTAAACGTCTGAGACCTGCATCACTTTGGGCTTTCCTCCCACATTAAGCTGACACGCTGATATAACTGGAATACTGTTAAAAGCGGCATTAAACCCAACTCACTCATTCACTCATGCACTTGAAATACATCCCTGAGTGAGGCGTGTGCACTGCACTCATGACTCGGGTTATGAAATGTCCCTGGGAAAATATTTGAGCAACTGCAACAATCAACACATTAATGTCACTTGCAAATGTTGATGGCCAGTAAATATTAAATCGTTTATTCCACCTTTTTTCCATGTCGTCGTTGCAGAAGATTACATAAGTTAGTCTTCAGTGTTGACTGTTGTGACACGTTATTTGTCAGAATATTTTGTCGTTGATTAGAAAGAAGTAGTTCCATCCTTGGGGTGTTTAACAAACACTTCAGTTAGCTAACGCCCCGTTTAAGACAACAGAACATAACGATTACCTTGTGTATCCACAACATCATGACTATTGATCATTGGTTTGAATCTATAGCAACACTAGACCGTTATAATTAGTATTGACATCAAGACTTATTAGTCGTTCAAGAACCACTTTGCAAATGTTTGTTTTCTATTAATTTCTTTTAATTTCTTTTAATACCTACATAAATATAGGGAGTGTCTCTGTTTAAGGAGACATTGATTATTTGGTTTTAAGGGGAAAACCTGGAAAAAATATATTTATTCAGGTTTGCAAAAAAATCGTTCACTGGGCATGTTGGTGTTCTGAAATTGTTTGTCCCCATTTATCAGTTGTGTCTTTCTTGATCAGCTTGATGTGGGAGGAAAGCCTGAAGTGCTGTTGTCTTAGACCTTTACCACTTGGTGAAACCCACAAGGTGACAAATCTAGAAGCATAATCAGGGCGAATCTTGGATTCAAACTCACAATCATAGGATTCTGGAACGCCTAAGGGAAGCAACTCTACACGGAGCATTGCGGCACCTTCTACGACTGGGCCACCTAGATCCCGGAATATACATAATATACAATGTATTCAATAATCGCCAAGAAAAATGAAGAACGGGGCGTGATTTATTTCACGACGAAACGTGGTTCTGTCATGACGTCATTTCTGATTCGAATATGCGGTCGCAACTCGATGACGTCATATATTGGATGATGTTATTTTTTAGATGGAAGTGTCTTGTAAGTTGTACCCCAAAGATGTAGGTGGGCTAAGCAGATAAACTCAGTGCCCGAACGATCGTATCCAAAAATGGAGAGATATGACAATCAGTATTCAGAGAAAAGGTAGGTAATCGACGTGGTGATTGCGGGAAAAATCAAACTTAACCTACCTGTTTGTAAAATGGACTTGTCCGACATTTACGAGGTTTGATTCTATTCAGCGGGGTCATCAAATGTTATTAAAATTTGGGCTTGTACATATTATATCATCAGCCTTAAAGAGACTGTACATTATGTTAATATATCATATAAGAAAGAAAGCTATTTAGTAAATACGTAAGTAGAACGGGACACCGTTGAAACCTACATATATATATATATATATATTGGACTTCACTTTTGTACCGAAACGTTACCCAGACCTTGCAACGAGAGAAGAAATTACTTGTTTCGCTTCTCATGTTACCTTGACCTTAACAGAATCTACAAGATTTCTACCATCTGTATTTTAATGTTATTATTAACTGTAGTTTGTTTGTTTGACTTATTCCGTCATTGTGAGTAATACGTCTGTTCATCGCGCGGAAGTCCGGGTTCGATTCCCCAGATTGGTAGAAAATATGGTTACTCCGTCATTCAGCTGGGTATTCGTCACCACTCGCATATTTCCGTAATCTACAACAAGGCTCGCCGCCCTCTCGAAGGTCGCCATGCGTCAAAACTACGCAAGCCAATCAGAAGATGTTGTTACGTGTAGGGCCATGTTGATTGATAGATTAAAATGTACACGTGCGTTTGTTTACATTCAGGAAACTAGTGCTTTAACAATGATGTTTAACTTTGCTTTATTAGCACATAAGCGGGGGAATTCGTGTTGATGTCAAAATTAGGTTAGTGGTGATATATTTTAAACTGATTTGATTTGTTTAAATATATATTTGGGTGATTATCTGGTGAAACACTGTTAATCAGCCTTATTTAACAGCCGCGCTCTTTTCCAGAACTACTCCACCACGACAAACACCCCATCACCAATCCACTACAACCCAACACGCTTTCGCCAACCACCCCCACACCCAACCCTTCACACAAGTGTGATCACTCCACAAGCGCCCCAAACCTCCGCTCATACCACCGCCCAATCACCACATTCACCCCTACCCCGCCCATACCACCGCCCCATCACCACATTCACCCCTACCCCGCTCATACCATCGCCCCTTCACCACATTCATCCCTACCTCTACTAATACCACCGCCCCATCACCAAATTCACCCCTACCCATCTCATACCACCGCCCCATCACCACATTCACCCTACCCCACTCATACCACCACCCCATCACCACATTCCCCCCTACCCCTACTAATACCACCGACCCATCACCACATTCACCCCTACCCCTCTCATACCACCGCCCCATCACCACATTCACCCTACCCCATTCATACCACCGCCCCATCACCACATTCCCCCCTACCCCGCTCATACCACCGCCCCATCACCACATTCACCCCTACCCCTCTCAGACCACCGCCCAACAACCACATTCACCCCTACCCCTCTCATACCATCGCCCCATCACCACATTCACCCCTACCCCGCTCATATCACCGCCCCATCACCACATTCTACCTACCCCACTCATACCACCAGCCCATCACAACATTCACCCCTACCCCACTCATACCACCGCCTCATCACCACATTCACCCTACCCCACTCATACCACCGCCCCATCACCACATTCACCCTACCCCACTCATACCACCGCCCCATCACCACATTCACCCCTACCCCTCTCATACCACCACCCCATCACCACATTCACCCTACCCCGCTCATACCACTGCCCCATGACTGCATTCACCCCTACCCCTACTAATACCACCGCCACCATCACCATATTCACCCCTACCCCTCTCAGACCACTGCCCCATAAACACTTTCAACCCTACCCCACTCATACCACCGCCCCATCACCACATTCACCCCTACCCCGCTCATACCACCGCCCCATCACCACATTTACCCCTACCCTGCTCATACCACCGCCCCATCACCACATTTACCCCTACCCTGCTCATACCACCGCCCCATCACCACATTTACCCCTACCCTGCTCATACCACCGCCCCATCACCACATTCACCCCTACCCCGCTCATACCACCGCCCCATCACCACATTTACCCCTACCCTGCTCATACCACCGACCCAACACCACATTTACCCCTACCCCTCTCATACCACCGCCCCATCACCACATTTACCCCTACCCCTCTCATACCACCGCCCCATCACCACATTTACCCCTACCCCTCTCATACCACCGCCCCAACAACACATTCACCCCTACCCCGCTCATACCACCGCCCCATAACCACATTTACCCCTACCCTGCTCATACCACCGCGCCAACACCACACGCACCCCTACCCCTCTCATACCACCGTCCCATCACCTCATTCACCCCTACCCCACTCATACCACCACCCCATCACCACGACCAGCCGAACCTCCGCTCATACCACCGCCCAATCACCACGACCACCCGTACCCCGTCATACCACCGCCCCATCACCACGGCCATCCGAACCTCCGCTCATACCACCGCCCCATCACCACGACCACCCGTATCCCGTCATACCACCGCCCCATCACCACGACCACATGTACCCCCGCTCATACCACCGCCCCATCACCACGACCAGCCGTATCCCCTCATACCACCGCCCCATCACCACGACCATCCGAGCCTCCGCTCATACCACCGCCCCATCACCACGACCAGCCGTACCCCGTCATACCACCGCCCCATCACCACGACCAGCCGTACCCGCTCATACCACCGCCCTATCACCTCGACAACACGTACCCCGTCATACCACCGCCCCATCACCACGACCAGCCGTACCCCAATCATACCACTGCCCCATCACCACGACCACCCGTACCCCGTCATACCACCGCCCCATCACCACGACCAGCCGTATCCCCTCATACCACCGCACCATCACCACGACCATCCGAACCTCCGCTCATACCACCGCCCGGTCACCACGACCACCCGTACCCCGTCATACCACCGCCCCATCACCGCGACCTTCCGAGCCTCCGCTCATACCACCGCCCCATCACCACGACCACCCGTACTCCGTCATACCACCGCCCCATCACCACGACCACATGTACCCCCGCTCATACCACCGCCCCATCACCACGACCATCCGAGCCTCCGCTCATACCACCGCCCCATCACCACGACCACCCGTACCCCGTCATACCACCGCACAATCACCACGACAAGCCGTATCCCCTCATACCACCGCCCCATCACCACGACAAGCCGTATCCCCTTATACCACCGCCCCATCACCACGACCAGCCGTACCCCGTCATACCACCGCCCCATCACCACGACCACCCGTACCCCGTCATACCACCGCCCAATCACCACGACAAGCCGTATCCCCTCATACCACCGCCCCATCACCACGACAAGCCGTATCCCCTTATACCACCGACCCATCACCACGACCAGCCGTACCCCGTCATACCACCGCCCCATCACCACGACCACCCGTACCCCATCATACCACCGCCCCATCACCACGACCAGCCGTACCCCGCTCATACCACCGCCCCATTACCTCGACCACACGTAACCCGTCATACCACCGCCCCATCACCACGACCACCCGTACCCCCGCTCATACCACCGCCCCATCACCACGACCAGCCGAACCCCCGCTCATACCACCGCCCCATCACAACGACCACACGTACCCCGTCATACCACCGCCCCATCACCACGACCACACGTACCCCGTCATACCACCGCCCCATCACCACGACCAGACGTATCCCGTCATACCTCCGCCCCATCACCACGACCACCCGTATCCCGTCATACCACCGCCCCATCACCACGACCACCCGTATCCCGTCATACCACCGCCCCATCACCACGACCAGACGTATCCCGTCATACCACCGCCCCATCACCACGACCAGCCGTATCCCGTCATACCACCGCCCCATCACCACGACCACCCGTATCCCGTCATTCCACCGCCCCATCACCACGACTGGCCGTATCCCGTCATACCACCGCCCCATCACCACGACTGGCCGTATCCCGTCATACCACCGCCCCATCACCACGACCACCCGTATCCCGTCATACCACCGCCCCATCACCACGACCACCCGTATCCCGTCATTCCACCGCCCCATCACCACGACCAGCCGTATCCCGTCATACCACCGCCCCATCACCACGACTGGCCGTATCCCGTCATACCACCGCCCCATCACCACGACCACCCGTATCCCGTCATACCACCGCCCAATCACCACGACCACCCGTATCCCCTCATACCACCGCCCCATCACCACGACCACCCGTATCCCGTCATACCACCGCCCCATCACCACGACCAGCTGTACTATACTTATACTCACTTTTGGTTGAGTGAGAGAGTGAGTCAGCATTCTTTTATACGGACGCCTGATATACTTAGAAACTACTTTGTTAATATACGTCACTGAAATACCTTTCCTGGTGGTCACGTGATACTTATTCATTTAATATTCACTTTCCCTCGCTATAACAACTCGAGAATAACATCTGATAATTAACCCAAGCAATAAAAGCCTGTTCCATTTATGCATTGAAGCTTCCCGACTGCAAAATATAATCCCACCGATTGCGATGAATATTTGATGGTAAAAAGTCTGTTCACATTGAAGAAAAGGATTGTCATCACTATTCATATCAAAGAGGATACGAGCATAATTATTACACTCAACAAGCTACATGTCCAACTGCTGACTTTCTCACGATGTCGATCACTGGATTATCTGGCCCAGTCTCGAGTATTGACTTGAATATTGCTGAGTGTGGCAAACAAACATATACCAGTAATGTAGAATACTTTTCTACGCCAGGGATTAATCCTTAGACCAACGACAATGCATATGCGTAGCGAGACTAACCCCATTTGTAGGAAATGAGTCGTTATCAGATTGCAACATAATTCATGTAAATATATGGGTTTTTTAAAAACTGTCTTTCAGATAATTATGACATTGGGCAATTTATTAGAAAATAGTTTATACTAACATAACTTCAATGTGAGTATTGAATTTATATTCTTAAAAAAAACACAAAAAACTTTCGTGTCGTTCGGTTCTAGATGTTGGCTGGACCTATATAAGGTGAGATTTATGACATTCTACAACCTTACATGGTCGTATTTTCTTGCCATGTGCGGACCATGTACTTACCTAAATTAACCGACTTCCTGCTAGTACAATCTTCCAACAGTGTTTCCGGATTCAAGAACGTAGTACGTGCCACTTTCAAGACATTCAACCCGTTATCCTGACTAAATTCTGAACATTTATTATGGGGGCCTGTTATTTACAGCTGCTGTCTCCTCATTGACCCATTGCAATCTTGTTATTCCTTTTTTACTTTGTTACACAGTGGTTTTTGCTTGGTAATATGATCTCCGTTATATGTCTTCAAGATAAGCCATCCCAAGGCCCCTCTGCATAAGGACCAGCACTGAGTCTGTTAATTGAATGTCATTTTGAACCTTGAAACTCCACAATCTCTGCTCAGATCCGAGCACATACTGAACACTGGAGGATATAGTATTTTACAACATATGTGACAGAGTTGACAAATATATGTAACCTCACAAATTGACTGTTTTTTTGTTAAAACAATAATGTGCCTGAAGCGTGCTTTTTTTATTGTCATACATAGGTAATATTTATTCCCAGTAAGGAAGGCATCGTTTATGCTGGAAGAGCACAGTTCGGGCTGGCGAAACAGTTAGACCAATATTCGTGTTGTTTCTTGGCGTAGGCCTCATCAACACACGTGGACGGTGGGCAACAGGCTCCAGTCATTGGCCGATAGCAGGACAGGCCTGCAAGCAATACATAAACAAATTCAGGGACCACCATTCAACATTCTAAGGTGTTGTGGAGCTGCGGTGTTTTTAGACTGGAAATTTTCAGTCATTACTTTAAATTATAGCAACAAAACCATTTACATAATTATAAGAAATATATTGGAAAACCAGAGTCAATTGTACCATTCGGACCAAACCATAAGGATGCGTTTATGAATCACTATGAAATAGGATGACACGAGGTGTTCGCGACGTGATGCAATTGTTTTCCGTGTTTTCTACTCAAACACATTCCAGGACGCCCAATATGTCGAGTGAACTATTATTGTTTGAGTGTATACCTGAGAACAAATTATTTTTCTTTTCTCAAAATCCATCAGAAAGTTAAACCTTATTCTCTAGGTTCTTGATTTCGTATAATGTCCACAATCAAGTGTCTTGTTATATCGAAATGTATTTATGAAGTCCTTAATTTCGTTTTTATTTGCAGTCTACTTTACAGCTAGAACATGCTGCATTAAACCTTTAAGCACTATCATGTCAAACTAAAAACGTCATATATGAAATTGAATGTACCCTTTGAGAATTGATTTATGTTGAAATAACATAACAGAAAGTATCGACACGAGTCAGCCAGCATAGATCGGGCATCTACAGAAATGTTTCCGGTTGTGTCTACCAACATTACAATTCTGAAAATCACTCAATCCTTTGCATGAGAGTTAGGATATTGGGGAATATATGCCCATTTGATTCGACTGTTGATTACAGCAATGCCATATGGATGATATGACAAATAAATGACGTTGGCAGTATGTTTAACCAACGAACAGCCAACGTCAATGTATTGAGTCTGTTTTCGGCATCCCGAAGACGTCGACGCAGCCATGGTCACAAGAACGGACGAAGGCCAAATGATATCATTCATTTGGAAGATTTGTTGCCTCTCCTTCAGTAACCATTGGGACTGCACAAAGTAAGGACAAGACTATACTTTGTGTCATTGAACGGAAATAAACGACTCCGGCAACTTTTTCTGAAGGGTGGGTCTACAAAAAGTAAGAGCCCACAGCATCGACTGGGGAGTATAGTTCTTGATATCTTTTTTAAGCGTTTGGCCAAACCAGAAACAAGCTCCACTAAATAAGACAAAGACCGTATGTCCTTAAATTTGAAATTTGCAAAGAAGGGAATTGATGCCTTAAAATTAAGTAACATTCTCAGACACACAAAAAATTCCACATTGTCCCCCAATATTTTAAATTTCAGGAGCCACCAACAATTTCATTTTTCAAAACGAACACAATTTCATCCAGGATGTTCAATTATAGGAACCTGCTGCAGAACGTGGACCTTGCAGGTCATCACTTTAATTCCACTACTTGTGGCAGCCAGGACTCATCATACCGCTACCAACCTGTAGGCCCTATAATCACAGGGGACTTCTCTATTGTTGACAATAACAGCCTTCGTCAGTTATTCAAATATGGACCAAAATACCGTGAGCGACATCCTACCATTGGGATCACAAGTTTAAAATCAGTATGGATGCTGTCAAAGAATATATAAAAAATGGGCCACAAGAGAAGAGGAACCTGCTGAATGTCTTTCAGACTGGGTTAAGTCCGTGCGTGATGTTGTCATTGGTAAAATTCACAAACTTAAACAGAGGAAACCCATTCTGTCCCAGCCAGTTGTCCAAAATATGACTGCCTAACATGAAAATTTCTAGCTGGTCCCACTGACAAGGCCGCAAATAACACAACCATTATATGCAAGCATCAATGTATAAATTGTTTGATCAAAGAACTTGGTTTAAATGACATATCACGTAATACCACATATAAGGCCAGCATGTTAACTGAGGAAGAAATCTGCCCAAACCATGCATCAGTACTATCAACATTTCACTTTACTCTAACACCTGAAGACACACTCCGTACAAGGAGAGAGATATAGTTTGGTTCAGCAATTGTACCACCAAGTCCCTGTCTCAAAGGCTATCCCTCATCCTTAATACAAGCAAGGAAGGACTTTCTTTATATTCATAAAATGCATTTGAGCAAATTGGAATTAATACCATGTGGACTCTCAAAACTCAAAGGATTTGCTTGTCTTTTTGCAACCTCAGAAAAGAAACAAGTTCCATTTTGTACACCACTATCCCACATGACAAACTTAAGGAAAAACCTCATTCCTTGATCCAAGAGGCTTTTGTTACAAAACCCGGGGACCAGGACAACTTGTAAGAAATGACAGCAAATGCCATCTGAAGTTTACCGAGAAAACATTATGTGAAATGCTGGACTTCCTCATTAATAACATCTACGTAAAATTTGGAGGTAAGACACTTAGGTAAGAAGTTGTCATCCCTATGGGCACCTTTTGTGCACACCTTTCTGCTGATCTATTTCTTTATGCATATGAATCGGAATATCTGCATTAAAACAATGTAATTTTTTCCAATAAGTTTAACTTAAGCTTCAGGTACGTCGATGATCTGATATCATTCAATAACGAATAACCAATTCCGCCCCCTGGAAATAAAGGAAACCAGTGAGACTGCCTCATCTGTTTCATATTTAGATGTATGCATAAAGATTCAGAGTGACAAAACACTCTCCACAAGACTGTATGACAAGAGGGATGACTTCAACTTTCCAACAGTCAACTTTCCCTTCATGTCGAGCAATATTCCAGCAGCTCCAGCCTTTGGTGTATACATTTCAAAACCTTTGCGGTACAATCGAGTATGCTCTTTCTACCTAGATTTCAAAGAGCCTCATACGATTCTTGTTGTTTGATCAAGGTTACAACATTCAAGGCCCCAGTAAAGCTTTCACGGTAGACACGTAGAGGACATTTCCAAATATGACGCATCAGTGAAAACATTAATGTCTGATGCAATTCCCTGTTCTGCCTAGTACTCAAAGGTTCCCGTGTGTTTTTGTTTTCAGGTAAATAATTGACTCTGTTTACATGTGTTTGTGTCGGGTGCCACCCGCGGGACAAGGATACGCTCACCTTTCCGCAAAAACCTGGTATCATCACTATTTGATACTTCCACTTCAACTTCCACAACTCACCACAACTTCCACATCTCACCTCAACTACCACATCTCACCTCAACTACCACAACTCACCTCAACTTCCACACCTCACCTTTACTTCCACAACTCACCTCAACTTCCACATCTCAAATCAACTTCCACATCTCACCTCATGTCACCACAACTTCTACAATTCACCTGGACTTCCAAATCTCATATCAACTTCCACACCTCACCACAGCATCCGCATCTCACCTGGACCTCCACACCTCACCTGGACTTCCACAACTCACCTAGACCTCCACAACTCACCTGTGTCACACTGGCACGAGCTGTCACATATCTCCCCCTTCACAGATTTCTTGGTGCTGCACGTGCCATTACGCGTACCTCCAAGCGTTCCAAACCCACCGAATCCGCCTGGTAATGACAACGATATTGACAAGGAGATGAGACATTGAGCACTGGTGGGGATGAAAGTGATGAAGACAGTGGTTGTGATGGACATTGTAGTGGTGGTTGTGATGGTACTGATGTTAGAGGTGATGTTATGGGGCTGACGTTGGTTGTCGTTGATGCTACCCATGATGACCTTGTTATTTTTTCTAGATCTTCAGACACAGTGAACTATCGTTCTACTTTACACATCTATAAAACAATATTTCTGCTGTGTGTACATATTTAACATATAACTGGGCACTTAATTAATTAATATTTATTGACAATAAAGTATAGAAAATCGAAAAAACTCTGATTTTAATGGCACTTAATTACCACTTATTTACAACAGAATTAGTGCAGAGTAAATACCGTCAGTGAAGTCCTTACTGAATTAAATACTATTAACGGGCTGAGTTAAATAATCTCAAGCTACACAACTAAATGTTAATATCACCCAATGATTGTTTGTTTGTTGGTAGTTTAACGCCGAACAATATTCCAGCCCATATGACGGCGGTCAGTAAATAATCGAGTCTGTACCGGGCAATCCAGTGATTGACATCATGAGCATCGATCCACGCAATTTGGATCGAGGACATGCATCAACCAAGTCAGCGAGCCTGACCACCCGATCCCGTTAGTCGCCTCTTACGACAAGCATAATCGCCTTTTACGGCAAGCATGGGTTGCTGAAGACCTATTCTACCCCGGATCTTCACGGGACTCACCATACATGACGTTCAAGCATGTGACAAAAGTTCAATACTGTTTGTAAGCTCCGCGTGTCTGAATCAACTGCCACCATCCTTCTCATCCCTCCTGCATGTGTACTGATCCCCTTTGCTCAGAGAAAAGTGCCGACCATCAGGGCGAGTTTTTCAATATTAAGGGGAAATTGTAGATGATATTTGTTTGTATAATGCTTTTTGAAACTTCTTTCGGAGTTTTTTTATTACGATGTAAACATGACTATTTTCTGTCACTACTGTATAGCGTTTGCTATTATATCTACTCAAGGACCGGCACCGCCTCTGTCCGCCCGGAGAACGTAAGGTCCGGGGTTCGATCCCCTGCAGCGTCATACCCAAAGGCGGTAAAGGATGGTACTTGTTGTTACCTTGCCTGGCGCTCGGTATTAAGGGCATAAAACAAGGACTGGTCGGCTCGGAGTCAGTGTACTGTGTCTGAGTGGGGCATTCATGTTAAACTGCGGCATGGTATCTCAGTGAGTTAGCACTATAAATCAGCATCAGTCCGGACTAGTACCAGCAGCCACACACACACACACACACACACACACACACACACACACACACACGCGCGCGCGCGCGCGCGACGTTAAAACCCATTTTACCACCTACTCGAGGACCATGTGTTATGAATTGGGTTTTTTCTTACTGGTTTGTTTCACGTTGTTTTAAAGGCTAGTTGTTGACTGAGGTCAATTGGTCGACCAAGCAAGTTTGAATTAAATCATTCCAAACCAGTTATATTGTGTTACAATCTTATTTTGTATCATGTGCATCAGGTGATGATTATCCTAGATACACGGAGACGATGTTTCAGTTTCAGTCAGTCAGTTTGTATTTCCAAGTCTCACCAAATGGTCCATTGCCCTGGTCTGTTGAAATGACCTTGTCGTTGCTGTCCCTGCAACAGCTGCCGCAGGTGTGGGAACTAGTGCAGTGCGTCCCAGGTGCCGCTCCCTAGTGTTAAAAAAACAGGAGGGAGTGAGGGAGGTTTGAGTGAGTGGGTGAGGTTTGATTTAGTGAATTATCGATTTTTCAATCTCTTTTCTTAAACCAGTGTCATACGGCTTACTCTAGTATATTATTAATCAGTTCGGCGATATGTTTGTTAAATATTTATAAGTTTTGTTTGTTTTGTTTGTTTGTTGTTTAACGCCGCAATATTCCAGCTATATGACGGCGGTCTGTAAATAATCGAGTCTGGACCAGACAATCTAGTGATTGACATCATGAGCATCGATCCACGCAATTGGGATCGATGACATGCATCAACCAAGTCAGCGTGTCTGAGCACCCGATCCCGTTATTCGCCTTTTACGACAAGCATAGTAATCTTTTACGGCAAGCATGGGTTGCTGAAGACATATTCTACTCCGGAAGAACTTTTTTTTAGGTGTTTTTCTCCACATTTTGCTAACAAGTCGGGGTTCAGTTATCAAGGCAACATATGACGTCATCCTTTGTTCCCTGACGCCATAGCATTCCACCAGAACTGCGTCTTGTCTGTTAACTCTGAGAGTAGAGAGTCATCATGAAAATTACTCATGTCTTGTATTTCACAACGTCTATAAATGTTGAAAAATGCGAATAACGCCGTCGGTTCCAAGTCGATTTTCCGGGTATCAAATATTCAATAAAATATCTCCAGTCTCATTGAAACACGATACGGGAAGATGTGACAAATGCTCCATAAGAAAGAAGGATGCGGGGGTCACTGGCATGGGTCATCCAATGTAATATTTCTAGAACGATTTGGAATTAACTTTCATTTCGTAACCACAGTGATTCGGATATGTCGAACTTCACAAAACAAAAGAACGCGACTATTCCCTCTATGGTACACCGCTTTGGGCGTGGATGACATGATGCTCAGAATCAACAATCAACAGAATCGATCATATATCCACAACATACATAGCGCAGCCGTTATTATTTTCCATTCGGAAAAATATTCTACCTCGACGTGATAGCAGAGCACCTGGAATAGAGATTAGAAAATATCATTAGGAAACAGATAAATTAACATTGGTAGTTTTCAAAACGATTTGTAGTCAATATTGAATATTAACTTTAGCCACGTTTTGCGTTATTGTTGGGATACACACAATGTCAGTGTAGAGAAAATTTAAGGTTATGTTTTAATAAAGAGAATATTGAAACATAGATATGTAAAAAGTGTAAGGATGCAAAGGGGTTGTTACGAAAATGTGTCGACATAAGTGTAACGAGGAGTATAACGAGAACATTTCGAAACACACAGAGGTTATTAGGAGAAAGTGTTTAACTACAGAGAGGTTGTCAGGAATAAGCGTTGAAATAGAGAGAGGTTGTCAGGAGAAAGCGTTGAAATACAGAGAGCTTGTCTGGAAAAAGCGTTGAAATACAGAGAGGTTGTCAGGAGAAAGTGTTGAAACACAGAGAGGTTGTCAGGAGAAAGTGTTGAAGCACAGAGAGGTTGTCAGGAGAAAGTGTTGAAACACAGAGAGGTTGTCAGGAGAAAGTGTGGAAATACAGAGAGGTTGTCAGGAAAAAAGTGTTGAAATACAGAGAGGTTGTCAGGAAAAAGTGCTGAAATACAGAGAGGTTGTCAGGAAAAAGTGTTGAAATACAGGGAGGTTGTCAGGAGAAAGTGTTGAACAACAGAGAGGTTGTCAGGAGAAAGTGTTGAAATAAAGGGAGGTTGTCAGGAGAAAGTGCTGATATACAGAGAGGTTGTCAGGAAAAAGTGCTGAAATACAGAGAGGTTGTCAGGAGAAAGTGTTGAACAACAGAGAGGTTGTCAGGAAAAAGTGTTGAAATACAGGGAGGTTGTCAGGAGAAAGTGTTGAACAACAGAGAGGTTGTCAGGAGAAAGTGTTGAAATAAAGGGAGGTTGTCAGGAGAAAGTGCTGATATACAGAGAGGTTGTCAGGAAAAAGTGTGGAAATACAGAGAGGTTGTCAGGAGAAAGTGTTGAACAACAGAGAGGTTGTCAGGAGAAAGTGTTGAACAACAGAGAGGTTGTTAGGAGAAAGTGTTGAAACACAGAGAGGTTGTCAGGAGAAAGTGTTGAACAACAGAGAGGTTGTCAGGAGAAAGTGTTGAAACACAGAGAGGTTGTCAGGAGAAAGTGTGGAAATACAGAGAGGTTGTCAGGAAAAAGCGTTGAAATACAGAGAGGTTGTCAGGAGAAAGTGTTGAAACACAGCTGTGTCATTCGAAGAAAGTGTCAACATACAGCGATATTGTTCGAAGAAATTAAGAAAGGTTGATCGGAAAAAGCAGGAGAAAGTGTGATGCTGCGTTTTATGAATCTGTGTGATGTATGCCTCAATACGGGGGAAATACTCACCAACACAACACAGAGAGCCACAACCGTCTTCATGTTTACAGTGCTGGGTAGTGACAAACAGGTGATTCTTCACACCACACCTGACAGGTGTGACTTCTGATTGTGATAGTGCCTGTAACCTGGTTTTGGACATAGTTGTGATTATTTGCACGGTATTCTACTTCGGGACTAACGATCAATGGAAAGTTTAAAAACATTCTCTCGTTGGTTGGGTTTTGCCAAGCAATATCACATGCAAACATAATATGAGTGAGTGAGTGAGTGAGTGAGTGAGTGAGTGAGTGAGTGAGTGAGTGAGTGAGTGAGTGAGTGAGTGAGTGAGTGAGTGAGTGAGTGAGTGGGTGGGTGGGTGGGTGGGATGGTGGATGGGAGAGTGGATGGGAGGGTGGATGGGATGGTGAGTGAGTGAGTGAGTGAGTGAGTGAGTGAGTGAGTGAGTGAGTGAGTGGGTGGGTGGGTGGGAGAGTGGATGGGAGGGTGGATGGGATGGTGAGTGAGTGAGTGAGTGAGTGAGTGAGTGAGTGAGTGAGTGCGTGAGTGAAACACATACTTATGATAAAGTTTGAATCGTAAAGTCCACTATTTTTTATGGATATGGAAATGTTTTTTGGTAGTAGTAGTAGTAGTAGTAGTAGTAGTAGTAATAGTAGTAGTAGTAGTAGTAGTAGTAGTAGCAGTGGCGGTGGTGGAGGTGGTGGTGGTGGTGGTGGTGGTGGTGACATTATCTTATATCTTATATTCGAACCCCCGATTCTAGATTTCTGGCAGGTTATAGAGCATGTGTACTAGAACGTAAAGTATACAGAGTTTTATCCCATGCTAACACATGCATCTGGACAATATGTTTGTTCTTTCGAAACACATTTGTTTTGTTCACAACGTTACGTACCCATATTGAAAGACATGAACCTTAATCGATTATGTACTCGTAATGACACATTGTGTAACTATTCCATGTCAGTGACTGCCATCATGCCTTCATATCATATGACCAAGTCTGTGCGTCCCTTGTGGATAGTCTAAAGTACCTACTTAACTGGTAAGTGTCACGGTATATTACCGTCTAATCCCATGACGGTTTTCCTGTGGGATTAACGAACCGAAAATCAATATAACAAAATCGCTTAAGAATTGAACATCAGTTTGGATGGGTTCTTTGAAGTATGAACGATTTAAAAGCGCTGGTTAAACTGTGTGAACCTCCGAGCTTTATTTCTAAGACATTTGAAATGTTACAAGACCAGACAAAAATGCTTAATTAACTATATTGCTGAAGAATGCAGGGATTAAAAAGATAGTAGAAAAAGCTACTTGATTGTAAACACCGATCGAGAATTCGGGGAAACCCCGGAAAGTAGTTCACACGAACAATTTCACACAAAAATTGTTCACATCGTGTGAACTTTTTCTGTCCGTTCACAGGTGTGTGAACTCCAAATATCAGATCACGTGACTACCCATTCAGCCAATCAGCATGAAAGAAACAGTGTAAACTTCAAAGTATGAAATTATTTTCAGGTATTCATGTCTTACAAATTAGCCCCAATTGATGAAAATGTGGTTTTCTTATATGACCTGAATCGGATTACTTCTAGGTTCAAAGGATCCGTTGGAATTGGTGTTCAGCAACCCACGCTTGTCGTTAGAGACGACAAATGGGATAATGAGTGAGTTGGGTTTAACGCCGCTTTTAACATTATTCCAGTTATAACACGGCGTGTCAGCTTAATGTGGGAGGAAAGCCTGAAGTGATGCAGGTCTCAGACGTTTACCACTTCGGTGAAACCCACGAGCACGGGTATGGTGCTGACAAACCTAGAAACATAATCGGGGCGAACCGGGATTCGAAACCACAATCATAGGTTTCTGGCGTGCCCAAGGGACGCAACTCTGCACAGCGAATCGCGGCGTCTTAGACGAAGGGGCCACCCGTGCCCCCACTAATGGGATAGGGTGGTCAGGCTGGTTCATTTGGTCGAAGCATGTCATCGTGTGCCAATTATGTCAATTAGTGGAACGTCTGGTCCAGACCGCAATATTTACAGACCGCAATCATATAGCTGGAATATTGCTGAGTGCGCCGTTAAACATACAAACAATATTGTACACAATTGGATATGACCAATGGTGTCAACCCCTGGGATTACCAAACTCGTGGACCGCCTCCGTGGTCTAGTGGTAGAGCATCCGCCCAATGAGGTTTGCCCACTGTTGCACGCAACTAGTAATTATGTATATTATGTCTTTCTGTTGAGATTTCACTGCAGCTCCCTAATCGTCGCAAAATATTCGAATTATGAAGTGAGAACCAAAATAAAATATACCTCTCAGCTGATTATAACGTATGGTTGATTTTCAATTGAAAATATTTTAAGTTAATATTATGTCCAAAATATGAACTATAATGGCGCTTAGACAACACTCAAAGAATACTTTTACATTTAAAAATATATTTTGATATAAAACTTTTCAAAATTACAACAAAAATTCGCATGATCCACAAATTTTGATGACATCTTATCTTTGAAAATCTATTAAAACATATTTTTTTCGACACATGTTTACCACATTTCAAACAGGGTAGGGGTCATGTAGTCTCAAATCATTTTTTACCCCAGTCTCCAATGAACCAATTTACTTTTACACAAAATTACCCAGTCACAGATTAGTTTTTACGAAATGATGCAGCAATGACATAATCAATTTAAAACAGTTCTTTCAATGTTAAGTTCCATAAAGAAAAACTCGGTATACGTTTTTTGCCCCTTATTTTATTTTGACATCTACGTATGGACTATTGCTCACAGAATTTGCTTGTGAATATCAGAATTGATGGATGCCAATGCTTCATCAAAATACCAATTGTCAATCTGAACCAGGGCGATGGGATAGCTTGGTGGTTAAATCGTTCGCTCGTCACGCCGAAGATCTGGGTTCGATTCCGCACATAGGTACAATATGTGAAGCCCATTTCTGGTGTCCCCCGCCGTGATATTGCTGGAATATTGCTAAAAGGGGCGTAAATCCATACTGACTCATTCACTCAATCTGAACCATGTGTTTGTTTGTCATGTTTGAATCCTTACGTCAACATGAACGCTGAAGTTACTTGGCGTGATGAAAATGTTTATAACATCACGCTTCGCGTTAAGCCATTAAATGAGGCGGCCAGACCGTAGAATTCAATGTGAATTATCCATGTCACCAAAACAAATGGTCTCGTTGATTCAAAGGAAATACGTAGGTTGAGAATCGAATTCATTGTCTGTCTTGCTACTTTGGTGTAACCTAACGACTTAAATATTTTATATTGTTTTGCTTTACCTTATTGATTAAACTGTCAAAGCGACAGCACGTTGTTTTCCACTATTTTTTTTACGAAAGTGGTTTTAGCATATTTTTCCTGATAATAGACCCGGATATTATGGCACGGCGTTAATTGGATAGATGTTAATGTTTGTTTGTCTGTTTAACACCGAATTACTCGTGGCATATGACGGAGGC
Source organism: Haliotis rufescens (assembly GCF_023055435.1). Classification (NCBI taxonomy): domain Eukaryota; kingdom Metazoa; phylum Mollusca; class Gastropoda; order Lepetellida; family Haliotidae; genus Haliotis; species Haliotis rufescens. Next base: position 3,832,814 of record NW_025963780.1, read on the forward strand.
TTGTAAGTAATCAAGTCTGGACCAGTGGTTGATATTATGAGCAACGATCCACGTCGTCGGGTACGATGACACGCTATGAACCAAGTCACCGATCCTGACGACCCGATACTTTAAAGTCCTCTCAGGGGTTGTTGGGAACATGTTCTCATTGTAATCCGCATATAAAGTGCCTAGCCGCCCAGCTACATACAACTGTTCCGTGGCGTTATCGGAAATATAGATGACATGTCAATAAGCTTGCGTAAAAGGAAAGGTGACCCGTGAAAATCCCGGGTAGAATGGGTCTTCAGCAACCCATGCTTGCAGTAAAAGGCGACTATGCTAGGCGACTAACGGGATCGGCTGGTCAGGCTTGCTGACTTGGTTGATGCATGTCATCGTATCCCAATTGCGTGGATCGATGCTCATGATGTCAATCGCTGGATTGTCTGGTCCAGACTCGATTATTTACAGACCGCCGTCATATAGCTGGAATATTGCGGCGTGCGGCCTTAAACTACAAACAAACAAAAAGAAAGGTTTTAGATTGACGTCGGAAGAATCAAGAGTGTCTACTTGTGTCAGTTCCAGTACATGTAGTATAGAGTTCCAGAGCTTTCGACTGGCAACAGAGAAAGAGCGTTCAGTCGACTTTGTTTTGGTGTCTGGTACGACGAGTCGGTATTCTCGTGCTGAAATTAATGCTCTGGATGGTTGATATACTTGATATACGAGCAGTCAGCATTTAAAGCTGAATCTTGAATCTTGAAGCTGAATCCTCGCGGGGTTTTTGAACTGATGACATCTACTTGAGGACGTAGTCAATGTATTCGTTTTATAGTTTCTTAATGGAGACAAGTATGTTCGTGGTGTAAAGAAAGTATACATGTACTTCCATATATTCGTTAACATCACTTCTCTACACGGATTGAGGGTGGCCCAGTCGTCTAAGGCGCCGCTATTCGCTGTGCAGAGTTGCTTCCCTTGGGCACGCCAGAAACCTATGATTGTGGGTTCGAATCCCGGTTCGCAACGATTATGTTTCTAGGTTTGTCAGCACCATATCCGTGCTCGTGGCTTTCACCGAAGTGGTAAACGTCTGAGACCTGCATCACTTCTGGCTTTCCTCCCACATTAAGCTGACACGCCGTGATATAACTGGAATACTGTTAAAGGCGGCTTTAAACCCAACTCACTCACTCACTCATTAAAACTGCGGTACATAACAAGGTGACCCTTTAATAATTTACTTATACCGTCCTGAAACAATATTAAACAATGAGCTCAACAGTGCACTGTCGGTAAAAATGGGTGCTGGAGTAGATGAGGAATACCACAAGCACAAATCAGGAGTGCATAAAGTTTCAAAATGTTTTATGGTAGACATGAGAAGGGCATTTCCAAATTTGACGCATCAGTGACAACAATTATGTCCGATGCAATTTCCTTTTGTGACTTTACCATATGCTCCCGTGTGTTTTTCAGGTGAACAATTGACTTACCTTTGCTTGTGTTTGTGACCGGTACCACTGGTAGGGCAGGATACGCTCACCTTTTCGCTAACGCCTGGTAGCATCGATCGCTAGTTGATAGTGATTAATAAACCTTCTTTTCTTTTTTTTCTCTTTTTTTATTCTTTTTTTTTTTATTAATAAACCTATGTTCATGATAAAGTCGGAATCGTAGGCGATCCTCCTTATATGGAAAGGGTTTTGTCGCTTTTATTTGCAACCCTCGTATCCGAGGCGCTGATAAATCACAAAGCTTTTAAGAATCTGGTTTTCAAATTCATGAACGCTAGCAAGAGAAAGCTTACGCCCGTTCCTATGGTTATGTTTGAAACATAAAATGGTTGATAGATTTTGTTTCAGATTTATTTTTTCGATTTATAAGTATAGAATAACACACCACCCCTCAGAGGATTTTATAAGATTTAAACCCTCACCCCCGGGAGAAAACATCGAGGGTGACACCCTCGTTCTCACCCCCGGATTCGGATTTTAAATCTCTTATCCTACACATAAAGACAGTCACATCAGATCTGACACATATTTTACCTTTGTACAATATTTGTCTCACCGTAAAGACCAAGCAATTAAAACGCCCTTCCTTAATAATTTTGAGACATATGGACCAATTTACTTTGTAATGTAGACTGAATCGGAGAAATATAATCCCTGTGCATTTGGAATACATGATGATGCATGATTTAGCCACTTTGAACTGTAACTGACTATCCTTCTGATCCACTGGAGTTTTTGCGATGCATGAACATATTAGACTATATTAACTTATACCTCCATACTTAGGCGGAGATGATATTTCCTTTCATCTTATCGGGTTTTCCAGTCCAAACAAATATAAATCATTTCTGAAATGCCTGTATTATTTCGACTGGTGGGCTTGGTAGGATGAGAAAGGATTATTTAACTTTGGCAAAGAAGTGATTTGAGTATTTCATTGTGTCCTATTGGTGTCACAGTTCTTGTGGACCATACATTCATGTCCTTCTTTATCTTTTCAAGTTTTTTAGGTTCAACTATTTCGTCCAAATTTACATAAAATCTATGCCTGATAATTTAAGTCATTTCTGTGACCAATCGAAATTTCATTCAGTGTCCTCTTCTTTTACCCATTCAATACCAGTTTCGTTTTCTCCAAATCCAAAACAACTTCCAAGGCTGCAGTTCATTTGCATCTGATATGAACCAGTTTATACCCACATCGACTGTTACTTGTCGTGTGTATGGGCTAAACCACTAAATCTTGCACTTATTGTTTTCAAAGGTCGCTGTCCATTTGTGTGTGTGTGTGTGTGTGTGTGTGTGTGTGTGCGTGCGTGCGCGCGCTTGTACTAGTCCGGACTGATGCCGATTTACAGTGCTACCCACCACGTCGCAGTTTTAACATGAATACCCGACTCAGAAACAGTAACTGAGTCCGAGCCGCCCAGTCCTTGTTTTAGCCCCTTAATGCCGAGCGCCAGACAGTGTAACAACAAGTACCATCTTTTGACGTCTTTTGGTATGACATGGCCAGGGATAGAATTCCGGACCTGACAGTCATTTATACACTATGTTCCTTTATTACAGTGGAGTATTGACGATGTACCTTGGCATATTCATCAAATACGTATCACTCCTGGAGTCCCCTGGCAGGTACTGCCTGCCTCAAGCTTTGTAAAACATCCACACTCCTTCTCATTGAGCCCTCTGAACACAAACAACTCATGGGTGTCATCAAAGTACCGTATTCGATATAATAAAAATTAAAAATTGGGGGCCCTTATTAGAATATTATTTTGGTGAAAAACAACAGAGTTGAAAGATCTTAATTTTCGTGGTTTATGTTGACAGCCTTAAATGTTTATATACGACAGATATACTTTTCCTGAATTTAATTTCCCATGATTAAGGATGCATATAACACACATATTATGTCTGAATAAATAAGTCTTTTGCACATTGATCAATTGGAAGGGTGCTAATTGGGATTGTTCACGAGCCAATATATTAGTGCTTATTAGAGCGGGGCGCTTATTACGTCGAATACGGTAACATCAAAGACTTGCACCAGTTGGCACTTTGCTCCTGCATCCATCTGACACACCATGATGCAACTGCAATACTGTTTAAAGCAGTGTTACAACAAACTGACTCTCTGTTCTTGACACTCTACAAACAACACCACAAACTGATATTTACATGTAATTTATTACAGGCGTTTTATGAGCGTTCCGCAGTTGTTAACAAGATTAAAGCATCATTATACAGTAGGTTTACTTCATCAACACATCCACTGTTATTATATTTACATGTATGTTGCAAAAATATACACATAGAATGGAACAGGTTCAATGTAGATTGTATGCCCCAGTCTTTGTAATGTTCAGTCAAATCAATAGGGATAAGATGTCACCCTTGGTATAACCCTTGTTCCTTGTTTCTGAATGACAAAGGACATGTAAACTAACCCTTATAACCCTCCTGAATAACATACCATGAAGATACGGGGTAGAATAGGTCTTCAGCAACCCACGTTTGCCATAAAAGGCAACTAAGCTTGTCATAGAAGGCAACTAAGGGGATCGGGTGATCGACTCGCTGACTTGGTTGAAGCATGTCATCGGTCCGAATTGCATGGATCGATGCTCATGATCTCAATCACTGGATTGTCTGGTCCAGACTTGATTATTTACAGACCGCCGTCATATAGCTGGAATATTGCTGAGTGCGGCGTAAAACAACAAACAAACCAACTCAAGAATATAGCCCTTATGTGTCACTCCTTGCACTGATTAATGTGTTTCTATATTGTCAAAATGAACTGCCAAAATTAAAAACAAAATGATCCCAATAGATAATTAACATCATTTGGTCAACAATATACTTTTGGATGTACCCCCACCCTGTGTCTTTGGCATGGAGGACCAATACTGTTTGGCAGTGAAACCTGATGAAATTGTAAACATTACATTCTTTCTTTTATAATAATATACCCTAGATATGCAAAAAAAACCATTCAAATTGGCAGCTATTTTTTCAGTAATGTAATTGTTATTTAGTTAAAACTTATCAAACATATTACCTCTTTATAACTGGACATTCTGGTAACACAAGGGACAAATATTTTGCTGTGATTTGTTTTGTTAGAGACAGATAATTCTGTCACACCCCTACCCAAACCCCAAATAATATGGTTGGTTCTTAACTCTTGGGGTGAAATGTTTATTTGCATTGTTTTAACATCTATCACACAGAGAGTCCCTAGAATGGAAATCAGAATCAGCAGGAGGTCAACAGGAACTCACAGTTTACCACTTTGGATTGATTCAAGTTGGCAGCCAAAAGGAACAACAATTTTAAATGAAAACAGTGATTGTTAGTTTGGTTATGAAAAACACAAAAACAGAAATAACTTTAAAACAATGTATTTTTGCATGTAAAGATAGGCTCTTATGGAGACTAGTGTTATTACACCCCCCATATACATACCTCATATATTTTCATAAATATGAGAAAAAGTACATGTGTCCGCTGAAATGACTGAAAACGATAAAGACTGAGGCATGAAAGCTGCTAAATCACCTTGAATGTACTTCCGTCTGTTAAACCAGAATACTGCATAGTGTTACAATGTAGATCTTAAAGTTACTATTTCACAATGAGCAGAAATCTACACATCAGCAAAAAGAAAAACAAAATGAAAAAACTTACACAAAAAATAAATAATACTGAACAAGAGAGTAGAAGAATCGAATGTTTTCAGGGAACAAGTGATAAAAAAATAGGAAGACGCACTTTATAAAAGGCAAGAAGATACATATTCATTTAAGAATTATCAAAATGTCATCTTCACTCAATATGAAAATCATATTTCTGTTTAATAAGTATCAGTCTTATTATTAAGTCTTACTGTCAAACTGTTAACATTAACACTAAGAATACTTAATATCTGCATTTTATGCAGTATTCTGGGAGGTATTAAATTATTTAATGCTATTTATTGAGAAGAAAAACCACATGTATCCTTGAAACAGAACAAAGGTCTTAAAATGATGTAGTGTAAAACCAAAACTAGTTTATCTGCTATCAGTAGTTAATATCACAAAAATGAATCTGTTTGTCTTTGATTTTGGCATATGGTTCCCTCACACAAACATGCTTGTTGAGACTTAAATTCCTAAGTATATAGATCATTAAATCTTTAACAGCTCCTGATGATAATCAGTGGCTGCAAGTCTTAAGCTTCATTTGTATCTGTGGAATTTGATGATCATCAGTGTTAATACGTATGAAGACTCATTAATGAAAACCTGCCTTAAGCATGATACATTTTCGCACACCTCCAACATGAACAAACCAACGAAGGCCAGGTCAATTATATTTCTTGTTTTGTGGATTTTTTGGGTAAATGTGCCTCAATTCTCAAGGAACAATAAAAAAATCACAGGTTATATTAAGTAAAGTTTCTAAAATAAACTCATAAAGTGCAATTCTTAACAATGGGTACATATTTAACATAAAGAAAAATTGAGTGCATACTTTTATTTTTAAAAATTATATTTGCCAAAAGCAGTCTTATCCTCAAAACAAGAAACATTTTGTCCTGTTAATCTTCAAAGGGACCTAGACATGGTTCTAATTATTATCAAAACAGCCAATTTCTATTGTGAAGCTCTTAAGAATACCGGTAATATGATCAAGTCACCAAATCTCAATATCATCACAAATGTGGCAATGCAATACAAACTTTCCAAGTAGTTTTACTTATCAGTATCAACTTGTTATAACATATGAATCTCAACATAATATTTTCAAGATACTTGTCACCTATTTCTTAATCTAATAAGTATTACATTCTTAACAATTTAATCAGGAATATATATCTATTTCTACTTAACCTTCTTACAAAAATTCAATTCACACATTACAAATAACAGTCCACTATCTGAATGGAAAAGGGCAGCACTATATTATTTTTTTACTTTACAAATGTCCTATTTTCAATTTCACTTCATGTCATAAATAATAGGTAAATTGTCAAAAAAGTTTGCAAAAATAAAAAAGGTTTAAAAGTTAACGGAGACCAGCTCATAAAATCAATGTTTCACTAAAATTCTATACAAGTCCAAACATTCATGCATGAAAAAAACAGTCCATCGTCGATATTGCAAAATACCAATTTTGTCAACCTAGAACCTAATATTGCATCAAAAGTTCAGTTTCATGTTGGGTGAATTAAATGAAAACAAATATAGATACATAAAATAATACAAAGTTTTCAGAAAAAAACATACTTATATGGACAATAAAATATCACTTTCAAAGGATTTTCAAGATTAAGGATATCTCATTATTTAAGACATTTATTAGCACTTATAAATTGTAATACAGTAAGCAAATTAAGGGATATTTCCAAGTAAATATCAACCTTCACATATTTAGTAAGTTTATGAATATTAATAAGGCATATGAATATTCAAACTTGTCTGATAGATATGTATGGTTGGTAGTGTTAATTGTAAGACAGATTTAAGGAGTTGCTTTCATTAATTAAATTTTCTTATACTTTAATGCTAAAAATGTAACAAATGATTCAGCCTTTGAATTGAATTAAAAATCATGGGATCACATTCTAGTATCATTTTGTAAATTCAAAATATTAACCTCAACAACTCGACCACCACAACAATATTCATGGTAAACCTTGCAAATGGTAGAGAAGCATTCACCACAGATGAAAATGTACACAAATGGCAGTTTCCAATCAAATTCAATAAGCACTCCACGTTTGTACAGTCTGTAAACAAAAACAGAACCCATCAACATTGCAGTCCCAGTTTTAACTACTTCAGTTCTCTTACTAAATGCACAAACAAAATTGCAACTTGCACACTGGTTCGGTAACAACATTCTCACATTCTGCAACCATGGTAACATCTAATGTTTGGACTCCGATGTTAAATCTGGTGTACTTCCACGAAGTCTTTCGGACTGTATCCATGACAACAAGGACCTGTTCTCTGGTACTGCCGTTTCCTTGACAACTGGCTGCAACTGTTCCCAAGCAGACACTTTAGGTTCAGTTTCCGCCTCTTTTCCGCTTGTGACGGAAATCAAAGCCTTGAAATGCTCCAAGTCGTTTGTGCCTCCAACAGTGTGACGTCGCTTTGACCGTTTTGTGCGCTTCTTGTCACCGACTGGGGACTCGGATCTGCAAGCAGGTTTAGAAAACACAGCTGACTTTACAGCGTCTCTGCCACTGAAATATTTCTCTTCCCGGCTCAACTTGGCCAGTGTGGAATTAACTTCAGTCTTTTCTGACTTAGAGATAGGTCTAAAATCAGATTTACTCACAGGTTTCGTTTCCAGTTTCTTTGGTTGGGTCAACGTCGGCGGCGATGTCACCATCACTGTAGCACCCGTTTCATTCACAGGTTTTCCTGTGAACTTAAATGGAAAGGCTTTTAGTTCCTGAGTAGACTTTCGATTCTGCAACGACTGTGGACTCCCGGTAACAGGAAGAACTGTTGCAGTGGACTGAGGCTGCGTGACTTGACTCCCTCGCTCAAAGCGAGATGCAATACCGATTTTAGTTTCAGATTTCGAGGACCGGTGGAGACTTGGGTCCCGGAAAGGTCTGTCCCGAGAAAAATCCCCTATTCCAGGCACCCCATGTTGAGGGAGGACCACTGGAGTGTTCTTGTGGGGGACGACCTCCACAGTCTTCTCCACATCATTGTCCTTGTCCTCTACAGCGTCCTCCACATTACTAGCACTACTCACGTCCTCTGCCCTGTGTCCTCCTCTCCTGCTACCACTCAGTTTATACTTAGGATTCAAAAGAATTTGTAACTTCTGATCAAAGGTCGTAGTCAGACTTGTAAGCAGATCTGACCCATCTTCTGAATCAGACGATGCCCACGAACCACGATTGTCCTGTTTATCATACAAATCAATCAATGAGTCGAGTGACCCGTGTCGAACAGACCCCCCTCGACTCAGATTCCCATGAGGTCTCTTTTTCTCACCTTCATGCCTAGAATCTCTCCGCCCGTCCCTCTGACGATAGCTCGGCCCACGCACGTGAGACTGCGGTGGGTGGATGTGGCCGTGACTGTCTAATATATTCTCCAAGGAACCAGCTCGGGAGAAGCGAGGAGCCAGGGAGTCGAGGCTTCCCTGGGTTACCCGACCACCACTTCTTTCCCTGGACCTTCCCCGAGTGTTCCCGATACTGACAAAATACTTCCCCCCATGACCCCTGTCCTGCTGTGATTCCGGTCTCCGTAACTGGACCTTCCCATCTGAGGGACCTCCAGACTGGGAGGAGTCTGTGGAAGGATAATGTCTGTGACCTGCCCCAACAGATCCACGGCTGTCACTCCCGGAATACTCGGACACGGGCACATCCTGGAGTCGGTGTGAGTAGTCTGGTCTCCAGTTCAACAAATCTTCTACACTATGCGTCTCTTCCATCTCCATCTCTTTCTTCGTCTTCTGATACTCCTGCTCAATCCGCTGTTGCTCACGACGACATTTTTCCATGTCCCTCTGACGCTGTTCTTCTCGTTCACGAAGAGCGCGTGCCTCATACTCGATCCGTTTCAACCGATCAAGGGTATCTCGGCTCAAACTCCATGTACTGCTCATACCGTGCGACATCTCTAATTCATCGTTCCTATCAAGCAAAGACTCATCAGAGTAATGCCGGGAAAATGTACTCACATTGAAAGACTTTGATTGTGGTTTAAACTCAGACTTGCTATCCGTGCAGTCAAAGTCCAGCGAATCTGTCTCGTCAACAGTTGATTGTGGAAGTGACTTCATAGTCGAGGAGGATAGTTTACGATCAAGGAATTCCTCAGAAATACTGCGAGACGATGGAACGGAGCTGATCGTGGATTGTGACTTGCTCATCTTGGTGGCACTGCTTCCCTTCCGACTAATTTCAAGGTCGATATCACGCTCATTGAAGGACTCGTCAAAGTCGAGTGAGTCCATGCTCTTCTGGTTTTGTTTGCTGTGGAGTTTCTTGTGGGCAGCACTGATGATAGAGGAGACGATCTCGCGGGTGTTGATCACCGAATCAAGGTCCTCTGCAAACAATAACATAGCATCAATAACCTCATGGTCGATACCTCAATATTGAGCTTACCAGTTTCCTGATATTGAAATGAAAATATACATCCATTACAACATAGATATTTCTGTCATAAGATTAATCAATAGCTTATTATATTTTTAGATAGGTCACAGTCATATTTCAAGTTATCTTATAAACAGATCACAATCATATTTCAAGTATTCTTATAAACATATTTCCCCAAGCTTTATCTTAATCACAACACATAATTATGTCTTCACATGACACAAGGACATTCACAAGACGTCATCCTTCACAAGGACACAAGACGTCATACTTCACAAGGACACAACACGTCATCCTTCACAAGGTCACAACACGTCATACTTCACAAGGACACAAGACGTCATCCTTCACAAGGACACAACATGTCATCCTTCACAAGGGCACAACACGTCATCCTTCACAAGGACACAACACGTCATCCTTCACAAGGTCACAACACGTCATCCTTCACAAGGTCACAACACGTCATACTTCACAAGGTCACAACACGTCATCCTTCACAAGGACACAACATGTCATCCTTCACAAGGGCACAACACATCATCCTTCACAAGGACACAACACGTCATCCTTCACAAGGACACAACACGTCATCCTTCACAAGAACACAACATGTCATCCTTCACAAGATCACAACACGTCATCCTTCACAAGGACACAACACGTCATCCTTCACGAGGACACAACACGTCATATATATCCATTACAACATAGATATTTCTGTCATAAGATTAATCAATAGCTTGTTATATAATACCACAACACGTCAGCCTTCACAAGGACACAACATGTCATCCTTCATAAGGACACAACACGTCATCCTTCACAAGGACACAACACGTCATCCTTCACAAGGTCACAACACGTCATCCTTCACAAGGACACAACACGTCATCCTTCACAAGGACACAACGCATCATCCTTCACAAGGACAACAAGTCATCCTTCACAAGGACACAACACGTCATCCTTCACAAGGACACAACACGTCATCCTTCACAAGGACACAACACGTCATCCTTTACAAGGACACAACACGTCATCCTTCACAAGGACACAACATGTCATCCTTCACAAGATCACAACACGTCATCCTTCACAAGGACACAACACGTCATATATATCCATTACAACATAGATATTTCTGTCATAAGATTAATCAATAGCTTGTTATATAATACCACAACACGTCAGCCTTCACAAGGACACAACACGTCATCCTTCATAAGGACACAACACGTCATCCTTCACAAGGACACAACACGTCATCCTTCACAAGGTCACAACACGTCATCCTTCACAAGGTCACAACACGTCATCCTTCACAAGGACACAACACGTCATCCTTCACAAGGACACAACGCATCATCCTTCACAAGGACAACAAGTCATCCTTCACAAGGACACAACACGTCATCCTTCACAAGGACACAACACGTCATCCTTCACAAGGACACAACACGTCATCCTTCACAAGGACACAACACGTCATCCTTCACAAGGACACAACACGTCATCCTTTACAAGGACACAACACGTCATCCTTCACAAGGACACAACACGTCATCCTTTACAAGGACAGAACACGTCATCCTTCACAAGGACACAACACGTCATCCTTCACAAGGACACAACACGTCATCCTTCACAAGGACACAACACGTCATCCTTTACAAGGACAGAACACGTCATCCTTCACAAGGACACAACACGTCATCCTTCACAAGGACACAACACGTCATCCTTCACAAGGACACAACACTTCATCCTTCACAAGGACACAACACGTCATCCTTCACAAGGACACAAGACTTCATCCACATAAACTCACCGTCATCATCTCGCATGACTCGGACGTCGGAGGTGACCGGGGTTTCGCAGACCTCCTCGGAGGGGACAGTGTGGTCGTCCTCCCAAGAACTGAAGAACCAGTCAAACTGCCAGAAGAAAGGGGTATCAGAATATAACGCTGACATCTTGTCACAGACCAACACTCAAATCATGCTAAGAGAGCCTTACCAATTGCTTTGTAGGAAATGAATTTTTGAAAACTTTTTAACTTGTGAGAATATTCCCAAATCCATTCCCAATCTCTCTGAGCTTACTTTATCAGTAGCATATAAGAATAGCGTTGTAACATATCCAAAATATGAGGGGGAATGGATGGCACAGTTGTCATTGGCAACACTACTCAGTATGCAGAGTTGCATCCCTTGGGAATGCCAAAAACCTATGATCGTGGGTTCGAATCCTGGTTTGAATCCTGGTTCGCCCTGACTCCGTTTCTAGGTTTGTCAGCACCATCAAAACCCATGCTCATAGGTTTCACCAAAGTGGTCAACGTCTAACCTGCATCACTTCATGCTTTCCTCCCACATTAAGCTGACATGCTGTGATATAACTGGAATACTGTTCAAATCAGTGTAAAAACCCAACTCAGGGACTGAAAAAGTGAATACGTTTCCCCCCAAAATGGAAAATAATGATTTGTCCTCACATGAAATACTTGACCAAATTGTTTTTTTATCGGCACCTCCCTTCATAAAATGGGATACAATCACAATGTTTGGAAAATGTCTGTCCCCCAGAATATTGATCGGTGGGTCCCTCATGATGTTCGATATTGTTTGGTGAATAACACCACACAGCGTTGTCTAACTACTTTACAACATTCAGAAGTAAGTATCACAATCTTAAAAGGAAATTCCTCCCTTTGCCTTCAGGGGAGGTAACTCTTGGTACTCACATGAATGATGATGCTCTCAACGATGTGACACTGATCCGACATATCTGTAACCATGGAGATTGTGTCATCCTCGGATTTACGAATCAAGGTGGGACCAAACATTGTGGCAAGGTTTTTGGCATTCATCTGAAATAATAGTAATAATAACAATCATGAGCATCATCTACGTAATTGGGATATGATGACATGCATGAACCAAGTCAGTTGGTCTGACTACACGATCCTGTTAGTCCCTTCTTACAAGCACGGGTGGCATGGGGCAATCATCATCATCATCATCATCATCATCACCACCATCATCATCATCATCATCATCATCATCATCGTCATCATCATCGTCGTCATCATCATCACCACCATCATCATCGTCATCATCATCACCACCATCATCATCATCATCATCATAATCATCATCATCATCATCATCATCATCACCGTTGTTACCATCATCATCATCATAATCATCATCATCATGAGTGAGAAGGGTGTAATGCTGCTTTTAGCAATATTCCATGAAAAATTGTTTGTGATCAAAGCAAGAGGAATATATTCAATATACACTGTTGATTCTGTGGAACCCCCAGAGTGAGACATGTGACAACTACCAATCCCCACCTTGTTAATGTGTCCGTAGGCTGCCACCCGGTTCAGGTGCTCCGCCATCCTCTTAAATGTCTCGAAATGATGCTCTGGAAGAGTATGTAGCCGCCTCTTCAGCTTCAGCATCCGCTTCTCCGGGTCCGAAATACGATTAGCTTCGATGAAACTCCCATAACATTCTGTAAACAGCACAGAGACATTTAACACATAGGTACATCAAGAACTAGCACACAAGGGTTCAACAAATATGTCGGTTCACTCCGGTTGACTCTAAGAACCATTTTGTGTTCAACAGTCTTGGTTCATTACGTTTGTTCCAATAGTAAAATCAGTCAATCAAACTGAGTTATGCTAGCTTAAGTAGTGACCTGCAGTTATTGCAAAATTATGAATAATTCCACTTTGTCAAATTTCAAATAGAATCAAACTGTGAATCGTGGTCCTTGTCATAACTCCATTGTTAAAAGTTCATGAGTTAGGGAATCCCATTAGGGGAAGACACCATTGGTCATATCCAACTAGTCCACAGCTAAGTGGTTATGTAGAATATTGTTTGTTTGTTTGTTTGTTTGTAGTTCAACGCCACACTCAGCAATATTCCAGCTATATGACGGCAGTCTGTAAATTATCAAGTCTGGACTAGACAATCCAGTGACTGACATCATGAGCATCGATCAATGCAATTGGGATGCGATGACATGCATCAACCAAATCCAAGGCTGACCACCCACTCCTGATAGTTGCCTCTTAACAATAACTAGAATTAGGGATAAAACATCTGTCTTAATTTTTACTTGTCTTGGACTAACGGACTACTGTAGTAGCCGATCTCTATCCCTGCCCTAGATTCAAAAGACTGCAAAATTATCCTTGCGTACTTAACATTTTTTGGCTGCCTGTTGGCTTAAAGTGCTTAGGTTCCTGCACAAACAAAACACTGGAAGTAGCTTAACATGTTACATGGCAACTTACTGTTTGTGACGAGGGGTTCAGGTAACTTCCTGAAGAAGGCTTTCAGGAGTGAGCTGATCACGTTCACATCCAACCACTTCTCATTGTCGATGTTAACATTCTCAATTCCCTGCAATCCAAAATACAGTCATAAACGTAAGATTCTGTCCTCTGTTATAAATAGGAGCAGGATTATTGCACTTATATTGCAATGTGCATGCTGTGTGTGGCTACTTGTACTAGTCCGGACCTGTCGGTGTTTTATGCCGACCCACTGAGCTACGAACTCAGATAAAGCATATTGAATCCGAGCTGACCAATCCTTGCTTTAGCCCCTTAATGCTGTGTGCCAGGCAGAGTCCCAACAATTACCATCTTTTAACGTCTGTTGGTATGACGCGGGGAGTGAATCACCGACCTTCGCTCTCCGGGCAGATGCTCACTCCACCGTATCTCTAGGGATGAGCCTGGAGCCTTGATCATTTACCACCAACAAGACACTATCTACTACACCACGAACATGGTAGCAACTTTAAAAAGAATTAACTGTCACATGCTCAAATTGCAAATAAAAGATCTGCTCTTAACCTGTATTGTTAAAAGTATTGCTGCTGATAGTGAGTGAGGGAGTATTGTTTTACTCTGCTGGGAGATGGGAGACAAGTACGGATGCTAGAGATGAGAAGGGGATGAGTGTAGAATGTCGTGATTGTAAGAATAATTTATTACCCATAGAGTTAGAAATAACCATATTCATATAAATCGTATGTGCTCAAGTGCAAATATCACTTCTCGTGCACCAGTGCATTGTTTCCATCATCCTGACGGCATTGTTGACGTCATTCAGATCTTATTGTAAAGTAAGGTCAAAATGACATTACACTAGAAATGTCGTCAAAGCTGAAAATTGTTGACACCATTCGACAAATTGTGTTTTAATGGTGGTGATCACTGCATTTTCTGAAGGGGAGCTGAAAAGGATTAAGAAATAATGGCTACAAAAGAAATTATAAAACTCACAAGTGTGCCCTGATTTTACGAAATTTGGTAAGAATTCATGTATTGCCCTCGCGCGATCGGGAAATAAACGAATTCTGACACTCGTTTCGTAAAATCGTAATGACACATTCTCGTACAATAATCTCAATATTTGCTCTGGGATCTGTAAGAGAGACAGCATTCATGGTCTGAATCTGACAAGAAGGGCTGGTGTTTTCCACGCTACCTTGTTGAGCTCTTCCTGCATGTTCTGCACTGCCACTGAGTTGCCAGGTACGCGGTACACCCCAATGACCTCCAGACCTCGCGCCTCCACAATACGGGTACATAGCTCCACGATCAGGGGAACATACTGGAACAGGACGCATATCAGACAGTGAGTGAATGCTAGCAGTGAAATACAAGTCAGCTCTATAAAGCACTAACATTAATTGAATATTACAAGTTGGGAAATTCTTATTACCACTTGGGATTGTTCACTGACATTTCTTGCAATATCAGCCTCCGAACAGGTCTAACAAATCACTGAAGTCACAGAGAAAAAACTTTACAAACACATGTGAGGTTTTCACGCCTTATACATGCGAAAGAGCACTAGGCACTGGAATACTATTGTCCATACAACTGATTATGGAGAGTTGACCGTTTTGAGGACTTCTATTAAAAATCTGAAGATTTTTGTAGTGTGAAGACAGGTTTATGGCGATGGCGTAATAGAGGTCAGATATTCGCTGGAATTACATCTATACATAGGAATGAAAATGTTAACATGATTCTGTGCATAGAGGTCAACAGCATGGATAATAAGTAGAGGTTTTTTTTGCTACAACCATGGGCAGTTCTTCAATCTTAAGAGTCTCTTCATGTCATTACGCCTCTAAAAATACTAACCTCGTTGTGTGGTGACGGCATACACAGGTCAAGGGACACTCCGAAGGCTGCCGTCTTCATACATTCTTCATCCATTTCAGACAGGGCGGTGGAGCTATTGTTCTCATGGTGTTTCTTGAAGCTTGGCATAATGCGTTCCTTCCAACCCCGCGACTTGGAGTCTGAAATTCATATTGGATAATTTAGATATTGGCGCTCTCTGGGGGAGCACACACACAGAACCTCAGACACTGTATAATGCTACAAAGAAATTATGTGCCAAGTTTATTTCGGTATCATAAATATTATTCATAATAAAATAGACAGATAAACCGATCTGATAAACTTTGTGTCATGATCTGATAATTTAGACATTGGCACTCTCTGGGGGTGCATACACACAGAACCTCCCCTCGACAATCTCAGACACTGTATAATGCTACAAAGAAATTATGTGCCAAGTTTATTTCGGTATCATAAATATTATTCAAAATAAAATAGACATATAAACCGATCTAATAAACTTAGTGTCATGATCTGATAATGAGGTCGCCTGGCAGGAACTACTTTCAAGCTCCATACATCAATACAATGTCTGTTTGATCAATAAATTATTGTCTGACGTTATGAGTAAGTTTACATAGGGGTTTCCTCATATGTTGTGTTCCTGTAGACAAACATGACTGTAAAGCACTTGGCACTATATGATTGATAGGGCGGTTTACTCAAACACTGTATTCATACGCAGTACTTCATTGAGTAAAAAAAGCCAACATCTTAACCATGGATTATTTTAAGAAAGAAATCATAAAAAGAAATTATTACCCTCGTGTGTTTCTGCATCATAAATGTCAGTGGTTAGAAATATAAAATGTGTAGATTCGATAATACAATTCTTATTTCTAACATGTGATATCTAAAATCTGGAAAGACACTCAGCCAATTACAGTCAAGTCCTGTTAATCCGACATGGTTGGTTGCATATGATTATGTCAGATTAACGAGTATGCCGGATAAACGAAATTAAGTAGGTAGTACCAACGTTCGTCGGTCATAGTTCGCGAAAGGTTCTTCTGACGTGACCTGTAATGTGATGTCCTCGGCGATGGCGAGAACTTGTATCTGATTTTAATGAGATTGAGGTAATCTAAGCATGTGATTAATCCTGTTTTCTTTATTTAAAGCATTAATTGTTTATCTCTGCAGCTTTGTAATATGTAGCTACCAGCCGACTCATCTCGCATCAAAACACGGGCTGTGTACCCGCGGGCAGATGTCCACGGAGTACACTGATCACTGTCAGATTAACGAGACTTATTAATTAGTGATTTCGGTAATTCGTTACAAATTAGGAGTGTCGGAGTGCGAGATTGTCGGATTGACGGGTCTAAATAGCACTGATTAAATCAGTTCCCATCATTAGTGTCGGATAAAGTCAACTGTCGGATTAACGAGACTTGACTGTATCTCTATATTACGAATTACTCAGCACGCACCTTTCTCACTTCCTGTCTTCTTACGTTTGACACTGGGAGAAGCAGCCTTCTTGAGGGAGAGGGCACTGTGTTTCTTGCTAGGCTTGTGGGTTGCAGTGGGTGACGTCTTGACCGTCAGTTCTGCCTGGGAGGACTTGCGACGGATCAGGTCGGCGTTACCAATTCCTTCATCCTGGAGACAAAGTCAACATAATCCATAAAATCCCTGAATACTAACAAGTCAGTCTGGTTGCTAGGACACAGCAGCAGATCTGCTTTTCATGATCCTTTTCACTGTGCGACTCAACAAGGAACCTCTGTCAGGCAAAACAGTTCTCCTAGCAAGCTTGTCTCATGCCAGTCAAACACCACATTGTCAACTGCTACCATATTGAAATATTTTTAAAACCCAAGAAGAAAGTCAGGCAGGTGACCCATAAGTGTTGCCTGTTCATCTTCAAAGTCACCTGCCTGCATTCAGGCATCGTAAATATTGAAAAATCACGAAAACAAATTACTTCTTGATTCACTTGAAATACTACAAACTTTAGAATCTACAAGGAGTTATGATAAAATTGAATAGTAAGTAGTCTGTAATTATCTGCCAGACAGTCGGACAGGACGAAGACAATTTCATGCAGCCCGACAGAACAGTTACAGCCATGGGCAGGTAGTTATTTCGGACATTGGCTGCAACCTAGAATCTCATGCTATATTTGGTTGGTTGGTTGGTTGGTTTGATGTTTAACGCCGCACTCAGCAATATTCCAGCTATATGACGGCGGTCTGTAAATAATCGAGTCTGGACCAGACAATCCAGAGATTAATATCATGAGCATCGATCCACGCAATTGGGATTGATGACATGCATCAACCAAGTCAGCGAGCATTACCACCCGATCCCGTTAGTCGCCTTTTACGACAAGCATAGTCACCTTTTACGGGAAGCATGGGTTGCTGAAGACCTATTCTACCCCGGAATCTTCACGGGTTCATGCTATAGAACAAGCATGCAGTTACTGATGACGCTAAAAAGCCATGGGACAACAGATCCGTCTTCACTCATTACTGTGAGCGAATGAATGGAACTGAACGCTGCCTTGAATACTGTTTAAGTTATATCATTGCAAGTCAGCTTAAAAGTGGGATGGTTACCACTTTTTGTTTATTTGTGTGTGTGTTTGTTGTTTAATGCCGCACTCAGCAATATTCCAGCTATATGACGGCGGTCTGTAAATAATTGAGTTCTGCCCAGATCTTAACGGGTCTTACCACTTTTGGAAACAAATGAGTGAGTGAGTTGGGTTTAACACCGCTTTAACAGTATTCCTGTTATATCACTGCATGTCAGCCTAATGTGGGAGGAAAGCCCTAAGTGATGCAGGTATCAGACGTTTACCACTTCGGTGAAACCCACGAGCATGGGTATGGTGCTGACAAACCTAGAAACTTAATCAGGGCGAACCAGGATTTGAACCCACAATCATAGGTTTCTGGCCCAAGGGACACAACTCTGCACAGCGAATCATGGCGCTTAAGACGACTGGGCCACCCGTGCCCCCTTGAAACATATGAACACAGGTATGGTGCTGTCAAACCTAGAAACGTAATCAGGGCGATTCTGCAATTCAAACCCGTGATAATAGGTTCCCGGCATGCCAAAGGGATGCAACTCTGTATAGCGACTTGCAGCCCCCTAGACGTCTCCATTCTGGGTTTTTTTCAAGAAAACTCTCATCCCCATGCAGGGAACATACCTTTTCAAACTAATACTAAAACACGCTGCCTTTCTTCTCTAAGTGTTCCAGAGCCACTGTCTAAGAGGCAACAGTTTACATATTTCAGACTCAATGTTAACATACTTCCTGCACAATGAATCCCAACACTTTGTATGCTAATGGCCATGAAAGGCAAAAGACTTGTATTGATAGCTTTCAGAGAGAGTTCAAATTTTACATTGCATCGGCAATATTGCAACCATATCGTGATGAGAACAAGTTAATTATTATCAAACACATAATGATATCAAAAACTTTAACTTAAGTATCAGTTAAGGTAAATAAAAAACCAGATGAACATTAAAACAAATAAATTTTCAGTAGATTAGTATTAAATTAAACCCAAAATATAGACCACAAGCTTGATAGCTTTCAAACAATAAGCAATTTTTTAGTGCAACACTTGGTATCCTAATGGTATGGAAGGCAAAATGCAATATTAAAACCGTAAGCCAAATTTAAGAGCAACATGAAATTATTGATGCATAATTAGCTGGATTCAATATTGTGAGATGAAATTGGGTTTAACATCACGTCCAAGATTATTGCACTTATATAGCGATGTGCATGCAAGTGTGTGTGTGGCTGCTTGTACTAGTTCGAACTGATGCCGATTTATAGTACTAGCTCACTAGTTTAACATGAATACCCCACTCAGACACAGTATACTGACTCCGAGCCGACCAGTCCTTGTTTTAGCCCCTTAATGCTGAGCAACAGACAGGGTAACAACAAGTACCATCTTTTGACGTCTATTGGTATGACGCGACTGGGGTTTGAACCCTGGACCTTCCGCAATCCGGGCAGACGCTCTACCACTAGACCATGGAGGCGGTCGATTCAATATGGTAAAACCTCAATGCACAAAACAACGCAAATAAACCAAATGATTTCATTACGAGTAAAATAGCCAAAAGTCTCAAGCAGGCATGATTTGCAAAGCGGCATTATGCTTTATCAAGCATACAAGCAAGTTGAAGCAACACATCTACAACTTGATCAGTTTCTTACACGTCTCTTTCTTACATCACAATCTGGGTTGTTGTTGGTTTTGATTGCTTGTATCCAGAGCAACATGGTACCCTTATCATCGGCCTGGAATAGGTACTCGGATCCGTTGTACGTGACGAGCTGAAACACATGCTTCTTCCGCTTGGCGTACTCGTGTTTGATGTCGACAAGGCTGGACTTGATGGAAATCGGCTTCTCGTCATCAAAACTGAAGGTACTCTGTGGGTGAAACAAGTGTTGATAATACCGACAAGTCAACCCCTTAAGTGAGGCATTTAATACTGGGATAACTGGCATCGAAAAGAAAAAATTTAAATATCTACACCGTATTCGATGTAATTATATTCTGGAAAAACATATCTGTCGTACATAAACGTTTCAGGCTGTCAGCATAAACCACAAAATTTATCTTTCAACAAATAATATTCTAATAAGAGCCCCCTATTTCTTATTTTGAGAGCGTCCTGGGCGCTTATTACATCGAATACAGTATTATAAGTTGTTGCAGGATCACTCGGGGTACATGGGAGTTTATGCATCCCACGTTAAGTTTTAGAGCAAGAGTCAGAGGCGAGTGGTATAAGACCTAACGAGGGATGCATAAAACCCAATGTACCCCTCGTGATCCTGCAAGGAATTTATCTTACCGACATGATTTAAAATAACATTGTAAAAGATTTCAAACAAATTCAAAATTGATAGAAAACAGCTGTTCGATTGAGGCGAGGTTAGCTTGTGCTATGTCACGTGACTTTCATTGACTCGGAAAAAGGGTGCAGCTTTTTGTTTCGAAGCTTCGTAAAACAGATTTATTCTTCCTCTCAGAAAGCCACATGTAGCCTGTCTTGCTCGTGGGAGGGTATAAGCGATTAATTCACCTGCTGAGAAATTTATTTCCCTCCAAGGCCGGATACATAGTATTTTATCAAGATCACATGGACCAATCAGATCTCATTCTGTCATGATGGTACAATAATAATAAATATTATAAGCATGACTAATAAAGGTACTTTGGAAATTTCAGTATCGATATATAGACTAAAAAATATCATGATACATCGATATATTGATAAATAATATAATTAATTATTCTTAATGTGTAAGGATATAATTGCCAATAGACCAGTAATTTAATGATAAATATCAACAAGTCTGATCCATAAATAAACAAGAAACAAACAAACTTTTTGACTGGATTTATGTCAGAACGTTTATGTTTATATGGAAGGGCTGACATAACGAGCAACTTCCTATTTTTCACCTCTGTCACTGATTTACATATTTAACTCAGGTTACCATGGATACTGAACTCACTTGGCTCTCCCTCCTCTCCTTGAACAGGAACAAACAGTGACCTCGCAGTACGACCCAGGCCTCCTTCCACGATCGGTCACTTGATTTCTGAAAGTTGGAATAACACTAATTTAATAAAATATGTTGTAGGTGAGGTGAAATGGGGTTTAATGTAGCATCAAACCACCGACCTTGCACTCTCCAGGCAGACACTCCATCAACTGGACCTCAGAGACGGTTTCTTACAGAAACAACAACATTCCTTGACTAATGCTTCTCTCAAAAGCTATTATGAGCTGGGTTTAAAGCCGTTTTGAACAGTATTTCAGTGATATCCCAAAGTGTCATCCTGATGTGGGAGGAAAGCTCCAACTGATGAAAGACTTTTACCACTTCAGTGAAACCCATGAGGCCAGGTATGGTGCTGACAAACCAAGAAACATAATCAGGGTGAACTGGCATTCGAACCCAGGACCATAGGTTTCTAGCACACCTATGATACGCAAGTCTGTACAACGAATAGGATCCCCTTCGATAACCACCCCCAACTGCTACCAAAGCCCTCGAAGTAGCGACCATTTTGGTGGCCAAATGCGACTTAAATCTATGATTGGTGACCTAAATTTATCCCCTGCTCGACCTAGAGGTCAACATAACTTGCGACAAGATCTGTTTAAAATATCTGTTGGCTCCCAAAAACTTGGGTTTGGCTCCTAAGATATCCATGTTAGGAGCCGTTTGGCTCCCTAACAAAAAACAAACTTTGAGGGCTGTGCTAATCACTCTCAAAGTAAGGAATCGGCTCAATGAACCTACCTTTCCATCTGTGATGGTGGTTTTACATGTCAGCCATCCCTCCTTGACGATTTCCGGGAGCGGGGACTCTGGCATCTCAAGCTTTGGCTCCATTGCCTCGATGATACAGGGGGTCTGCAACATGGGAGGCATGACATCAGGGAGTGAGTGAGTGAGTGAGTTAGTGAGTGGGAGAGTGAGTGAGTGTGAGAGTGAGTGAGTGAGTGTGAGAGTGAGTGAGTGAGTGAGTGAGTGAGTGAGTGAGTGAGTGAGTGAGTGAGTGGGAGAGTGAGTGAGTGAGTGTGAGTGAGTGAGTGAGTGAGTGTGAGAGTGAGTGAGTGACTCAGTGTGAGAGTGAGTGAGTGGGTGGGGGGGTGGTTCGGTGAGTGAGTGAGTGAGTGAGGGAGGGAGAGTGAGTGAGTGAGTGTGTGAGAGTGAGTGAGTGTGAGAGTGAGTGAGTGAGTGGATGGGTGGGTGAGTGGTTCGGTGAGTGAGTGAGTGAGTGATGGGCTCTATCTTCTTCAGTTCTGTCACAATTTGTCTCAACTTTTTCATATTTGTAACCAAAGGAACACTTAATAATAGAGTTAACAGTGACAAATAGCGAAGCATGCTAGAAATATTATTCATTTGAGGTTAGTCATTGTAATGAAACCCAAAGAAATACCCTCATTTACATATTTTCTCAATAAACCCACCAATATTGATCATATCATAACACATATTGTTGAAATTTTGTACCATGGTTCACTGGTTATACCGTGCAGACCACAAAGACATAAAAGCCAAATATGTACATGATTACCATCTTGAAATGCAAAAGTGGAACCTTGCAGAAAAACACTTTCATGAGAATTCTGTGAAGTTTTATTTATATCCTGAGTCTCCCCTGTCAATATGATGTTATTGCTTTGTCTGTCATGACATTCAGGTGAAACTATCATCATTATCCCAGTGCTGACAAGCAAAGAATAAAATACCTACCTTTTCACCAAAGAAGTGCTTGATCTTGTTCAAGCTGGGTTTGTGTGGCGGAGTGACCAACCTGTGGAAACATTGAGAAGAGTTACTTCCCTTCCATCATACACAGCCTTTCATTAGGCTTAAGAAAATAAAAGAATTGGTTCTCAGGCAATGACTTTTGAAAATATAGTGCGGGCGTGTGTTTTTTTGTTGTTGCTTTTTCTGCATGTCCAAACTCGTATGTAACAAAATAAACAGTTGTGTACCATCAACCTGGGAAAGGGCCTTTCTACATAAACAAGCATACAAATGCCTATTGCTGCCATGACCATAACACGAGTTCCACAGCAAAGCAGTGCGCATGTAAAGGGAAGTAACTTTATGCTATATTGGATTGCATTGTTATTAGGATTTTTAATTATTATTTTTTTAAATGGAAATAAAAACAAAACGTGTGGCAGATTTAAAGACGATGCGGGCGGTGCCTGAGAACCAAAACTTATTTTTTATAGCCTTTTGAAGTGAGCACCACAGCAGGTAACTGTTTTCATTTGAAATATGACAAAATTAGACTTCTGGAGACAGTATATTGTAATCCAAAACTTAATCAAGACTTATATCAACTTCAGTTAAAAACTATGAACATTTCCAAATACTGCATTTCCATTGAGCCTTTAATAATTAAACAACAGGTATCAGTAACATATGTTATAACCATATTATAACAGTTAGAAATGCCACATCTACATCGAGGTAACTTCATGTATGTGGACCCAAGTGAAGACAGTGCCAGGATTTTGTTGCCATGGATACTCCACCTCAACATGAGGTTCTCGAGGCTTGAACCCAGAAGCCAGCTGGAGAGACACATGAATCTGCGACTTACTGTCCCTCGGGAATAGAAGCTGGTGGAGAGACACATGAATCTGCGACTTACTGTCCCTCGGGAATAGAAGCTGGTGGAGAGACACATGAATCTGCGACTTACTGTCCCTCGGGAATAGAAGCTGGTGGAGAGACACATGAATCTGCGACTTACTGTCCCTCGGGAATAGAAGCTGGTGGAGAGACACATGAATCTGCGACTTACTGTCCCTCGGGAATAGAAGCTGGTGGTGAGAAGGACTGCTCGTACGGCTGCTGGTTGGAGCGGTCTCTCGCAGTTGCCATCAGGTACGAAGTCCGCCTGTGGAGCTTTACCGCCTCCTCCTCAGGAGATACTGGAACAACATAGATTTTTGAAATGATGATTGATGATGATGTTGATGATGATGATGATGATGATATACGCCATAAGGGCAATGATATCAGTGAAATTATTTTCCGTAATTCTCATTAAAGTGCTAAGCATTAACACTTCTGTTCATGCTGTAGGCTAGTTTCATTTTTTGTGAAGCCCCCCTCTCACCCCCCACCCACCCAACAAAAAAAAGTACTTATATTCATGAGAGAAAGTCTTCAGATTCATTTTCTTTTGAATTGATAAACAGCTGCAGATTTCAATTATCCATAAAATATCAAATTTCATTTTCAACCACATTAGGTGATGCAAGGACATTTGTAAATCATTCAAGACACGACATAAAAAATATCTCTACAAGTTTTGTCAGGTGTCAAGAGGATGCTTTCCATACAGCCTACCTATGGTCTTGGACCTCATCTGTACTCCTGGCTCCGAGATGTTTGTATCCATGGAGCTTCCGAGGAACGTGGAGCCTGACGTGGAGCCAGCATCTATCCGGGACAGCAGCACCCCGCCGTCACTGGAGGACATGACTAAGGAGGGAGGACGGAAGGAGTGAGTGAGTGAGTGACTATCGTTTAATGCCTCATCAGCAAAAAAGTCGTGCAGCTATTTGCTCTAACCCGGATCTTCATGGGGGACTGGTCAGCGAGGACAACATGACATGTACTTCAAAGGGGGGCTGTGTTCCCTGACTGGACTCCTGTCTACTTTAACAATTAACCAGACAGTGGCCAATTTCTCATGGGGTGCGATTGAATGACACTAGGCATAACTTCTTTGATAGGCAATTTAGAAGAGTACTAAGTAAGGATAAGAATTTATGGATGAACAACTTCTTTATTACAATTACGAGCGATGTTTCGGTGTAGGTTCTAACACCGTTATCAAGCAAGTCATCAAAGAAGTTGTTCATCCATAAACTCTTATCCATACTTGACACAACAAAACTTAGATATGTTTATCCATTTGTGACCATATTAACCTAGTATGGCCCGATGACAACGTTCTGCATTATTGTAATTCAATCACATCAAAACTCCAGATGAGACTCAGTCTCATTGAAATCATATCTGCTACGCTGCTGATACCAGATACCAGCTTTCTAGAAGATTCAGCTTTATTTCTTTACCAACTTGATTTTACAAAAGAAAACCCACACAGAACCCAAATATTCCTTCACTGCTACTCCTTTTGGCCATAGATGCCATTGAGCTCAGAAACGACACGGCGTGAAACACATCCACAACAACATAATGTCACAGACTTAATTATCTCCATTTGGAACTGGTTCATCAACTTCATTTTTAAGATCTATACAAGTATCACATATGCTGGTCTGAATGCTTCTTGCACAGAATCTAGACGCCTCGTTGGGTACGGAGGTGTCCTCCGATCTCCACATGGCTCGGTATCTCATCAGCCTGAAGACTGATTTTAATGAGTCCACAGCAACACAAGGTGTGCAACACACAAACACATATATAGACACAAATAAATATAAATAAGTACAAGGAAAGCATGCTAATAAACACCAACCCAAATTAGACAATATATTAGTGGGGTTAACATTTAAGAAAAATGACATTCATAATATAGGCCAAAATAATGCAAACTTTGGAGAACAATATAGATGAATGATGACATGCAAATTTGAAAAAAAGAAATCATAGATTAATAAATTGACATTTGAATATGAATATTCATTGGCATTTAAGAACCACATGACCCTACCATGGAAGACTGGATAGTTCTCTGACTTTTTTCCAAAAATGTTGAACCCCGCAATATTTGGTAGAGTTGTCACGATATACTGTTAGCGATACTTCAGTCATGATATAAAATACATCGCAATTTTTTTATTATTTCATATCGTTTAAGTGTGAAATTTTGACTTGTTCCCCGTGTCCTGGCTGACAATAGGTCACCTCCTGCTTTCAACCAGTGTTCAGGACTTGATATTTTGGGCCTGTTCCAACAGTTTTACGGGTACTCCATCAGATTCAGCATCATGTTTTATAATCAAGGTGATGTTGGTCGTAGTAGTCATAGTCCTGGTTTTGCGAAATTTTGAAATACTTTTTTTTTAAGTCGATACAGAATTCAGGGTGGGCATATCGGGTAGCGTATCGTCGTGACAACCCTAATGTTTAGTGAGCGAGAGGAGGAGCGAGGCTCGTGGCAGACCAACCTGAAGGGACATTGCTATACGAGGAGAATAAACTGATGCTGCCAGCACTGGAACCTAGGCTAGTGGTCGAACCCAGGGGCTCGGGGAGACTCGACGGACTTTCCAGATTGTCCAGCGTGTCGTCGCCATCAACATCATCTTCGTCATCATCTGATGCATCATGGGAATCTGATGAAGGGGCGATGCATTTTGAATTTCAAAACAGCATTGGTCTTTCCCCCCGTGTTATATCCATGATGCATCTTGTGTTGATGCATTTGATTGGATGGATGGATGGATGGATGGATGGATGGATGGATGGATGGTTTGGTGAGGGGATGGTTTTGTGGGTGGGTGGTTTGGTGAGTGGATGGTTTGGTGAAAGGGTGGTTTGGTGAGTGGGTGGATGGATTGGAAAGTTGATGGGTGGACTGGTAAGAGAATGGATGGTTGGTGGATGGGTGGATGCATGGACGGAAGGATTAGTAATCAAGTGGTTGGTTTGGTGAGGGGGTGGTTCGGTGGGTGGATTGTTTGGTTGGTGGATGGTTTGGTGGGTGGATAGTTTGGTGAGGGGATGGTTTGGTGGGTGGATAGTTTGGTGAGGGGATGGTTTGGTGGGTGAATAGTTTGGTGAGGGGATGGTTTGGTGGGTGGATAGTTTGGTGAGGGGATGGTTTTGTGGGTGGGTGGTTTGGTGGGTGGGTGGTTTGATGAGTGGATGGTTTGATGAGTGGATTGATGGTTTGGTGGGTTGATGGTTTGGTGAGGGGATGGTTTTGTGGGTGAATAGTTTGGTGAGGGGATGGTTTGGTGGGTGGATGGTTTGGTGAGGGGATGGTTTTGAGGGTGGGTGGTTTGGTGAGGGGATGGTTTGTAGGGTGGGTGGTTTGGTGAGGGGATGGTTTGATGAGTGGGTGGTTTGGTGAGTGGTCGGATGATGGATGGGAGGCTGGATTGACAGATGAGCGAATTATCCCATTAGAAAAATGTGATCAAATTTGAAAACTTAATTTTGATATTACCGAAGGGCTTCAGAACTTGATTATCAACTTTTAAAATATGTCATCAAAGTTAAACAAAACCTAAGAGATGATTGAACTAGTGTTGGAATCTCAATGAGTGAGTGGAAATTCTATTACTACATAAAATGTGTCAAAAACAGAATGTTCGTGAACAGCAAAAAATTTAAAAGAAAACAAAACATTTTGGGGTGACATTGTACATTGCAATTCTGAAATCTATACAAATTCAATGAAATGATTAAACTTGAGGAGATTCTAAAAAAGTGAAGCATGCAAAATTATTATCACAGTCTATGAGGAAAATATACACCTTTACAAGTGAATTAATCTAGATATATATATAGAGAGAGACATTGATACAAATACAACTGAGTACATTCATCTATATTAAACCATCACCATTGACTATTTCTAAAGAAATGTATATGAGAGGAGAAGGGGGTGAAGGGGACATTTATAGGATAAACAGACAGAAAGTTCAGTGTTTCTTGCACTCATAGGATTGTATTAATGTTGCAAGTGATTTACCATCACACAATCAATAGACAGTAAAAGAGACATTGTCGATTTGTCCATTCAGATTGCTGATACAGTAGATCACCGTTTATAATGTTTGTTTTTTAAGGCCGCACTCAGCAATATTCCAGCTATATGACAGCGGGCTGTAAATAATCAAGTCTGGACCAGACAATCCAGTGATTGATATCATGAGCATCAATCCATGCAATTGGGATCGATGCCATGCATCAACTAAGTCAGCAAGCCTGACCACCCGATCCCATTAGTCGCCTTTTACGGCAAGCATGGGTTGCTGAAGACCTATTCTAACCTGGATCTTCACAGACCCCGTTTAAAATGCAATTAGTTTGTTCTGTCAATGCATGGGAAGAAAGCATTGGTCATATCCACAGCTTGTACAAGACTAGACGTTTATGTAAATAACTAGATGTGGGGAGAAAACTACTTGTCCCTCCTGATTTTGACTTCTCTCCGACTAGTGGTCGAGTCTAAACGTGGGTACGTCAGGGGTCATACTATGACCTTGGTAAAAGATCTTTTGTTTTTTTACCAACGCTAGATTCTACTGACAATGTCAACCGGTGTTTGAAAACCAGCCCGACATTTGACAGGCGTATTATAAACAGTGATATACAGCATCACAATCCACTACACAAGGTTTCTCTGGTAGCAATTTTATTAAAAAGTATAAACTTTTGAGAAGATTCGTCTTTAAGATGGCTTACACCTGGAATAAGTGACCACCTAGACCTTGACCTCATTGTATGGTCTTGACTTATTGTGTGGCCTTGACCTTATTGTGTTGCCTTGACCTTATGTGTGGCCTTGACCTATAGACTCAGACCTGGACCCAATTTTAGACCTGTCCAAATGGAATTGTAGAGGCAATTACAATCTGCTAGACAGAATGTGATCAAAATCAATATGGTTGCTTTGTCTAACTTCCCTTAAAAAGGCTATAGCTCTTAAGTACAGATTGCAGAAGCATTGATTAAATTACCTGATTCAAAACAATGCCAAATGTTTCACAGACCTTCTCCCCCAAAAAGGGCTACTCACAGAATAAACACAATATTAAGAAACACAGAGGAGCAATTAAAAAACATTTTAAAACTTACACCGACTGCGAGGGGCGTTCACAGCCGAGAGATACGACGTCTTCCGCACGGGACGACTTCCATGGATGTTCTCCTGCACGATGCGGGCCTGAGGGAAGGGCTCTTCCACTACTTCTTCCTCATGGTTGAAAGACTGTCTGGGCTTGGGGTCGTGGGTCAAGCTTGTGGTCATCTTGGGTGCCGGTTGATTCTCCTGGAAGACAGGCACAATCTCCACAATGGGAGACACTGGAGCACTAGAACTACCAGGAGAAACATATATCCGTATTGGCGCCGGCGCTTCCTGATAGCTCGCCAAAGTGGCGGGACGGTCGGGTTTATCGTTAGACATTTTGGGCGGGATATAACGTTCGGTTGAAATTTTCCGGACTTTAATGGCAGGCTGAACCTGAACAGAATTGCTAGGAACCTCAGGTTCTGGGGAATCTTGCTTTTGTTCAAAGACTGCGGCACGATTTGCAACACTTTCAAACTTCTTGAAAGTCGTCATTTTTTCAAGTTCAGTTTTACACCTATCAAACTTAATTCCTGGACTGTGGTTTTCATTTTTACCTAACTCAAACAGTTGTTTCCTATGCGAGACAATCTGTCTGGGAGTCTTCTTAATTTCTATCTGCGTTGTGACAGGGGATCGTGTCAAGGCAAATGTCGTCCCCGATCCCTTCCCCCCTCCATCAGTTCCATCACTCCCCATCGATCGGTCCCCAACTGGAATCCGGACCACAAACGTTCTCATTGGGCTTTCAGGATTGGCTTGATCATGGAATCGGTTGCTGTCCGTATGCCATGAGCGCTGCGTCTGGAACCGACTTAACCTTGAATCGATGTTATCAACACTGGAAGATTTGGTACCTTTCTCAAGCGGATTTGCCGACACAACAGGAACATAATGCCGAACTCCGCGAACATCTGTTTTATATTCAACGTCACTTCCACGTCTACCGGAAATCTGGCTGCGGTACGGCGACTGCGATGTTATGTTGGATGCTGGTGATGATAACGATGACGTTGTGTGGGAGCGTGATATGATAATGGACGTGGAATCTCCCGATTTTAAAACTTTCGAACCACTTGGTGAATATGGCGGTGGTTTCGAATCTATTCCTAATCTATCTTGTGAACGTAAAAGAGACTCCTTGGACTGCGAATTGTCTGATGTGTTATCAAACGACGGCTGTCTGTGTTCGTATCCTAATCTACGTGGACGTAACTCTGAACCCGAATCTCGGATATTTTCCTTAGAATATCGATTACTCCCCTTGTTTAAACCATCCATGCTGTTTGACTTGTTATCTCCCTGTTGGGGAGGAAAGTACAGTCCAAAGGAATATTTCTTCTGTGGAATTGAACACGACACACTGGAGCTCATGCTGACTCCGTCAAAACCATGGGGATTCCGATAATCAAAATCAGAATCCCGGAAAAACGCTTCTCTGTTGTAGCTGCTATCACTCCTCAAGGGTTCCTTGTAAGAAGACAACGCTGAACCGAAGGACGCAGAGGTTTTCAAGGGGTAAGGACCGAACTCTCTTGATCGATCTGTATAGTAGTCCTTGTTTCGGTGGTCCTTGACTGTGAAGGACAGTCGGGATTCCTGGCGGGGTTCGGGTGATAACACATTTTCGTTTGAAGCGTAAGCAGAGTGGACTCTTCGGATAGGGGCAGTAGCTTGGCGGTCGGAGTCTAGGGAACCATTACTTCCGCTTATGGAATCCTGAGCTTGTGGGTGGTAGGCCTGAAAACACAAATGCACTGAGTAAGTCCTGGTGTCAGGTGAAATGGGTCGCATTCAAGATTATTGCACTTATATCGAGACATGCAAGTTAGTGTCATGGAATAAATGGCAATCAAAGAGGACAAGCAGGAATTACTCAAATTTGGAGTGAGAGAGAGAGTAAGTTGGGTTAAAAATCACTTTTAAGGTATCATGGTGTCATCTTGATGTGGAAGGAAAACCTGAAATCTTGCAGGTGTTTATAACATTTTGAAGGATTTCAGACTGCTTTTCATAACATTATGACATTGTAATATGACAGGCTTTGATAAAGGGCATTTCTCTGTAGAAGGTAAGGCTTGGATAAAGGGCAATTACTCTGTAGAAGGTAAGGCTTGGATAAAGGGCAATTACTCTGTAGAAGGTAAGGCTTGGATAAAGGGCAATTACTCAAGAGGGTAAGGCTTGCTACCAAAGTATAGTGTTACTCTTAATACAGGATTTTCACCATCCCAAATCACACATGCTTGATAACCTCTATCTATCATAAATAAAGTATGCCAATGTTCATATTGTTCAAACCAGCTTCCATTCCATCACACTTCAGACAAACAGATGGAAGGACACTAACCAACTGTAGAATGTCTTCATCTTTGGGCACAACAAGAAGTTTCAAAGCTGCATCACTGAAAACAGAATATATCCAGTTGAATACTTTGCAACAAGGGGTGATGGGGAATAAAGTGTTTGCCTGTCCTGCTGCAGGCCAGACTTGGACTCCCTATATGGGTATATGGGTGAAGCCTATTTCTGAGGATTTCAGCAACCCATGCTTGCTGTAAAAGGCGACTATGCTTGTCATAAGAGGTGACTAACGGGATCTGGTGGTCAGGCTCGCTGACTTGGTTGTTGCATGTCATCAATCCCAATTGCGTGGATCGATGCTCATGTTATTAATCACTGGATTGTCTGGTCCAGGCTCAATTATTTACAGACCACCGTCATATAACTGGAATATTGCTGAGTGCGGTGTAAAACAACATACCCAAACCAAAACCTACTTCTGAGGTTTCTGACGATATTGCTAGAATACTGATCAAAGCGTTAAAAAACTCACTCTTTAGAATGAGAAAGAATGCCACAGCACAGACTTCATTTAGGCCTGCTTAGAGGCCGATATTCAGCCTCAAGTCATCCATTCCAAATTGGAATTAAACAATTCCCAATTTATGCTGTTATAGCTTTGTTGTAGTCTTGTATTTTACTGATAACAGGACCAATATAGAGGAAGATTAATGCCTAGTTTAATATTATGGAATGCAATGTTACAATTTAATGTTAAAATACCTGTCAATTTAGGAAAATAAAAATCCTAATTTGAAACAAACTAACGTCCAAGTTTTCCCAATTAGCTTGCCGAGAGCAGTTATAATCCTTGCACAGTCAGCAATATTTCAGCTGTATAGAAAGTGAAGGTTAAGTTTTGTTTGTTTGTTTGTTGTCTTTAACTCTGCACTCAGCAATAGTCCAGCTATATGACGGCTATCAAATGGACTCAGTTGGAGCAGAGGGGTATCTGCCCTGCTGAGTGAATGTTGCTTCAGGCCCCAGTCAGCAGTACTCAAACAATATCATGACAGGCTGCAAACAATCAAGACAGCTCCTTCCACACAAGTGGTTTATAACTGTTGACAATGTTTTTCATAATTGTTCTTTCTCAAATTTCTGATTTAATCTGATTTCTTTCCTGTTTGGGTGGACACAATATTTTCTCACTTGACAGCATTGGTTTCATTTTCATTCCTCAAAACACTCAATACACTCCCTGCAAACAATTGTACTGAGTGAGTATAGGATATTTAAATTTAACACTGTCGTCAGTTATATTACAGCCATACACAGCATATATACATAATCAAATCTGAGCGGGGCAAACCAGAGGTCGACGGCAAGAGCAACAACTCATCCTGTCAGAGCACAGTGACATACTATGGGACATACAGGACCTATTGTAACCCCTGTAATATTCAGAGGACCTATTGTAACCCCTGAAATCCTCACAGGACCTATTTGTAAACCCTGTAATGCTCACAGGACCTATTGTAACCCCTGAAATCCTCACAGGACCTATGGTAACCCCTGTAATCCTCACAGGACCTATTGTAACCCCTGAAATCCTCACAGGACCTATGGTAACCCCTGAAATCCCCACAGGACCTATTATAACCCCTGTAATCCTTACAGGACCTATTGTAACCCCTGTAATCCTCACAGGACCTATTGTAACCCCTGTAATCCTCACAGGACCTATTGTAACCCCTGAAATCCCCCCAGAGGACCTATTGTAGCCCCTGAAATCCTCAAGGGGCCTCATGCAAACGATAAGCATAGGTTACTCAGGACCAACTGTGCCCTGGACTTTCCCCAGGGCTTCTAATCACCTGCTGAGGATGGGATCAAGCCTACCTGGACTGTATAAGAGAGATGACTTGGGAGTAGGACTTCCCGGTAACAGATTCTCCGTTGACGGACACGATGCGGTCTCCTGTCTTGAGGCCAGCGACATGTGCGGGGCTTTCCTCCTTCACATTCTTCACAAAGATGGTGTCCATCGGCTCCAAGCTGGCCAGCTTGGTCCGCTTACTTCTCTTTTCTGAAACATGTTGAGCAAGTGAGTGAGGAGGGTTCTACACTGCTTTTAGCAACATTCAATGTTTCCCTTTACCAGTAAGTAAACCTTTTGAAAAATATAATATTAGACGCTGTTGTTTGCTTGTACTGGCATAAATATCGTTGAAATAAGTACCACCACAACATTGAGTAAGTGAGTTTTATCATGGCAGGTCAGCTTGATGTGAGGAAAGCACAAAGTAATGCAGGCCTTAGATATTTACATATTAAACACAGTGCTTGACATGGACCAAAATTTGTCAGTGGTCCAAAGGACCAGCACTAAAATAAATCTACTGGTCCTGTTGGATCTCTGCTTGACAGAGTGGTGCCTTATCACCGATTTCAAAATTAGAACAAACTTAAATTACTTTGTTCGTTCCTAAAAAAACACTCGAACACCGAACCATATTCTATCTCATTTTACTGGTCCTTTAGTAAATATGCTAGACTCGGACCAGCAGACCAGTGTTCATGTTGAGCACAGATATGGAGCGGACGAACCTTGAAACATAATCAGGTAGTATTTTGGATTCAAACCCACAATCAGAGGCATCTGACATGACTAAGGGATGTTACTCTGCTAGCGAATGTCCCCCCCCCCCCCCCTGCCCCCACCTGTAAAGTAACCCTAAAACAAGCAGTGGTTAATTCCACCTCTACTGACTTAGCTAAACTTGTCAGATTGACTTGACCTCGTGCTGTGTGTATTGGAGATACTGCGGTCAATAATACAGCCCTCTTAGTGGCGACCATTTTTGTGACCAAATGTGACTTAAATCTATGATTGGCAACCTTAATTGATTTACTTCATTAATCATCATTATAATTCTTGGTACATATTTTCTTTTACTACTTCAAATTAAGGAAGGTCCTGGGGTCCAATGGGGTTTGCCCCTCTGGTATTTGAATCCAGGGACCCCATAAATCTTCAGCTTTCGACATTAAGGCCATGACAAGGACCTTGTGACTTTCAGCCTCCATTTTAAACACTGTATTGGGATGTCATGACATTTAATAGAAAATTTTTGAAATTCGAATAAAAACCTTGAAACAACATGTAAAAGTGCGAATGTTTTTACGAGAGTCAGAAATATTACAGTGTCATCAAGATCGATAAATATGAGTCCACACCTGTCAAACCAATGGTTGACAGCATGAGCAATGACAGAAGCCTTTGAAATACAACCAAGAATGTCACACATCAAAACCATCCAATTCCAACCTTTGTAGACTAGTTGAGTCATAAAAGCAAAAGTATGAAATATCCTTCCATCATACACACATGTTGTCTATTCAACTAAATCTAAACAGGCACATACATGATTCTTTCAACATTATGAAGCATAAAACCAATATGCAGAAACCTTAACAATTACAACCAGGAAAACCACACACAAAAATCAACAAAAGTTCGTCAAATTCCTCAAATTCTCTCCACCATGTTTCAACATCTGTCCAGACATTGAGTCCAATAATGCAAACTCCTTGCACCACATGAACCATGAGGCACAGCAGTGATAGGCCATGCAACTGCCGTGTAAGGAGCTCCTGCCGGCAGGTGGAGTGGCTGTTTGGAGACGGTTGCGTGTGCACACACCAGAGCACGGGGAATGTCGGGCAAAACAAACACGCTCCCACTGCCAGGAATGTAGTGGCATCATGACAACATGTGTTCTTCAAGAACACTTTTTTGGGGTAAATGTAACATATGTCCTTGCTTCATCATGTACTTGATTACAGACAGTTAATGACTTACAGAATAACGTTATCGCAACTCGGGTTACAGATGATAAATAAACCAGGAAATAAGTCCAGCATCTTCATCTTCATATATTCCGAACATTAATGTATCTAATCTTCACATGATATTGACCTCATTTCGATAAATGTCTCAGCTGCAACAAATAAGTTGGCCTAAGAACTAGGCCACATATTTTTCAACGACCTACATTGAATTTTAAGCCAATATTTTGCAAACCAACCAATAAAAACCCAAAACCCAAATACCTCATATCAAGTTTTACTGCAAGTACTAATGCAAAAACAACTGTACACACTGGTTTCTGGATGTCAGAGTTTCCAAGAATGGCTATAAGCATACATAAGTCTCAAATCAATTATAACTTTTATTATTTCAAACCAAAACAATCAAAATTTTAAAAAATCAACTCCAAGAACAATCACACTGATTGACATACTCTTCCTTTCAAAACAATTATCTGTCTTTCCTGCTTCCGATAAAAATCAACTATTAGGAATCAAAATATCTCTAAATTTAAAATGTCATTCTGAGGGAAAATTCAATGACATTTACTGCACATTCAACACCATCTATCCAATTACGCACAATGAAAGTACGTCTTTCGATCCGTGAGTTACGTTTAATGACATTAGAAATAATGTTTAAACAGTGAACGATTGAGATATTTACATAACACAATGGTAACTCAATATCCTGGCAAAGCACGGACCAGGTCGCTCTGACATTGTTCTACGTTCAAGTATCTCATAGACCTGCATTCGGCTCTGACAACACAAATATGTTCCTCTCCGTTCCACAGCTGCAGGTAATGTTCTTGGGAACAGAGTGACTTTCATGGTTTCGTTTCATGCATGCACATATTGGCTGCCAAACGGTCTATGGCTGTACGTGTATTTCGGCTAACATTTCATATTTGATGTTAATTTATCATTTATACTCTGATGATAAGGCAGAAAGGGATTTATGAGGAGCATCATGTTTCCTCAACAGCCATCAGCAACATGATAATATTTGAGGATTGGATGACATATATATTAATTTGAATCAATGTTGGTTGAGCCTCGTAAAGATTTGGGGTAGAATAGGTCTTCAGCAACCCATGCTGGCCGTAAAAGGTGATTATGCTTGTCGTAAAAGGCGACTAACGGGATCGGGTGGTCAGGCTCGCTGACTTGGTTGATGCATGTCATCGTATCCCAATTTCGTGGATCGATGCTCATGACGTCAATCACATCATTGTCTGGTCCAGACTCGATTATTTACAGACCGCCGTCTGGAAATATTGCCGAGTGTGGCGTTGAACAACATACCCATCAACCTGTGTCGGTTGAATTAATATTTAATTAGATTCAAATTTCATCATACATACAATGTCTTTTTCAAAAATTGGTAAATGCTGGCAATGATTTCTGGGTGCTTAGGTATGGCTGTTTTTTCAAATCAGCAAACTGTCTGATAAAGTATTTACATAGAGGTGTCAGAGAAAGGTGTCACACAGGTGTCAAAGGTGTAGTAAAAGAATTGCCATATGTGTCATACAATTTGTTTGTTGCTTAACGCCGCACTCAGCAATATTCCAGCTATATGACAGCGGTCTGGAAATAATTGAGTATGAACCAGACAATCCAGTGATTGATATCATGAGAATCGACCGACGCAATTGGGATATGATGACATGCATCAACCAAGTCACCGAGGCTGACCCCCCGATCCCGTTAGTCGCATCTTACGACAAGCATAGTCCCCTCTTACGGCAAGCATGGGTTGCTGAAGACCTATTCTACCCCGGATCTTCATGGGTCAGGTGTAAGCTAAGTGGTTATCAAGTGTCACACAGCGACGACACAGGTGTCATAAAAAGGTGGCATGGGTGTCACATGTGACAAAGGTGTAGAGATGTGTCAGTTACAAAGAAAGATGTCATAGAGGTGTCACACGTGTGTCATACTCACCACTGCCATTGTGTTCCAAGTCCTCTCCCTGAAAATAAAATTCAAACATGAATGATCTGCATAACATTTCATTTCCCATAAAAACTGATAGTCATCAAATCTGATGCTGCGACTAAACACAATTCTACAAAGTCCTCCTTAACTTGTTTTGGTCAAATATGTTCCCCTTTCAGGAGATACTCAGGGCCCAAGTTGTCCAAATAATTCACTGTGGAGAGTTCTGGCACTTGATTTGCCAGTATCCACCAGTCCAGGTTTGAATCCTAAATTCAACTCTCTTATGATTCTTGGTCTGTAAGCACCATGTCTGTTGCCATCAGTTTCACTCCAGTGATAAGATCTATGACATGTGCCACCATGGGTTTTGACCAACTCTCAATTACCCATGCAAAAATCTCTCTATAACAAAACCCCAAGTGTGGCCATTACCTATGAAAAAGATGCGCAGGTTTCAAAAATTATAATACTGAGAATAAAGCATCTGCTCTCAGTAGGAGGGTCAAATACTTTTACTTGGATGTCCAATGCCCCCGACAACCTCGAGCTCTGTGTAACACTTCTATCACGAAGATCCAGGACTGATTTTCATCAGAGCAACATAAGTTTATCATACAATGTCAGAATGACAAAAAGAGGCCATCCCATTCAGATAAAACTTTTGACAACACAGCGCAAAGGATGTGTAGGTCCATTCATCATCAATAGAGGAAGTGACACAGCAATGACGGACACCGTGTGCCGTCTCCCCCCCCCCCCCCCCCCCACACGCACACACACCGACCTCCATCTCCAAACCCACACACTTATATATATATACGAACTAACATCATTCACGCTCTAGTTCAGTATATAATTCATGCTCTAATTCAGTCCATAAGTCATCACAATTCACTGATCTCACACTCTGACTCAACCGATGAACACATTAGCAGAACACTACTGAAGCACCTGTAGCAATAATGATCAAATGAAAGGTTTTTTCTCATAAAAAAGGCACAGAGTTGTGGGTGTAAGTCAGGAAAGATGGTTTAGATGACTACAACACACTGCTGGTAAACAGTTCACGGCAAGATGCAGGAATCTGAGGAGGCAGGGCTGTTGGAGGTGGGTTAGAGTAGGAGGGGGTTTAGAGTAGGAGGAGGGGGTTTAAAGTAGGAAGGGGTTATATTGGGTGTTGATGGTCATCCCAGCATGAAATTGGCTCCATTTTCAGCCACTATTTCTCTGATATGAACTCTGCAAGGTTTTTTCATCTTTTTTTTATATTTGCTGTTGTCTGAAGGACTTTACAGATGCATCAGGTATAGAGTTGGAGTATCCTGTGGAAGTATAGAGACGTTGGGTTTATTGGTGACCTAAAATTAAAACTTTTACATTTTAGGTTTTTAGTTTAAATATCTACTAATATTTTCACAAGTTGAGGAATGTTTGAGTCCATGAGTCCGTGAGTCCGTGAGTCCGTGAGCCTTTGAGTGAGTTAGATATAGATTCATCCAGGAAGGTTATACAATATGCACGAGCTTGTGATCATAATAATGCGGTGAGGTGAAATGGGGTTTAACGCTGCGTCTAAGATTACTGCACTTATATATATAGCGACGTGCATGCATGGCACTGTGTGTGTGGCTGCTAAATCAGTAAATGTACTAATCTGGACTAATGCTGATTTTACAGTGCTAGCCCACTGAGATACCATCATAGTTTAACATGAATACCCCATTCAGGCACAGGATACTGACTCCGAGCTGACCAATCCTTGCTTAAGGCCCTAGATGCCGGGTGCCAGGCAGGATAACAACAAGTACCATCTTTTGTCGTCTTTTTGTATGAAGAGACCAGGGATCGAACCAACGACCTTCCGCTCTCCGGACAAACGCTCTACCACTTGACACTCTACAGATCTTAGATATGTGCCACTTTGGTGAAACCACAGACATGATGCTGACAGCACAAGGATCATAATGGAGGCCAACTTTGGGATTGGAAACCGATGATGTCTGATCACAGGATCTTTGCACACCTAAGGGACGCAACTCTGCACAGCTAATTCCAACCCCTTCAACCCTCTAAACACACTTAAAAATGAATGGAGTTTACATAAACATTCTGGGAGGACAATTCGGAGAATTTTTTACATATATTCCAGCTATATGATGGGGGTCTGTAAATATCGAGTCTAGACAAGACAATCCAGTGATTTACATCATGAACATCGATCCACGCAATTGGGATCGATGACATGCATCAACTAAGTCAGCGAGCCTGACCACCCGATCCTGTTAGTTGCCTTTTAAGGTAAGCATGGGTCTCTCATTTCTAAAAGGTTGGATGAAAAAAAAATAACAAATAGAAAAAATTAATTTGCAAATAATAATCAATTCCACTTATCAACACTGTCTGATGTGAGAATACAGGTACGTGGGAACAGGCCTTAAACACTGTAGTAAACAGTCAACAACTCAAGTTGTGTAGGTTGGTAGTTTTTTCCTCCTCCAGTTCAGACTCATAAATCACCTGAGCAGTTGCCTGTCCCAGCTTATCTGTAAGAGTACTCCCACTTCTCTATCCGGGAGGCATACAGGCCTAAATACTGTCATAGCGATGAGGTGGGTGAAATGGGGTGAAATATCGACTTCAAGATTATTGTGTGTCATCTCCAATTTTAACACAAAACCACTCTCTCCTCTTCACAAAACCATACAACGGCCTCTCAAAGAGCAAGTCATCTGTCTGTGATGTCGGTTCCAAGGAACTTTTTTAAGAATTCCATAAAAATCATAAGCAATCCACCTCACATTCTCGGAACTATGTCATGGGTGCACAAAACTATCACGGACACTGTCTGATAAAAAAAACATCAAAACAGCATTTCCATCATCACCTCAAATTAACACCCGGCTGTTGAAAGCAGTAAACTTACTCCACACTGCATTCGGGTAACAATAAAAATGGCAAAAAAATAAACCTCACATTCTCGGAAATATTTAGAGGGTGCAATGAAAAGATCAACAACATTAGCCAACAGAACAGCATTGCATTTTCATCATCAAATCTAAACAACACACACCTGTTGAAAGCAGTAAACTTTTCAAACTTACTTTATGCCGTATCCACGTAAAGATTTGGCGAATCATGGTATAGACGCCAGGCGAAAGCGAAAGATAGGTCCTAAAGCAAAGGTACAGACTTACTAACTGACACACAAAGCAGTTCTCACGCTGCAGCAAAGGTGAGCCATGAGCCTCTTGCGCAAGTACAGACTCCTGGAATGCAGAATGGCGGACAAAACAAGGATATTCTGCCAAAATATTTTTCTATGGTGCTTCCTACAGTGATGTCGGTGGCATCGTATTCAGTCGTCTCAGAGGTGCATTGCTCTTCCCAGAGTGTTGATGGGAAAGTCATGTTTGATGAGTGTGTTTTCATGCCTTTCTTTGTACACTGTACAGTATTCAGTGACGGCAGCTTAAACTCACTGAACTTCTGTCTTTTGTAACAACAGAGCAATAACATTTCTTGTTTTCCACGTTTCCTTGACCAAGACATATAAAGATTCCATGTTGTTATGAATTAGTCAGTGTTTGACAGAAATTGTGATTTATTTACATCTTAAAATTAATTATAGGTTATTTTCCTATTATTATTTGAATTATCTTTTTTCCAGAAAAATGGCATTCTTCAAGGTCAGTTTTCGAGAAAAATGAATAAACAAATATTTTTTGTATTGAATTAGTACTTGCTTGAATAATGAAAAAATAAACCTTTTTAAAGTGGGAAATGTCAGTGAGTGAGTGAGGGACGGAGGGAGGAAGGTTTTACGCCGCTTTGAGCAATATTCCAGCAATATCACGGCGGGGGACACAACAAATGGGCTTCACACATTGAACCCATGTCAGGAATCGAACCGAGTCTTCAGCATGACGAGCGAACACTTTAACCACTAGGCTACCCGACCGCCCTGGAAATGTGAAGGAAATTGGACCATTAAACTTTTGACAGTACAATGTACTGTAGCCTGTCTCATGACCATACCATCAAAATACCTCTCAAACAGCAAAAAAACCCTGATGTCTGATTACCACCATTTCTTGGACTAAAGGTTCATTGATGGTTGAAATAATTATGAACAAAATACTCTGTCTTTGGACTGATGTTATGTTATGGGAGCTATGACCAACTTACTGATCAGATGATTTCGGGGAATAGACTCTAGAATTGGTAATTTGGTAAGAGAACTAACCTTACTTTTAGTCTCTGAAATGAATATATAATATCTAATTCGTTACACTGTCTTCTAATGAATAATAGAATTTTAGGAGCTCAGAAAATTTCTTCATGTTCAGAAACTGAAGAAAACTTGACTTGTATTTTAGACTTTCTTGGGTTGTTTTTTTAGAAATTATTTCATGATATCTATTATGGACCAAATGAGAACATACACCTCCAAACTACATTTCTATTCAACTGGCAAGACAAGAATACAATATACAACTTATATTAGTTGTAGGCTTGTCAGAAATATCAATAACATTGTCTCTATTTTTCAAACATCATGCCGAAAAACATAAGGCACATCATTGTTCATGTCAAGAGTCTTAAGAAAATTCTTCAATAAGCATAATCAACATTATTGTAAAGAAATATCACAATTCCTTCATTGTAAATAAAATGTACACTGACATGCACTAGTACGTGCATTCCTCTGCAATTAGGCCTGTAATAGTTACCTACAGGCACTGACGTCTGAGGAATGTGCTTGGGTGAAATATGTGCTGCAGTAGAATACTCATAACGTGTCCATCACAGGACATAGTTCTGTCTGACATTCTCCCCACATTCTCACAACGACATTCTTCTGACTGAACACCACATAATGTTAGCAGTGCAAATATACCAAGATCATGTATGATGACTTTAGCTTACTTGTGTTAAATTATTTGGGATTGCATTAACTAAGAGACAATTCATTTAATACCACAAGGACTATCGTTATTTCCAGAGCTTCAGA
The DNA here is from genome assembly GCF_023055435.1 of Haliotis rufescens. NCBI lineage: Eukaryota > Metazoa > Mollusca > Gastropoda > Lepetellida > Haliotidae > Haliotis > Haliotis rufescens. The sequence continues at coordinate 3,875,112 of NW_025963780.1, forward strand.
TGAGCTGTGGATCGACATAAAATATGAAAAATAAATCACCATTACCCCATTAACATTGACTTGCTTGAATACAAATACACATGAAAAATATAAAAAGGACAATATTATAATAACACTGATCATAATTACCCTATGTTGCCTTTCACTTTGCAAAAAGACAAATTAAGAAAAAAAAAAAAAATTCAATTAAAACAACATTTTTGTATAAAAATAACATTCAAAATTTATGTTCATCCTTAAAACTTGGCAGCCATTGAGGTCATTCTATCCACATTCTGCCATGAGTTTGGAAAACATTTGATTTGAGTGGTCATCAGAGGTTTCAAATCACAATAACCTCCTTTGATTGAAACAGATGGTTTGAAGACCACATCACCACAGAAAATAAGGAAATGCATGTGCACTGTCTGAGAAAAGTAGATTCTGCGCAGTATCTAGTTCCCATGTGCGTCTCATATGTTAATTATCAAGCCTCTAACAGCAACAAACTTGACGTTTTTAATGTCTATAGTCTTGTCTGTATGACCGTGAGTACGAGTTTGATTACTCTGGGACTTAATAACAAGATTGTGTATCATTCATAAAGTCATATTACCCTTCTGAAGTGTGGCACCATCTGAACATATCTCCCACATTCTGCGAACACATATTAAATCTGGACGCTATTTGTGACTGACATCCAATGAATGTAGATTGCGCAACATGAGTTGTATGTATCACGCAATTGATAACTCTGACATTTGTCAATCACCTGTCAAAACATGCACAGTTGTCTGCTGGTCGGCAGGTCAAAGTGCATTTTGTCACCTTTACACATATTCTGATTCTCTTTCGTTGCCAAGTGTGTCTTTGAAACCGGTTGTTGTTGTTTTTGGTTTTTTTCATATTATTATTTACCAGATTTTATTAAAAGGATTTAAATCATGCTATCGTCAGAGGTTTAAACATATATTCAATAATGATGATGATGATGATGATGATGATGATGATGAACAGTGGCATATTTCGAACGAAATCACTTGCCAAAGGAGACCCCGAATCATCATCATCATCATCATCATCATCATCATCATCATCAAACAACACTTCTTTAGCATGTTAAGTATGCAAAGCATTTGCTAAACAAAACCTTATCCATGTTGTACATATCACCCCTAGGTCCCGGTACATTTCACTCGTACATTACGCTGGTGTTACATACAGTTTATCAAGTGTACATTGCATTCTCAGCAGGAATTCACAGACCCATAGGGCTCGGGGTCAACCACAACAGACTTCATCACTTCAAAGTACATGTATGAATGTTTTCTCCATTGTCAGCAATACTGTATCTTGTAGTGAGTGAGTGAGTGAAAAGATTTCTTGAACTGGTCAGTCAACAAATTTAGAACTTTAACCCATATTCTTTAATAGGTTCCTGGGGGTGCGGGTGGCCCAGTCGTCTAAGGCGCAGCGATTCGCTTTGCAGAGTTGCGTCCCTTGGGCACGCCAGAAACCTATGATTGTGGGTTTGAATCCAGGATCACCCCGATTATGTTTCTAGGTTTGTCAGCACCATACCCGTGCTCATGGGTTTCAGCGAAGTGGTAAACGTCTGATACCTGCACCACTTCGGGCTTTCCTCCCACATTAAGCTGACACACCGCGATATAACTGGAATAATGTTAAAAGCGGCGTTAAACCCGTCTCACTCACTCCCTCAATAGGTTCCTAAGTACTCCATGCGCATTTGTTTGTTACGAACTGCCACTCTCAGCAACATTCCAGCAATATGACTGAGGCAAGTAAATAATCAAATCTGGACCAGACAATCCAGTGACTGATATTATGAATGCCTTGAAGAGAACTTCAGCTTTATCCCAGCGTGTCCGAGCCTAACGTCGGAGAAAGACAGATGCAATTTACATTTACCACTTTGGTGAAATCCATGAACATGGATATTGTGTATATAGTATACATACAAACTCAGAAATGTAATAAGCGCCCAGGGCGCTCTCAAAATAAGAAAGAGGGGGCTCTTATTAGAATATTATTTTAGTGAAAAAGAGTTAAAAGATAAATTTTGTGGTCAATGCTGACAGCCTGAAATGTTTGTGTACGACAGATATATTTTTCCAGAATATAATTGCCCATAATTACGTGTGCATATAACACACGAGTGCATATTATACACGAATTAGTAAGTCTTGTGTACATTGATCAATCGGAAGGGGTGCTAATTAGGATTGTTCACTGGCCAATATATTAGCAAATATCACTGTGGGCACTTATTAGAGCGGGGTGCTTATTACGTCGAATACGGTAAGTACAAATCTGGGATTCGAACCCATGATCAAAAGTTTCAAGCCTAAGTAAAAAAACCTGCACATCGAAAGGAAGGCCACACACTCTCTGCAACAAAATTTACATCAATATGAAAATGACAGAAAATTGAACCAAATAGCTTGAAGAGATCTATACCTAAAAATAACCACTACAAAAACAAATCTTACTTAAACTAAACAAGTTAAATTAACACACAGCTTGTTAAAGCCTTTGCACAAAGATCCACAAGGGGTGTCAATCTAGTGTCGGCTAGTACAAGCAGACTCAGGTGGAACATAGCCAGTGCTTGTACAATTAACATTCACTTTTAATTGAAACCTGATATGGGAAGAAAGTAGTGTTTTCCAAATTTGAGGAACTCATGAAGATGTCTTCTGTTAGAAGCTTGGATTAAAATTAAATATTGATAATCAGTAACTAAATGAGGGCCTTGAGAGGAGCTGTGAATGTTTAACGTTTATGATTTAATTATCCAAATGAGCTCAGAACTTGTAAAACCAGTCTAAAATGGTTAAATATCTTTTCTTTTTTTTTGTCTTTCTTATTGACCTTTGATCATTTAGAAACTGTCTAACATATTCAGGCTCATCTATATCTATATCATCATCATCATCATCATCATCATCATCATCGTCACTTTCATAATCATCACACGCAGACACGTACCCACGCATGCACGCACAAATGATGACCATAACAATTCAAAAACCCATCACCATCTTCATCATCATCATGGTATTACTGGATGTCTAATAATGTAAACAATTTTCAAACTTTTTCAAGACGACATACCCAGGTTTACCCTTTAAATAATATTCCAAATACAAACACTCAAATTAGCAGCTGTACAAAAATACTGCAACATTTTCAACAAAATAAAAAGAATCAACACACATTCATGTCCTTAAAGTGCCAGAAATATGGACAGCCGAGCCAAAATAAGATTCCTCCTTCATATCCACCCCCACGATGCCCCCCAGGCATCCAACCATCACCTCCAGAAAATGTGCAAGCCTCCTATTAATAGCCATAATAAGATATTCTTGAAAGTCCCTCTCCCCCTTCAAAACCACCACCACCACCACCACACACAAACACATTTTTTTTCCCGTTTCTCATCCCACGCAAGTGAGACCCCAAACAAACAAGCACATTAAACAAGGGGCGCATGACAGCACGGGTCTTCTTCATGTTAGGTAAGACACTGGTTTAACCCTTTTGAACTTAACAGGAATTGAAGCTGCCCATGCCGAGAACAAACAGTGTCTGGTTGAACAGTGAACAAACTTCCAGGAATTTGAGTTGGTGAGGTTTGCGGACTTTACGACATCTTTGGGTTCCCACAAGAATGAGGGCTAGAATTTACCGCAGTTCCTTGACTAAAAGTAGTTCTCCATGACCTAATTATCTGAAGTAACATTGTGTGTGCAGTGTTCATTTCAAAACTCCCCATGGGGAATTTGACATACAAAATTCCTTGATGTCGCAAAGATAAATAGCAATGCACCCAAAGGGATTAACATAATGTTGTTTGTTTGTTTGTTTGCTGTTTAACGAAGTTTAAAGAAGTTGACATCCATAAACTATCTTCCTTAATACTATCTGATTAGGTAAAGCATAAATTATTAAGCATACAGTCACATTTCCAGAATATTAAAACCCAGCAGTCTGAAGTAGCAACTGTTGCGACTCCCTTGCTTTCATCCAGTCCAGGTTTCGTTATTCCAGGTGCACCTAATTACACCATCCCAGCCAGCACACAGACAGTGATGACAGGTAACACCACACCTCTTGATTAACATGCTCTGCCTGTGAGTCATGGGACATCCACCTATTACACAACCACCACGACAACTCCATCTGTTTCCTGCTCCCAGATGAGGACATGACAGTGTTGCGATGCTGCAGCGCTTATCTATCTACAGCGTTATTAGGGCAGATGGGGAGTCAGGTTGTTTGTTTGTTTGTCGTTTAACGCCACACTCAACAATATTCCAGCTATATGACGGCCGTCTGTAATAATCGAGTCTGGACAAGACAATCCAGTGATTGACATCATGAGCATCGATCCACACAATTGGGATACGATGACATGCATCAACTAAGTCAGCGAGCCTGACCACCCGATCCCGTTAGTCGCCTCTTACGACAAGCATAGTCGACTTTTACGGCAAGCATGGGTTGCTGAAGACCTATTCTACCCCGGAATCTTCACGGATGGGGGAGTCGAGCTGAGCGCACAGAGTCAAATCTTTGATGTACCGTTGATGACTGGGCCACCCGTGCCCCCTAAATACTAAAGTGCGAGGAAAACCCAGACAGGCCATAGATGTTCACCACTTGTGAAACTGCAGAGATGGGATTGACAACCCAATTTCTGATTGCTTCTTCAACCTGTGATAGAAACCCATAGCAACCTATTAGCTACGGACATCATTGGACGACCTGTGTCACACATGAACATCAAACGTTTCTGTCCCTGGCTGACCAGCACTGACCATGCATGAAGCGAACGCTTCCATTCAGTCTAGCTGCAATGAGGTCAAGCTTAAATATCAATTTCTCAAAGTCACGGTCTGGCTGTGAATGACCAAGACTTCAATGAAAGCAAAACCCCAAGTCATATATATCTGTCTTCAAAGACAAAATAAAAGATTACCATGAAACCCAAATCACAATCTAATTAAAATCAGACCTTAGTTCTCGCTACCGCTAAACAAAGATCTTAAAGACTTCCCATTAGGGGTCACGGCAGACCGACCTTTCATCCAACCAATCAGTGCGTCGCTTACCAGATTATGAAAGTGACAGTCGGAATGTGACTTCTAATCATACAACCTCGAAAACTTTAACATGGGGTATACCGAACGATAGTTACAGGTTAAACGACTGATTCCTTACAATCTAGACCATCTATTAGCCATTCCAGAATGTTTTTTGTTCAGGTTTCAAATTTTTAATCGGAATTTTTTAAAATATGTTTCAAAGCGAAGTCGCCAATTTGAAATTAGTGCCGTAAAGGACGAGAAAGCTGCCTTCTGATTGGTCATTCAATTGGTCGGTCAAAGTTCGCGCAAGGTCGGTCAGACGTGACCCGTAATGGGATGTCCTCAGAACTTTGTTCAGCGGAAGCGAGAACTAAGATCTGATTTTATTGAGATTGCCCAAATCAATGAATGAATCTGAGGTTGTTTCAATTCTAAATAAGTCAGCTCTACTTTACACTTTTAACATAAATAATGAACCAATACAAAACATCTGCACAAATATCCAGCAATGACTTGTTTGACATACCTGTGAACTGTCATCCGTTAGTTCCGGTGGGTATACAATAAAATGCCTCAGAGTAAATCCAAATCCTTGATCTGTTCTTGGTACCAGGACAGTTCTGGGGCCGGCCCAATCCAAGGCATCAAACTGCAAAACAATAAAACAGGTAACTAAAAATGACAAAATCGTGTCCACATTCATAAAAAATATCTGCTAAAAGCAGAGTCGATTTGTACAATTCCGACTATATCATGAGCAAGTGCCTAAATCACAATCAGACAATGATAATACCAGGTGTTCGTGAAAAGGTACAAGTACCATCTTTTAAAAAAAATTGGTATGGTGCGACTGAGGATCGAACCCCAGGCCTTCTGCTCTCCAGGCAGACGCTCAATCTACCACTGGACGACGGAGGCTGTCTCGATCATCAGGGACAATACAACCACCATTTTCTGATGCATTCTGCCAAAGTAAATGGTATGCTTTAAGCAAGTAGGAAATACTTGGGTTTTTTAATACTTTTCCTGTATTTGGGAAGGTCATATGTGGTGTTATTATTGAGAAAATTTAACTTGTGTCCATGTTTACAATTGAACCATCCCTTTTTCTGACGTTCACATTTGTTTCTACCAGCTACATGATGAACACCTGTTAATAATCAAATTCAGTTAGTGATATTACATATCCTCTGCCAAACCCAACCAGCATTAACGCTCCAAGGCTGTTTGTCTTATTCTCACAAACACCACCTGATCAACCACGTTAGTGACTATGGCGAGACACCATCAAAACAAGTGTCAGTTTCACAATGACTCACAATATAATAATGTGCCAGTGTCAACATGCACAAAGCGATCTCAGCGCTAAGACTGGTCGCGTCTTTGTAAAAGTACTACAATAGTCTTAGCGCTAAGACTGGTCGCGACTATGTAAAAGTACTGCAATAGTCTTAGCGCTAAGAATGGTCGTGTCTATATCAAAGTGCTGCAATAGTCTTAGCGCTAAGACTGGTCGGGTCTATGTAAAAGTACTGCAATAGTCTTAGTGCTCAGATGACTTTGTGCATGTGCACCAAGGTTACAGCTGACATGTTGAAAGTGAGTGAGTGATTTGAACAGTATTCCAGTTATTCATGGTGAGTCAAGTTGATGTGAAAGGACAGCCCGAAGTGATGCAGGTCCTTGACATTCACCACTGTAGTGAAACCCACCAGCACATAATCAGTGTGATTGTGGTATTCTAACCCAGGATGAAAGGTTTCACCTAAGTGACTCAACATTCGACATTGTCAATTGTAGAGCCAAATGTGACTGGGACACGTGTCTGTAGAAATCTCAATCTGACCTGTTGACATGAAGCATTGGACAGCCATATATGTTGATACCAATAACATGACACAGAAAATTGTCACATATTTGATCTCTGCCATCAAAATACTGTACTCCTCCACAACCTGCTGGAACAGTACGTCTCAGAGCCTTCGGGGATCGAACAGAATATCTGACAATATGATCCACTAGACTACTTAGGATCCTAATGACGACGTAGGTAAATGTCTAGTTTCATTCCTCAGTGATCCAAAAGAATATCACTTGTAGGGCTGGCTAAAAAGATCGATCATATGGAAAGCAGCTGATTTTATTGTACCTTAAATGTCCACAAAGTTTTCCATCCATAAATGTGTCACCACTCACCAGTGACGTGAAATATGTTTTGTTTCTGAGCTTTTTGCATATTTGATGAAAGTTACTTCTCCGATATTTATCGATGATTGATCGATTTTTAGTTAACGAATTTCAATCTCTAATATCTATATCAATAGCCAGCACAAATCATTTGAAAATATGTTCCACAAGACTACATACCAATGACTCAAATGACTTAATGCATCAACTTAATGCAGAAAAACGTCAGTGATTCAAAAGTGAGTGAGTGGGCGAGTATGGTTTCACGCCGCTTTTAGCAATATTCCAGCAATATCATGGCAGGGGACACCAGAAATGGGCTTCACACATTGTACCCATGTCGGGAATTGAACCCGGGTCTTCGGCGTGACGAGCGAACGCTTTAACCACTAGGCTACCCGACCGCCCGTGATTCAAAAGAATATCTTCTTTGAAAATGTTCTTTAAAGTTTCAACAGCTGCAGTCGTAGACTACAAACATAATCATAAATGTGATATTATTGTGCCATACGTAACAATATACCAGCAGAAATCATATACAACATACCACAGCAATAACAGCAAAGTACATCCCAGAGCCTTCAGGTATCCAAAAGTATATCTGACAATACGTTCCACGGGACTACTTACGACCTAAATGACTTAATGCATCAACATCATAAGTTAATAAATGTCCAGGTGGCTGTCAATATCGACTGATCAAGTGGTACATCAATGAGCTGTCACTCCAAGGTTCACAACATACCTTCAGAAAGCAATCAATCAAACCAGCCCCAGTTATTACAACCTTAACACATGTCTTCAGGAATGTAGCATCTATTTCATAATCACCCCTAAAATGAATTTTATCCACACAAGCCCAATACCCCAAGACTGCTCAAACAAATCTTCTCTTGCCATTAACTTGACAAGACGACAAGAAATTTGTCTCATTTCCCACAAAACACTCAGTTGACCACCAACGGCCTTTGAGTAGGCACAGCAACATTTGCATAGCTCTTGAATCAAACTAAACCTATTTGCTGGAGTTAGCATGATAGGAGTCACTGGGTACGTGACTACATCAGTTGTCGTAGACCGGAGAGGTAACGGTAGATGCAAAAAAATATATCAGCATAATAATAACAATGATAATCTCAAATATTATTGTCGCCTCCATGGTCTAGTGGTAGAACATCTGCCTGGAGAGTGGAAGGTCCTGTGTTCCGATCCCCAGCAGCGTTATATCAAAAGACGTTAAAAAATGGTACATATTGTTACCCTGCCTGGCGCTTGGCATTAAGGGGATTGATGATGATGTAGATGAGGATGATGCTTACTTATGATGACAATGATGCTGATGCTGCTACGATGATGATGGTAACAATGGTGATGACGGTAATGATGATGATGATGATGATGATGATGATGATGATGATGATAACAACATGATTTAGTCCAACATGACAGACTACAGAGTCTCTTGCAGGACGACAAGGACAACAAATTCTGCAACCCTACTAGTCAAAACTTAATCCATCTTTAAAACAGGAAATTAAGCCATGAAAGATTTCCTTAAAACACAGCTACAGGAAAAGGAAAATCAAGAGTTCATTTGTTTATGAAATACATTTTAATGAACTGGCTATATTTATCTTGAGACCACATCACAGGGATGATGATGCCCCAAATATTACAGAAGAAAAAGGTCAAGATGGTTTCTTTCATCAAAAGAGCTTTTTTAAGGAAATATAAAACGTAGCCTTAAAATAAACAGGCATTTCAAAAATAATGTCCCGTTATTATTACATAAAAAAAATAATTTATTTGATTTCTCAAGGTAGAATCATCTGGAGAATTTCACCAACACAAGTGAGTGAGTGAGTTGGGTTTAACGCCGCTTTTAACAGTATTCCAGTAATATCGCGGCGTGTCAGCTTAATGTGGGAGGAAAGCCCAAAGTGATGCAGGTCTCAGACATTTACCACTTCGGTGAAACCCAAGAGCATGGGTATGGTGCTGACAAACCTAGAAACATAAATGGGTCTTTCTGTACTGGGTGCTCCATCGTGATGCACTGAACGAGGCTTCAAGCACCCACACCCTTTCCTTGTTTATTTCACTAGGGCGGGTGTTAATTTCAACTAACATACACAAAAACACAAAAAAAACTTTCCACATTACTGAACCAATATGCCTAAACATGCACATCTGACGTTTTGTAACAACTTTCAGAATCAAGGCATGATTGACCTTGACCTTTTGAGACACGGTAGCCATTTATCAGTGACAGTTTTCATGTGGGAGAGGGGCCATAGATATCTTGTTTTAGTTTAAGAGCTAAATCCGTCCCTTCATGACAAGTGGCATGTCTTTATCATGTCCTTATCAGGATGAATCAAACTAGAAAAACAGAAACATTATCCCTTGAAGAACAGACGGATGACCACACAACATGCAGAGATGTACACAAGACATTAGGTCCACTCCCAACTTTCTAAACATGGTTCAAAGCTGTTGAAAAACTGTTGTAAAACTAGTTCTCATTACCTAACTTTTTAAAACATTTCTACCAAATCTGCCCAAATTATAAATTTTACTTTCAAGTTTGAAATGACATGTACTTCCACATGTAGCCATGTACTGTCCTGTTGGGGTGTTTTGTACAATAAAGTCCTTGATTCTTGATTCTAATAAATAATAAAATTTCAAATTTCCATTTCGGTTATTAAAATAAGTATCTACACCAACCATGCGAACGGTTCCTATCAATGGGTGAGGTCACATTTAAATTTTATTAATGTAAACATTTCAGCGCTAACAGAACTGAGACTCTTAAAAAAGTCACGTTTGTTTGAGACAAAAAACATAAAAAATATTTTGGCTACACTGAATAAACAGATTCCAAAGAAAATTCTGGTTTCTCCAGTCAGCCAGTGCTGATGGCCTTCATAGAAGGCTATTTATAGGGGCTGCCCAGTGGTCCAGTCAACCGATGCCCCTGTCTGTCATAGAGAGATACTGTATGTATACTGAGAGCCCAGTAGTCATGGTAGTCTGGCTGTGTGTCACTTCAGCGCTAAGCCGTATACAGTATAATACTTCACATGCAGTCATGAAGCTGTTCTCCTGTTGATATTCTTCTCAATTGTTCCGTCTCAAATAACGGATTTTATCTCATTTCCTTCTAGGTTTTATGTCCCTGCTGGCCAGGTTTTGTAGTTGTGCATCATCACTGCGGTATATGTACATTAAATTTAATCAAATGAATGATAAAAAATGTAAGGCTAGCAAGATTTCACCTGAAATCAGAAGTGTTTGAAATTTCAGGCATGGAAGTCTTGTGGTCCTTATTTACTATGTTATAACTTTTTATAGATGATCTGTTTGTCTACAGGTTTTGAATTTTTTAAATATCCCTGATTTTGTACAAATGCCATGCCATGACAGATTAACTATAGTAATATGAAAGGATTTGGCAGCCCTTAACTTCTTTTGAATAGTATATGATTCTTGCAATTTTTTAATTTAAACATGATATACTTACGAGGCTAATAACACTTATATCCGCACCCCTACCTTATCACCTTGAATATCACCTCCCAATTATCATATTTACACAGGTAGGGAAGCTCCAATTAGTCCATACCTATAACGAGCGATCCACACATGGTTTGACCTCATCACCTCACATAAATAACTCTGCAAAGAATAGCGAGGCTGCTATGTTCCTCGGCTGAGGTAATAATAACTCCACATGACAAACATTAACTTCCACTGACCTCTTCACATCATCAGGACGAAGAAGAAAACGGAACATTAATAAAATTGTAAATTATAAAGGTCAAAATAGTGATAGCCTTATCAGGAGGAAAAGAGACATGTAATATTGATGCCGATAAAAAAGCAACAATAAATCTGAGAACCAATGTAACATAACACAGCTATATTTTTTTGGTTTTTTAACGCTGCACTCAGCAATATTCCAGCCATAATGATGGCGGTCTGTAAATAATCAAGTCTGGACCAGACAAGCCAGTGATGGATATCATTAGCATCAATCTATGCAACTGGGATACAATGACATGCATCAACCTAGTCAGCGAGTCTGGCCACCCGATCCCCTTTGTCACCTCTTACAACAAGCATAGTTGCCTTTTACGGCAAGCATGGGTTGCTGAAGACCTATTCTACCCCGGATCTTCACGGGTCTATAGATGTTCAGCACAAAATGACACCACAAAATGACACCAATAAAAGACACCACAAAAAGACACCACAAAAAGACACCACATAATGACACCAATGTGATGTGAACTGTGATATTAAGAAAACAACATATGTCAAAAAAGGTCACATTCACAAAGACACTGAATGCTTATCGTTTGGATTAGCAAACAAGTTTTGCTTCACTTAAGCTCAAAATTGGAAATGTCAGTGAGATGAGATCTCTTGGCATGCAAAACTGTAAAAAGAAACTACTCACATCCCAGTAACCTTTCAGTGCTTGCCGCTTTCTGCACATTCTCATTACAGAGTGTGAAGGTAAACGTGAATATTTTAAGTGACACTGTATATTTCATGTGTGTCTCCAACCTGAACCCTCACCTCTGTGACTGTGTCACCCAGAAACAGTTTAAGGGGGGTATACAGTAATGTTCCACGGTCTGTTGCCCACTGTCAGATAAAGTCTTGATGGTGTAATTAGTGCCATGTGTAAATGGGACATCGTTTCACTCCTCAGTCCTTATTTCCTTTGCCATTTAATCAGATGTTTTCCTTCAAACCTTTGGAGGTCATCATGTCAGAGGAACCGGTGCCCAGTCATGTCATACCAGTGAGTGAGTGAGTGAGTTGGATTTAACGCCGCTTTTAACAGTTTTTCAGCAAATCACTGCGTGTCGGCTTAATGTGGGAGGAAAGCCCGAAGTGATGCAGGTCTCAGACGTTTACCACTTCGGTGAAACCCACGAGCACGGATATGGTGCTGACAAACCTAGAAACATAATCGGGGCGAACCGGGATTCGAACCCACAATCATAGGTTTCTGGCTTCTGGTTTCTGGTTTCCCAAGGGACGCAACTTTGCACAGCGAATTGCGGCGCCTTAGACGACTGGCCACTCGTGCCCCCCCATGTCATACCAAAAGAAGTTAAAAGAAGATACTTGTTGTTACCCTGCCTTGCCCTCAGCAGGATAAAACAAGGACTTTTCTTCTGGGAGTCAGTATACTGTGTCTGAGTGGGGAATCCACGTTATACAGGAGCATGATATCTCACGGGGCTAGCACAACAGTGCAATAATCTTGAACATGATGTTCTATTCCATTTCATGTCACGTCTAATTAGGTTAATTGTTAGGGACGTGTATACCCCATTTAGACACAGTATACTGACTCCTAGCAGACCAGTCCTTGTTTTAGCCCCGTAATGCCAAGCGCCAGACAGGGTTACATCAAGTACCATCTTTAAACGTCTTTTTGGTATGACACAGCCCAGGATCGAACCCCGGACCTTCCTCTCTCTAGGTGGTCACTCTACCACCAGACCACGGAGGCCGTCATTGAAACATGTTAAACTAGTTACTCATCCTACGGAAAACATTTCAGATCTGATTGACTCTTTTCAGGATATCAAAATATTCAGAACATCTACAGTTCAAGGTACAACAGTCCAAATAGAACAATTCAGGCCACAATCCTTCCTGAATGACCTTCATTGGAATATATCCTGTTTCACACAGATTTAATATGATTGTTAAACGAAACCCATTACTAATATCGTACATGAAGAAAAGGTCTTCAGCAACCCATCCTTGCCGTAAGAGGCGACTAACGGGATCGGGTGGACAGGCTCGTTGACTTGGTTGATGCATGTCATCATATCCCAATTGCATGGATCGATGCCCATGATGTCAATCACTGGATTGTCTGGTCCAAACTTGATTTTAACAGACCGCCGTCAAATAACTAGAGTGAGTGAGTGAATGAGTGAGTTGGGTTTAACGCTGCTTTTAACATTATTCCAGTTGTATCATGATGTGTCAGCTTTATGTTGGAGGAAAACTTTGTGAATGTGTGTCAAACGAAATTAACTTGGTGTATGTGTCAAACGAAATTAACTTGGTGTATGTGTCAAACGAAATTAACTTGGTGTATGTGTCAAACGAAATTAACTTGGTGTATGTGTCAAACGAAATTAACTTGGTGTATGTGTGTCACACGAAATTAACTTGGTGTGTCAAAGGAAATTAACTTGGAGTATGTGTGTCAAACGAAATTAACTTGGTGTATGTGTGTCAAACGGAATTAACTTGGTGTATGTGTGTCCAACGAAATTAACTTGGTGAATGTGTCAAACGGAATTAACTTGGTGTATGTGTGTCAAACGAAATTAACTTGGTGTATGTGTCAAACGAAAACGATGCCCGTGCCCCTGCACACAAGTGGCAATATAAACATGTCTCACTTTTCAGGTGGGTATGAATTCCAAGATTACTAAACAAGTCTTCCATACGTCTGACCTCGACATATACACAACAGAATAGCCACTAAAGTATGTCATCTACATGAAACACAAATCAAATACACAGCAAAGAAACTGACAACTTGTTGAAACATACCAGTCCTTCTAGGAGGCAAGCTCTTAAATACCAACAACCAGTGGAAAACAAATTAAACCTTTAATATTCAAACTACTTCGAAACTTAGAATCAAAAGAATTTCTTAACATAAATTTCATGCACAGAGTGAAATTGACAACTTTGTACATTGCTGTTTTTTATAAGTATAAACACCTCAAAGGGTATGACGCAGCGTTAGAAATTGGCACTAGTCCTGTAGTCCTTACCAAACTGCCCAATAGTAAAGGTATCCTAAGGACTAGTAGAAATTGGCCCATTTTAAGGCTTTTGCTATATGTTATCTTTATAAGGACTAGTGGGCAAAAACTGTTAGTTTCTAACCCTGATATTATTGACGTGGGCATTAAAAGAATGTCGTAACATAAATTTCTATCACAGAATTAAACAGTTCAAAAAGGGGCATATATACTGAACCCAAAAAGATAAGGGTCATGTGTATTTTGAGGGATATTTTTTGGCAGCGAAGACTCAATTTCATATAAAATATCCCCCTAAGTAGTCATGATTCCTAACATTTTCTGTTCAGTATTTTACTTTATGTGTCAAGTGAAGTCAACAAAGAACATACATGCATTTCAAAAGAGCATCTCAACAGAACAAAAAAGTGGCACAAAACTCACGTGTTGCGTGAACTAGACATATTTGTACGTATATGCCCCTGTCAATGTAAACTCTCCCCTTACTCTGTTGGGCACACACTCCCAGCTTAGTGGCTCACCCCATACACTGCTGTACAAACCTGGGCTAAATAGGCATTCATGGTTCCCACTGACCCGTGGCTAAGCTAACATTGTTTGCTGGCTCAGGGAGACACGTTGATCACCTGAAGGTGATATTCGTTGCACTTGTACCTGGCAAGTACTCTGCTCAAGATTGATTTTAACATGGAAGAAGTATTCTCAAGTTAACAGCAGTAGTAGTTGGTTGGTTGGTTGGTTGGTTGGTTGGTTGGTTAACGCCGCACTCAGCAATATTCCAGCTATATGACGGCGGTCTGTAAATTATCGAGTCTGGACCAGACAATCCAGTGATTAATATCATGAGCATCGATCCATGCATTTGGGATCGATGACATGCATCAACCAAGTCAGCGAGCCTGACCACCCAATCCTGTTAGTCGCCTTGTACGACAAGCATAGTCACCTTTTACGGCAAGCATGGATTGTTGAAGACCTATTCTACCCCGGAATCTTCACGTAGTAGTAGTTGTTGTTTTTGTTTGAATAGTATTTCAGTTATGTCACGACATCTTATCCTATAGTGGGAGGAATGTCCAAGGTCGTGAATGTTTATCATTGATTCAAACCTACAATCAGCTGATCCTGGCATGGTAAAGGTATGTAACTGCAAAGCAAATTATGGTGCTTTACGCCACAAGACCACTCACAACCCAACATCGTACAAAATCCTGCAACATGACCGTGGACTTTTTTCTTTTCCTCATCAACACACAAAGCAAGTCTAGCTCAAACTGAACCAAGTCTAGATTTGTTGATTCCACATATGAAAACAGCAGAGGAGGAAAGATTCTTTAGAAAAAAATACATTACAATTACTTCAAAGAAATGTTTTCATAGACAAAGTGTTCGTCTAGGCCAACAGCTCAATAACATCAGCAAGACATTAGGATAAGTCATGACATCTAATGCTACTAAATCTGTTGAAGCCTGTCCATAGATATATCTGACATTCCAGACATCTTGTTGTTCTGAAGCCAGTGAACCTCAAAGCTGCTCCAAACTGTCATTTTCTACAAGTCCGAGATATTGTTATCTGAAAAGAACTTTCAAAGCGTCAACTCTGCTCATAAGTCAGGTGGTTTTTTCTCTATGTCAACGTTTCTTATCTCAGAAAACAGCCAGGGGGGATTTTTCTCTGCTTCAGCTTCAGGAGGAACCCTCCACAAACTTGGCTGATCTCATCACCTCAATCCACATTTAATGTCCTGAAAAGACCATCTCCCAGTTCCAGTCCAATCCTTTACCGAGAGACACCCGATAACATGGCAGTATCTTGTTGTACACGTTCATGCTGCTATCTAAACACTTGCCTGACTTCAGCCACACAGGAGGACATCCATCCCCATGTTCTTGCCAAAACATTAACTTCCACAGTCTATCCATTGTCGACTGCCTTCCACCTTCACACTGCTTGATAACACAACCGTATCACTGTCATCACAAAATACATGCTGTACTATCATGACTGTCATTTCATATGCTACTTTCAAACCTTTCTTGTATATATCAATCAACATAGAACAATATTCTCCAGGCTCAGTTAAAACAAGAAATGCAGTTAGATCCTCTATCTGCCATAGATCTCCTGAAGCGAAGAAATGCAACAGCGAAGGCCAAGCTCTATTTCTGAAAGACAGTAGGCAGCTCGAACATATCTAACAACAATTTAGAAATCCTACCAATTTCCCAGAAAATGTTATAAATATGAAAACAGAAATCTGATCAATACTAAAATGCAAATAGACATATGCACCTACTCACACGACCCCTGAAGATCCGGGGTAGAATAGGTCTTCAGCAACCCATGCTTGTCGTAAAAGGCGACTAACCGGATTGGGTGGTCACACAAAAGACCCAAATGGGGACATGTCAGCTGAAATTGCTACAGCTGAAGGCGGCACCTCTTAAACACAGACAAGTGAAAACAGCAGAACTGAAATTAGCACTAGTCCTTGCCAAAATGCCCAATAGTTAAAGTAACATAAGGACTCAATCTCATTAAAATCAGATCTTAGTTCTCGCTACCACTAAACAAAGATCTGAAGACATCCCATTATGGGTCACGTCAGAACGACCTTTCATCCAACCAATCAGAGCGTCACTTACCAGATCATGAAAGTGACAGTCGGAATGTGATTTCTAATCATACAACCTCGAAAACATTAACATGGGATTTTCGGAACAATAGTTACGGGTTTAACGACTGAATCCATACAATCTAGACCATCTATTAACCATTCCAGAATGTTCTTTTGTTCAGGTTACAAATTTGTAATTGACAATTTGTCAAAATATGTTTCGAAGCATAGTCGTTAAATTGAAATTAGTGCCGTAAAGCACGAGAAAGCTGCCTTCTGATTGGTCATTCCATTGGTTGCGCAAGGTCGGTCCATGTTTCATGGCTTATTGGACATAAACTTCTAAACATAACTTCAACCCTTCCTGGTATATATCAACCCACAAGAGTGGTCTTCAGCAACCCATGAAATCATAAGAGGCGACTAACGGGATCAGTTGGTCAGGCTAGCTAACTTGGTTGATGCATGTCATCGTAACCCAATTAAGTAGATCGATGTTCATGATGTCAATCACTGAATTGTCTGGTCCAGAATCAATTGTATACATTTCCTATCCTAGTCTCAATCATTAACAGTGCAGTAACAGCTGGACTATTGCTGACTACACATAAAACAACTCAATGACAACTCACTTCTCCTTTTCCGACGTGCCAATCCTCAAGATTCAAACAAAGCCTTCCTCCGCTTCTTCCTTGAACAGGAACAACCTCGGGTTATCAGGTCTAACAGGCTAGACCAGTATTATCATCCCTGACATTTGATGTGATATACCATCTATCTACTATGATCGCCAGGTGCAGTGTTGCTATCAACGTGACGATCTGTCATCAGTTTGATATGTACGCAGGTAGCATGTCGACCAGTGACATCCAGTACACGCTGACCCACACAGCCTCGTACTCATAACACCGTTACAGATCTTGTCCATGCTGTCATATGTATGTCAAATATGATAAAAACTTTCTGGAATGAATAAATATTGTCCAATTCCAAACTTTTGTAATATGACGTAAATTCCACATTCTCATCAATTTATTCTTTTTCACAAGATCTTGTTGCAATTGATGTCATTCCAATCCGTATCGTACGGGTTATTTTCAAATTTTCAAAAAACTATTTCATCCTGAGTTTATATTACTTGACCGTAACACTGCTACAAGTGAACTTATCCCATCCTGAGTCTTCTGTTGCCTCCATGGTGTAGTGGATAGAGCCTTTGCCCGGAGAGCCGAAGTTTGTTAGTTCAATCCCTTACCACGTCACATCAAAATACGTAAAAGATGGTACTTGTTACTACCCTACCCGCTATGAGGACACAACAAGGACTGGTCAGCTTGGAGTCGGTATACTTTATCTGTGTGGGGTATTCATGTTAAACTGCGGCATGGTATTTCAGCAGGTCAGCACAAAAAAAACTGACATCTGTCTGGAGAAGCACAAGCACGAACAAGCACGCACAAGAACACACACGAATCACAATATAAATGCAATAATCTTAAATATGACTTTTGAACCCATTTCACCTTACGAGTCTCCTTGACACAACAAACTTGCCACAAATCCTCACTTTAAGTGCATTTCACTGTCTAATTACAGAAAATAACTGCATGCCAGTATAAGTAGCTGAGTGTTAGTCATCGTCATCTGAAGTGCAGGTCGCGGTGACATGCACATAGTTCCCTCAAGGTGTACAGTACACGGTAGGTGACATGCTCGAATCGTCTACACCATCAGCCCTCTATGTAATTACAACTCCATCACTCCGAGGCGATACCTTTACAAATCAGCCCAGGCTAGAACAGCTGGCAATTATTAGTCCTGCACCATCTTTAAGGTATACCTGCGTTTAATTTAATCAAAGTCACTTTAGACGATACACATAGGCTAGTCATGTCTACCAACATTATTATTTTTTAAATTAAGAAATTTATTAATGAGAGCGAGTGTGTTGGGTTTGACGTCACTTTTAATAGTTTTACAGTTACATCACGGCGTGTCAACTTAATGTGGGAGGTAAGCCTGAAGTGATGCAGGTCTCAGACATTTACCACTTCAGTGAAACCAACCGGCTTGTATTATTATGGTGCTGACAAACCTAGAAACATAATCGGGGTGAACCGGGATTTGAACCCACAATCATAGGTTTTGTGTGCCCAAGGGATGCAACTCTGCACAGCAAATCATGGCGTTTTAGACGACTGGGCCACCTGTGCCCCCAAATTTATTGATAAAAGGTTTCAAAGACTCCATTGCTTACACCAATACTAAGATAGGTTATTGAATGTGTCACGATTTCCAACTAATGAAACCATGATCAACACAAAAATAATTTGCATAGTTATTAGTGGTCTTTTGCTCATAAACTCAAGATATTATGCAAACTTATTTCTATGGAAATGAAACACTAATTACAAATGATGAAATAAATTATAATTATTTATATGTCTTTTGAGAGTCAGTTTCGTTTTCTAAAGTCACACTCATCCATATTCAAGTCATATGATCATGGTCCAAACATAATCAAGCCTGGTCCAGACAAACCTGTGGTTGATACACAATTATGACACACATCAACCAAATCACTGTTCTTTCAGTCTGTAAATAATCGGGTGGTCTAGAAATCCGGTCATTGACATCATGACCATCAATCTACGCAATTGGGATACAATGACATGCATCAACCAAGTCAGCAAGACTGACCACCCGATCCCGTTAGTTGCCTCTCACAACAAGCATAGTTGCTTCTTTTGGCCATTAAGCATTGGTTTCTGAAGACCTATCCTTACCAGTGCCCAGTTGCACAAAACGATCTTAGCGCTGGGACTATCATAAGTCTATCTTAAAGTATGGGAGTTAAGATCATCGTAGCGCTAAGATCACTTTGTGCAAGTGGGCCCAGATCTTCACGGGTCCCACGGTGCTTGACCATACAATCCTTAAAGTCACTACCAGGGGTAGAAACTAACATTTTTAGTCCACTAGTCCTTATAATGATAACATAAAGCCAAACCCTTATAAAATGCCAATTTCTACTAGTCCTTATGATACCTTAACTTTTGGGCAGTTTGGCAAGGACTACAGGACCCCGTTCCACAAAGTGATCTTAGCGCGACGATGATCGTAAGCCTATGTTTAAGTATGGTAGTTACGATCACCTTAGCGCTAAGTTCGCTTTGTGGAACGGGGCCCAGGACTACAGGCATAGTGCCAATTTCTAACGTTGACTACAAGCATATCATATATTGCGTTAGGTTTGGGTTGAATATTTCTGAAGTATTCTAAAAACACACACAGATGGCACTACCTTATAGTAACAAGAAAGGAATCTATGACACACACAAGAGCTCTGGTATCTACGTACAATCTAACAACAGCAATGTACAGGCTATTGGGGAGACCTGTACAAGGTACATGCGAGCCATGAGTCCCTCCACATGCTATACATCACACAGATAACGCCATATATCACGCTGAAATTCTTTGTTGTGATATTATAGGTCTATACATAGACGGTCGCAACATGTGATATACCCAGTCGTATTGGACCTCATGTGTAGAGTTATTTATTATACATCATAAAGATCTTCCTCCAAACACTATGATGTCATAACAATTGCCTTGTGTATAGACGTATTGCATAGGCGTATTGCATTTGGTCTTAGATGTAGGATTAGTGAACTGTTAACTTGTTTTCTTCTAACAGATTCATGTAACATCAACATTATCAACATGAACATCATCCTTATCAAAAGGAACGACTGCAAAAGACATTACTTTAACTTTGCTAAAAAATGTCATTAAAAAAACAAAAAAAGGTCGTTATCCATAAACAGTTTCACACCTTCACATTCTTCTAAATGCATATCATTACTTTTACATTTTATACATCTCATCTGAATTTTTCTTAAAACATGCTCCTTCACCAACCAAACTGTGACAACAGATGCAGATAAACCACACTATTTTCCATTTGGCCAAAAGCCAAATGCCTGAACCCACCTCTTGTATTTGCAGATCATATTCATAAGTACAATTTTTATAATGCTGTTAGGATCCATAATCATATCAGGTTCATTAAACTGTAATAAGGTGTGAATTCTCCTATATAGTAAACTGACTGTCAACATCGATAACTATATACCTCATGGGACAGCTGTTGGTGTATTGACAGATCCATAATATTGGACATACATCTATAGACAGACTACAAATAATAATGTAACGATGATGATGATCATGTGAGGTGAGGTGAGGTGAGGTGAGGTGAGGTGAAATTGGGCTTAACGTCACGTCCATTTTGTGTGTGCGTGTGCGCGTGCGTGTGTTTTCTTGTACGAGTCCGGACTAATGCCGATATATTTATAGGGCTAGCTCACTAAGATACATGCCGCAATTTAACATGGATACCCCACTCAGACACAGTATACTGACTCAGAGCCGACCAGTCCTTGTTTTAGCCCCTTAATGACGAGCGCCAGATAGGTTTTAGTATGACGCGGCTGGGGATCGAACCCAGGACCTTCCGTTCTCCGGGGGGACGCTCTACCAATAGACCATAGAGACGATGATGAATGATGATAATGACGATGATGGTGATGACGACGATGATGATGGTGATGATGCTAATGCTAATGCTAATAGGGCTGATAATGATCATGAAGATGGTCATACAAATAACACATCGTATTCATCAGAAGAAGATGAGAGAACAACATTGTTATTTTAGTTTCAACAAAATGTTAAAGTTCATTCCGTCAAGTTTACTTTTCAAATCTAGCCTACATATCTTCTGTGCAAGAAACCCTGGTTGGGCTGCAGAAAATCAATAAATGCATGGACTTTAAATGTCAACATGAAACGTAGTACTGTGCTATCTCAGGTTCTGCAGAGGGAATATACACGATAAACATATTTACCATATCCTCATATTAACAGTTCAACATTATACAGAGGAACGCCCCGAACACCCAATTTAGGACGTACAGCCACTAGATACTGGTAACAAATTAAACAACATTTTTTAATGTCCCTTCCTGTAAACTCATTAATCCAGACATAGTATATTGAAAGTAAACTGTTCAAATTCAAGGGGGTCTGCTAAAAGCATTTAGTGTGTGTGAGCAGTTTTTAACAGTTTTTCAGCAAATCACTGCGTGTCAGCTTGATGTAGGAGGAAAGCCCGAAGTGATGCAGGTCTTAGATGTTTACCACTTCGGTGAAACCCAGGAGCAGGGGTATGGTGCTGACAAACCAAGGATCTTAATACCAGCAAATCTGGGATTCGAACCCACTGTCACTGGATACAGGAAGCAGAGGGCAGCAACTCTGCATGGAAACTTTTTGCTGCCTAAGACTGAGCCAATGTTTTCAATATGAACTAATATTTGCCAAAATGTGATATGGATTAATGAAGGATTGTCAAAGCAATTCTATGTTTTTCTTGCCAAGAATCAAAGCTAAGGACTCAGTTGATGTTCATTTGACTAAAACATATGCACGTAAAAAAACATAATTATTCCTGTTTAGTGGGTTTCTATGTTCTGTTCACCTGACCAGTGTCCATATATTAGTGGTGGGATGATACATGGATGCATCGGTGGATCGCGATTTTTTACTGCTCGATACAAGTATCAATCACAGTGGCACACTAAGTAAAAAATATTCATACATACCATATTTTCTTGAGTATAGTGCGCACCCATGTATAATGCGCACCCCCCTCTCGCGGGTTCAATATTTTGGAAAAAAAGAAATTTGAATATTATGCGCAGAAAAAAATTACACCGTACCCCTTCAGCGAAGTCCGGCAAACGTCAGTACAAATTCGTAATTGGAGATAAAAAATCACCAGACATGTTGATTTACCGTTTAAATTGTATTATTTGTTCAGCTAGGCATTGTTTTATATCCAGGGATTAAGATTACCTTGTGTATTTTCTCGTAAACTAAGCCGGACACAGCAATCAGCTGTACACACGTTTACACACAAAAAAGTGCGCACTATGCTCAAGAAAATACGGTACCTTAATTGTTTTCTGTTATAACTGTTACACCAAACACTAATGAGTAGTAAAAATAATAGTGAAAAACGTAAATATGTTCATCCATTGCACCATACTTGACACTGCCAACTGTAAATTGCCTAATACTGCATCACGAATTACATATATAGAAATATATATTGCTGTCTAAAATGAAACAAATTACTTCTCTTGAAATGATAAAATTGATGATATCAATATACTGAATTCATGCGCGGATGTTTAATATGGTTGCTACCTAAAACATGGCTATTTTTTTTAGTTGCCTAACAACTCTATGAGACCTGCAATTCTGTTTACAGCGATGATGTTTATGGGAATGTTTACTGTTCAGTCAGTCAGCGTAAATTACATGAAATGCGTTGCAATAGCTATTTCAATACAGGCAGGCTGAGGCAACAGTGCAGCCACAGAGGGGGATGGATACCTCCACAAGTGATGTTCTATTCTTACTGCGTTGATGTACCAATATTTATCAACCTTTGCCTCAGTAAATCGGTCTACAGCAGTTTGACTCAGTGCCAACTTGCAACATCTGTTACAACAAATACTCCACCGCCGTACACAAACCCATTCAATTTCTAGTGGGCCAACATTTTTCAAGATGCTCAAGACGAAAATGGCATTCTAAAAAATGTTTATTTGGATGCAAGGCTATTATGAGTTTATACCATCCCTTCGGGAATTTCAAATTAAAAATTGGGTTGGGTTCAATTGAATTCCTGGTTTGAAACGCTTCTTAGATTCTAAACATAATATTGTCATTTCCTCCACAAGAAAGGTAACATAAATGGATGAAAATTATATGAAATCGTGACACCCAAATTTTACAGTCATAACATTTTGTAATTTTTTAATGTTTCACAAAAACTTGATATGATTATGCGGCTGTTATTATGACAACAGGGTGATGATACAACATAGGAAACAGCAAGATGGGGACTGTAAAATTCACATATCAACTCTTCCATTACTGCTACATTACCTCCCTAGCTCCCATATTAAAACGTATGCAATTTTTCTTCAGGCTACCACTGTGTCAATTTATAACAGTGAACACGTTCAAGTGACAGGTCAACACACAATATGACACACGGTCCAACACCTACCTCCTAAGCGTGGGAAACGCTGTGTCCTATTCACTATTCCTTTCCACAAAAACAATCTCCGCTACCGTCTCCCAACTGAACTTGAATACATATGATCATAAAAAAGCTCAAGGAAAAATAAATTACAGCCTGCTACATATTCAGTACCCCTGCTACTTACCACCACTGTAGCAGTCTAACAGCACATCTGTTTCATCAACAGCAGACGACACAAAACTGTATGCATCAAATTCACTGGCTATTCCATATCAAAATCTATAGTAAATCCACACAAGCCATCAATGGACACGTCTGTCGACAAAATCCACCACAGGGGCAGACGTAAACTTGCCGTCTGCTCGTTTCACGTCTGCTCTAGAGTTCACGTCTGCTCGAATGTAAATCCTCCACATGGGTAAAGACACACCAGCTTTCCTTCCGTCACACACGTCACAAGAGGCGATAGCAGGGTTGTGTCATCCCTTTCCTATCAGAGCGTCACAGGCTGCTTCACCGAGCTTGTGCATACATAATACTTGATGACCATGGCCACAGAATGTCTTGACCTCCTCCCCAGTTCACGTGGGTGGCAAACCGGGGCAGCTCAGATCCATTATCTAGTAGAAGTGATAAGCCAGGCTAGGAAATGCTTGTGGGCCATGGCGGTTGCCTAACAGTTTAATATACTTCCTTCATGTGTTCTAACATTTTTGTTGTGGTCTCAGCCCGGGTTGTAAAAGATAACCTAGCCACTTGATCTCATAGCAACAGGGGACATGAATTTGTGTTCATCTCAGTTGCTGGGATTCTGCATCAGGCAAATATATTCATACACAGACAACTACTGAACGTCCTGGTTAGAGGTGTCATGCCCTGTTAAAACGTGTGAAACCAGGGTATCAATTGCAGCCTGAAGCATCTTGCTGTGAAGGAATTATTCAAGCATTTTTTTATTGTTACTTGCTATCATTGCCTATGTAAGTTTTGCAAAGTAAACTTGAATATCTATTGCACATGTGTTAACATTTGGTTAACAAGTGTACATGTGTACATAAGATATATCGTTATCTTTCAATCATCAAAAATAAATAAAATCTTAGAGCATAAATTTATTAAATCAGATTTTGCATGTTATAACATCACTTTTCTGCAATCTTG
Organism: Haliotis rufescens; assembly: GCF_023055435.1. NCBI lineage: Eukaryota > Metazoa > Mollusca > Gastropoda > Lepetellida > Haliotidae > Haliotis > Haliotis rufescens. The sequence goes on from NW_025963780.1 coordinate 3,900,118, forward strand.
CCAAACTACACCAAATCTCAGGGTACAAATTGTTTAAGCAGATTTTGCATGTAAAAATGTGGTTGCTTTTTCGCACTAACACCCGCCCCCAAACCTCTCCCCAAGAAAATATTCACCAAATTTCATTTTATTTATTTTAAATTTTTGTTAATATTATATAAATGGTGTACAATAAATTAGAATATTTCATCGCACGTCTAATTTCTGCATGCATATAACTCCATCAACATCGGGCACAAAAATCTCCAGAACAAAGTCAGGTATGCTGTCTGTATTACCTTCCTATCAATCATGCACGCAGCACGCAGCACGCAGCACGCAGCACGCGGTGTACATTTCAGTACCGTGTGTCTTATCTAATACATTTCAATCAATCAGTCAGTCCATATTTGTCTTGAAAATATTTGTGACAGTTTCATCTTTCCCTTCATCATTAGCAATGCACCTTCCAATTCAGTGAAAACAGTCCTATGTTTGCTGTTTTGAGATTTATTTACATGTTTCTCAAACCATTTGCCTCATTCTTTGGTCCAAGCTTGGCACATGTGAATAACTTGTTCAAAGTTTGCCTATTTTCTGAGAGAACGTTGTGACAACATCAACAGACAGCAGTTTATATGAGGTGAAGCAGCAGGTGAGGACAGATGTTCACATTCATTCCCTCCACCGGCTCCTACAAGTTAGCAGATACAACAGACTGTAGATCACATCCCTGAAAACTGGCAAAATACATAACATCGTAATTCATCATGTGAGTGAGGGGAAACAGGGCTTAACATTAGCACTCCACATTATTGCACTTAGATAGCTAGCTGTGTGCATGTGTGCGTGTGTGCGTGTGTGTGTGTGTGTGTGCCTTTGATTTTGTGAGTGTCTGTGTGTATGAGTTCCTGTGAGTGTGCCTTTGATTTTGTGAGTGTCTCTGTGTGAGTGTCTGTGTGTTTGTCTGAGTGTGTCTGTGATTTTGTGTGTGTTGTGAGTGTTGTGTGTGTTGTGAGTGTTGTGTGTGTCTGTGTGTCTGAGTGTGTGTCTGTGATTTTGTGAGTGTCTGAGTGTGTTGTTGTGTGTGTGTGTGTGCCTTTGATTTTGTGAGTGTCTGTGTGTATGAGTGTCTGTGAGTGTGTCTTTGATTTTGTGAGTGTCTCTCTGTGTGTCTGTGAGTGTTGTGAGTGTTGTGAGTGTTGTGTGTGTCTGTGTGTCTCAGTGTGTGTCTGTGATATTGTGAGTGTCTGAGTGTGTTGTTGTCTCTGTGTGTGTGTGTGTGTGTGTGAGCCTTTGATTTTGTGAGTGTCTATGTGTATGAGTGTCTGTGAGTGTGTCTTTGATTTTGAGAGTGTCTCTGTGTGTGTCTGTGTGTGTCTGTGAGTGTTGTGAGTGTTGTGTGTCTGTGCGTCTCAGTGTGTGTCTGTGATATTGTGAGTCTGAGTGTGTTGTTGTCTGTGTGTGTGTGTGTGTGTGTGTGCCTTTGATTTTGTGAGTGTCTGTGTGTATGAGTGTCTGTGAGTGTGTCTTTGATTTTGTGAGTGTCTCTGTGTGTGTGTCTGAGTGTCTGCAATTTTGTGAGTGTGTTGTTGTGTGTGTGTGTGTGTGTGTGTGTGTGTGTGTGTGTGTGTGTGTGTGTGTGTGTGTGTGTGTGTGTGTGTGTGTGTGCCTTTGATTTTGTGAGTGTCTGTGTGTATGAGTGTCTGTGAGTGTGTCTTTGATTTTGTGAGTGTCTCTGTGTGTGTGTCTGAGTGTCTGCAATTTTGTGAGTGTGTTGTTGTGTGTGTGTGTGTGTGTGTGTGTGTGTGTGTGTGTGTGTGTGTGTGTGTGTGTGTGTGTGTGTGTGTGTGTTGCTTTTACTAGTCCAGACTATACTATCAGAGTGCTAGTTAGCCCACTGAGATACCGTGCCTCAGTTTAACATGAATACCCATTTAGACACAATCTACAGAATCTGACCCAATCAGTCCTTGTTTTATCCCCTTAACACCCAGCACTAGGCAGGGAAGCAACAAGTACCATATTTAACATCTTTTGGTATGACCACGGACCTTCAGCTATCCAGGCCGACGCTCTATCCACTAGACCATGGAGATGGCCTGATTCATTGTGTAGACTAGGCAGCTATTATTAAATGCCGACAGTTACCATTCGTCTTTAGTCATTTTCTACTTCAAGATCTTATCATCCAAAACGAAATAACTTCTATCGTGAACATCATCACTCCTTAATCACTTGGGCAATTTGGAAGAAAGTTTTTTCTGCTTCATTTGACACAGTAATGATCTCAGATTAAAATGACTTTTGTGAAGGATGCGGGAAAGGAATCGTGACTATTTCATTTATAGTTTGCTGATGGGCCCATGAACTGATCAAATTTTACAAATGGTGAGAAGATGCTGGCAAGATCAAGTCAAAATGAGTGAGTGAGTGAGTGAGTGAGTGAGTGAGTGAGTGAGTGAGTGAGTGAGTGAGAACAAACTTCCCACACTGTACTCATGTGGGGAATCAAACTTCAGGCCGACAACCAGCTTTTCAACCTCTTCAACCACTAAAATTCAAGAAAATCTCAATTCAAATGTCTCAATTATGAAGAACAGGTCTCCTCTAACACAATTAAAGCTTCACCATTTCAGCAGAATCAGACCAGGTAACTCCTGCAGACCCTGTGGAGCTAGACGCCTGATAATCAGGCTTTTAGCAGGTTAGAACGGCCTCCAAACAACAAGCCTATCGCTTACACTCCAGATAAGAAGGCTCTGTGGGTTGTCATCCTGTTGGCACAGAGCTTCATCCACAGTTTGAAGCTTCTTCAACAGAATTCTCTGATTTTTCTAGCACCAATTCCTGACTTCATGCCAGCCTCCTCCATATCAGAGCTGTTGTAAACAGTGTCAGCTCCCTGGCAGGACCTGGAGGTCAGCATCCCACCTGCTGATAGATCAAGTCAGATGCACCAATCTGACATTTTGGTGGATTTGGCGAACCATATTTTGACAACCTTTGTGTTCAGGACCAATGATCTGTGGTATAGATGTTGCTCACAATATCATCACTGGATTGTCTGGCCAATCACTTCTTTACAGGCAGTCATCTTATTGCTAGAATACTGCTGAGTCCAGCACAACCCTTCAATCCAAACCCTACCAGGTTTCCCTGCTATTTCCACTCAAACCTAAACCTCCACCCCAACAAATGCCCCAAGGTTACTCTCAAATCACACACCTCCAATTAGCACCTGGCTTAAGGCTGGCAAATCAAAGTGGAAGGTAGGCAGCCACAAATTTGCCACTTAATCAGTGCCTCTTATCTGATTACCACTGAACCAGTTAACAATTATCACTCATCCAGAAACACAGGCACATACCTTGACTCTTAATTGAATAACCTTGAACTAATAAATTACAGCAACAAGTTCCACACAATAGCATTCTCGGCTCACCCATTTCCTTTACAGTTTGTCAGTCATTCCATCAAGCTGATAGTGCTCGACTGTTGCACGGCGCGAGATAAGACACGTCACAGAACACAGGATATGATTCCATTCTGTTTTACCTCCTGCACCAGGTGCAACCAAGTAAATTAATCAGGTTGCACCACCAAAATATTGGCTGCACTGGTTCATCTTAAATTGAAACACTGTATTTTCAGTTCTTTTGAATTTGAAATAAATTCAAAGAGAATATAAACTTGAGAATGTGCTCCAGTATTTTATGTTTGGTAAATCTGTATATGGCTTTTCATATCCAGTAAACAACCTTAAAAAGAAGTTTTAAAGTGTCTGACGTGATTGAGTGACTGTTCTACAGGTAATTAGGAGGAATTAGTTCTGCAAGTTCACTGCATTCAGACAACTTGTGTATTTCACTAATTTCATGACCTTTGGATTCCTGGAATCGAAAAGATTTGGCGCCAGTTCTACAAGAATTCATTTTTCCATTTTTATCATATATAACTGCTGCCGTGCACTTGCGGTGGAAATTTTACCTGCACTGGGTGCATCCTGGCCTTAAAAGTTACCTGCACTTGCAATGTTTTACCTGCACTGGTGCAGCTTGGATATAGCGAAACGGATCCCTGGAATATATTATTGCATCAGCACATTTTGAAATACATGTTTGGATAAAACTGCATGTTTTTTTAATTTTTGTTGTATGCTGAATAAGCAATATTCCAGTTAATGTATCAAACTAAACCTTTGCGACAGCCAGAAAAACAGTGGATGATATCATGAGCAACATCCAACATTATCAGGGTACAATGACTTGCAACCAGCCATGTCACTAAGTCTGACCACCTGACCAGATAGTCTCCTCTTATGACAAGCGTAATAGAGCACTGGTGATTTTTTCTTACCCAGATTATACCCCCCAAAAGGCAAGTAAATCTACAATACTTGAGTAAGTCTAGATTTCATCAGATTCTGAAAATGAAGAGCTCCCTTCAACTATGTGTATTATATATTAAAATACAACTTAACCAAACAAATTAAAAAAAAAATTAAATTCAGAGATTTTACAGCTTTTTTTCTTCAAAGCAATCTATATAAATGGAAAGAATATGCTGAAATATAGTAATTTTGATGTTGATGTAGATATTCTCAATCTCTGTTAGAGGTTTTGATATGCACATATATATGCATCACTTATCAGCAATAGATTACACAGTTCAAGTAAAGGGGACCTCAGGGGTCCTTGAGACTGGCTTCTCGAGTGTCTGAATCTAGGGACACCTTCCATAAGGCTATGACAGGACCCCCTGACTTTCCAGCCTAATTCAATTTAATTTCAACACAGGATTGGCTTCAAATGTTGCAAGAACTTGTGAATACATGACAGTCCAAGCTGCATGATGAAGACAATATCATTATAACCCAGACGCCTGTGAAGATCCGGGTTACAATTGGTCTTCAGCAACCCATACTTGCTGTAAGAGGCGACCAATGGGCTGGGTGCTCAAGCTTGCTGACTTGGTTGATTCATGTCATTTTATCCCATTGCGTAGATTGACGCTTGCAAAATCAATCACAGGACTGTCTGGATGAGACTTGATTATTTACAGACTGACGTCATATTGCTAGAATATTCCCGAGTGCAATGTTAAACAACAAACAAACAAACAAACAAACAAACAAATCATACCCCGAGTCATCCTTAACTCCTGTATTAGCCCTGAGAGAATATACACTGGTATATGGACAGACAATCAAACACTAAGACCCTTATTACCTTCGATATTTCAATTTTCCTGAGATATATGAACTGACTGTCTGGAAGTATTCATTCATTACAATGTTCATCCACATCTGACCACCAAATAACAAACTGTGGCACCTAACAAACAGGCATAGTTTGTAACAATCTGACACTTTTCTCACCACCCATTCACAATAGGTACATGGTCCCTCAAGGCTTTTCAGCAGGAGATGTGACAAGGGTGTAGTCTTCCCCTGTTGTTATTGTCACTCACCGCAGAAATAACAACAAGGTCCCTCTCCTTCAAGCAGAAAATGACCACAGTGTCAAATTACCCTAACATCCCATCAAAGGGTTGCTTTGTAAGGGACATAGCCCGGCAATATCTCTTCTATTATTGTCTGTATGTTATATATCGTATATCACATGGCTGACAAATCCAGCTCAGGGGTTAGCTGTCTATTCTTTTCAGGAAAATATATATTGCATGTTTTTTTCCCCATTGATATCATTTGAGCTTTACTTGAAATATGAACCTGTGACGAAGATAAAATGGTTTGCAGTTAAATCATTGCTTAACTTCGTAAACAAGCGCATAAATATTCAACATGATACAATTTTAACTTGAAAAAAATATATAAACATCCATGGAATAATGATATTGTGTGTTGTGCAAATCAGTTGCGTAATTAATCACAATTAATGATATGTTTGTTGGTTTTTTGGTTTTTTGGTTTAACGCCGCACCCAGCAATATTCCAGCTATATGACGGCGGTCTGTATATATCGAGTCTGGACCAGACAATATAGTGATTGACATCATGAGCATTGATCCACGAAATTGGGATACAATTACATGCATCAATCATGTCAACGAGTCAGACCACCCGATTAGTCGCCCATTACAGCAAGCATGGGATGCTGAAGACCTATTCTACCCCGGATCTTCACAGGTCACACAATTATGAAGAAGGTCTCCACAATATATTGCCAAATATTTTGACCAATGTAACACTTTAAATACCAGTGACAGGAGCTGACTGGGATATTATTATCAGCCATTGGTGAACATTTGGTTTGTTCTCAATGATCAGTCATCAAGTACAATCGGTTGTTAAATTACTCCATTTTTACAAGATTCTGAACTTTTAAAAAAAGTTTTTTCCTGAATTAAAACTTTATAGAATCTAATTCCAGAATTGAAAATACTTTATTGGATACGTTAATGTGCAGTTATTTACAGATTAAAGAACTGTTTGAACATTTTGAGTGAGTATATTTTGTGTCCCTTTTAGCAAGATTCCAGTAATATCAAAACAAAGGAAACTAAAAATGGATTTCAAACATTGTACACATGTGGGAAATTAAACCTAGCCCTTCAATGTGACAAGCCAAAACTAAATGAGTGAGTGAGTTGGGTTTAACGCCGCTTTTAACATTATTCCAGTTAAATCACGGCATGGCAGCTTAATGTGGGAGGAAAGCCCGAAGTGATGTAAGTCTCAGACGTTTACCACTTCGGTGAAACCCACGAGCACGGGTATGGTGCTGGCAAACCTAGAAACATAATCGGGGTGAACCGAGATTTGAACCCACAATCATAGGTTTCTGGCGTGCCCAAGGGACGCAACTCTGTACAGCGAAACGCGGCTTAGCCGACTGGGCCACCCGTGCCCCCCAAAACTAAATGAAACACAAGGCTATCCTACCGCCCCTTCTGTGAATGAGTATGGTTTTACGCCACTTGTAGCAAAATTCCAGCAATATTACAGTGGGGAACACCGGTAAAGGGCTTTACACATTGCACCCATGTGGGGAATTGAACCCAGGCTTTCGGCGTGACGACAAACACTCTAACCACTAGGCTACCCCACCGTTCCTCACACCTCAAAAAATGAAATTGCATTCATAAACTATGGAAATAATACCTCATCCTCAAGACAACACACCCATTACATGATTAAACCATCAGCTGGTACTGTCAAAACATGATCAAAGCCCTGAGATGCACTGATGTTTTTACCCAACACCAACTTTCCATCTGTTGAAAGTATACAAATATGTATACTGAATCCTTAATGCATGAATTCATGAATGCTGCATGAGGGAGTAGATGGGCGTTCAATGACTCAAGCAGTGCATCGTCTGTTTCCCACGCTTGAACACAATGTGGGTTACAACCAGGTGGACTCGGGTAGACGAGGAACAGGGTGTCGGCTTAAATCACAGGTTTTCCACGAGGAAGGACAATACTGTACACAAAACTTTCAACTTGGAGCATGTGCTTCACAGCTCTGTCGGCCAAGGTGGACTTGCAAGATCAATATCCTCAAGAAACTGCTGATAGTCGCATACAGCATGCTTTGCCCTTGGGATCATGAAGCATGCCTGTAGACTACCTTGTTTCTTGAATAAAAATTAATGTTAATGATTAAGTGAGTGAGTTGGGTTTAACACCGCTTTTAACAGTATTCCAGTTATATCACGCCGTGTCAGCTGTGGGAGAAAGCCCGAAGTGATGCATGTCTCAGACGTTCTACCACTTCGGTGAAACCCACGAGCACAGGTATGGTGCTGACAAACCTAAAACATAATCGGGGCGAAATTGGATTCGAACCACAATCATAGGTTTCTGGCATGCCCAAGGGACACAACTCTGCACAGCAAATCGTGGCACCTTAGACGACTGGGCCATCCGTGCCCCCGATAATGATTAAGAATCAGAAGAAATATCTTTCAATTGAGAAACAATATTTATGAGCATTTTAACCATCTTGATTCATATTGTGAGGAAGATAGTGACTGTTTTTATCAGCGTGTTGCAAGTCAGAGGTTGTGTTTTGGACTGACTTGCTATACAAACCAGAGCAGCCTTGTCCCCCTCTGTGGTAACACTGACAACCTTTGATATTGATCTGTTACACACGTAAAGACAGGAAAACTTTCTCCAAAACTGCATCCTCCTGTGATCACAAGACTGAGATTGGAGAGGTCTAAAACCATGTCCTAATTACACAGCTTATAAACTTGGGGCACGTAATTCGGTCAATTACAAAGCATATGTTTGATAGGTCTTTTTAAATGACACAAACCCTATTATTGGTCATATCTTCTAAGATTACAAATTGGGAGAATGTCAACATCTAACATGTAAAAATAGGTCTGTGTTTAGTACATGACTGTCATCTTCATCACTGCATTATCAGCATAAATGTTTCAGCACTGCCTCAGCTCCGACTTCATATCAATGTCTGGGTGGGTCACAGATGTCTCATTGGTTCCTGCATCTACAAACCGCTTTGAACACTATTTCAATCATAAGATGGCGTGTTGGCTTGACGAGCGAAGAGGGCCCAAAGTAAAGCACATATTTACCACTTTGTAGACTAACATCTAGTCTCTGAAATGAACATATCGTACAGAAAAAAACAGTTGTTCAGTTATCCTAATAAAAATATAATAAAAAGGAGCCCAATGACTCTCTTCATTTTCTGATACTGCAGTAATCTAGACTTGCCAAACATTATAGACTTGCATGGGCTGTATTTGATATATATGTTTCAGGGTCTGTAAGACAGACTAACCACTTTGGTAAAACCCATGATAGTCTTCTCAGTCCCTGAACATATCATATTCCTTCTGCCCTACCCTTTCTGTAATGCAAAACCTCTACATGAAGCAAGTCTAGATTTTCCTCACGGTTCTGAATCTCCCTGCTCACTGGGGCTCCTTTTGAATCGAGATGGATTTACTTGTTTCTATCAAAATCATAAATTTTCAGAGACTACCGTAAGCCGTTTATCTATACACATAACCAGCGGTAGAAACTAACAGTTTGTGTCCACTATAATGATAACAAAACCTCTAAAAATGGCAACTTTCTACTCATCCTTATAATACCTTTACTAATGGGCAGTTTGGCAAGGACTACAGGACCAGTGCCGATTTCTAACGCTGATAACCACAAGCTGAATAATCGAGGAACATAATCAAGGCAAATCTGGGATGAGAAACCACCATCGTAGGCGACGGCAATTTGCGGCGCCTTTGATGGCAGGGCTACCTGATCCACATTGTTATCATGCAGTATGACAATGGAAAATTTACAGAACGAGGACTTGATCAGTATTTGCCCCGTTTCGCAAACTCGATCTTAGAGCCATGACTAACGAAACTCCTGTCCTTCAACATGGACTTACAACAGTCATCGCACTACAATTGCTTTGTGAAACAGGCCCAGGTGTTCCTGCACATAGTGTATGTATGCATGTAACTAGGTCACACTATTAACATACAAATTCATCAGAGATAACTCCTACTGTCATTACATCTGCATATTTAGCCTTGTTTCATACGTGACGGATCAACACAAGTCGTACCCATCACAAACCCACAACAGTTATCCCATCACACTGCTTATGGAATGTGGAAAATGTTTGGAACCCCACTGTTACAGCACTAATTTTTAAACAGTAACAGCAGGCATAATGACTGCACTCCTGGCTTAACATATGATATTCAGATGATGTTTGTTTATTCTGGATCTGGATCCTGTCATAGTTTATACAGCATGTGCTTGTTTGTTGTTTAATGCTGCACTCAGCAATATTCAAGCTACGTAACAGCAGTCTGGAAATAATCAAGACCAGACAATCTAGTGATTGATATCATGAGCATCGATCTACGCAATTGGGATACGATGACATGAATCAACCAGGTCAGAGAGCCTGACCATCTGATCCAGTTTGTCACCTCTTACAACAAAAATAGTCGCCTTTTACAGCAAGGATGGGTTGCTGAAATCTAAAAATTACCAGTCCCCACTAATTTTTGTCAGTCCCAACTTTCAACAAATAAAAAAACGTATGAAAATTACCTCAACACCATGTTCAAAGCAATGATGTCATCTTTGCAGTAACTTAGTTAGATCTAGATGTCATGCACTCACACAAAGTCCAGTCACAAGTTTCTCCTTTTTAGAAATATTTTTACACTAATTCGCTCAAAATACATATTTAACCTCGTAGCAAGGCAAAATGTTCTTGCATTGAAACTGATAAGTGGAAACCCTGATGGTGACAGACAAGCTGACTTCGTTCAAAAAATATACTAATATGAATATCACAGATGTTTTGTTCAACAACAAAGATTTATAAGGTACTTTATTTGCCGGCCCACAGGGACTGGCAGTCACATGAATTACATCCAAGCCTAACATTACCAGTAAAAACTGGTAATTACCGGTAAACAGGAACACTGATCACACTGCCCTGTCTTATACCATAGCATGCAAGGGCAAGGGCACTTTTTCAATTTACAATATATTTTCCACAAGCAGTCAATGACGGTTCGATTGCACAGATGAGGTGAAACGTCACTACCCTTTAGTTGTGGATACAAGCTTCAGAAAGTGTTGCTCATGTCGCTCCACATCAAATACAGCATGATAATCCAAAATGATCAATGTAATTGTCCCCGTAATTATGTAATAACCTTGCCATGTAACTACGCCTGGGGGTAACACAACCTGGCTCAGCACAATCAGTAATTTGTTGTATGTGCAATTACTGTTATTGGGCGGGCTAGCAATCAACTAGCAGGTAGAGTAATGGCTTCACTGGGTTATGGCTAGCCTTGCTCCAAGTCTGTACTGAATGATGTATAGTAGGTCTATAAGCCTTATACATGTTATACATCTGATAGGCAAGTTTAGATAATCAGACAAAGAACATCGGTCTTATATAGGGAAAACTTGTTCTGATTATTTCTATAATCTATGAATGATTCAAACTAAACACCATTGCCTGAGAGACTGGTGCAAGTCTACGTTATGATGACTTTCTGTTGCCAACAAGTCATGAGACATGAATGTGTTTGACTCATGGACAGCCCTATCATGATTCTACCTAGACATCTGTACCTGTATCTATTAAGCTTATTAAGTTGTTTACCAATTAGAATGACTAATCTTAATTCATACCTTAATCGTGCGAAAGGAAAAAAATCATTTTCTCAACACTCAAGACTTTTTATAGGCATTTTGTTACTGTCATGGCTGGATGACTGTTGCAAATATTTGAACATGTAAGTTTTTGACAACTGTATCAGTTACAATCTTTCGTTATCAGTACCAAAATCCAATTACACTACTTGTTCCAGGTCAATATATCTTCAGTTTTATGAAAATGAAAGGCTTCTCAGGGCTCCTGTCTATTATATAAATATAATTAACGATAAGTGAACAACAATATATCAAAATATGTTAACTTCAGATAATAAATGTTACTCTACCCAAATACCTAGAATAGATATTGTCTCCATCAATGATTGATATAAATGATTTTACAATTGTTAAAACCTTTTTCAGGGTAGGACCACTTGCCTGTCAATACTGGCACCACAATGTATGTATGTATGTACATTAAGTATGGCTTAAAATGTTGAAAAGCTCGTATATCCCACCTGGACGTGTGATTCTGACATTTAGATGCACCTGCTTATCTGCACTTGCAGTCTTATCACAGTTTAACAGATCTGTGAAGGTGTGTGGAAACACTATCCCCGGAAAGACGTTTTTGTGCCATTGGCCACGTAAAATTTCACATGTTAAACCGACGAAAAAATATCTTGCAATTATTGAACGGAAACACTTCCCCTTCCTTACAAACAGCCGACAAATAATTTCATACATCATAAGGATTATCTCACCTACGGCAATACTTTTTCATTAAATGTGGGCAGAATTCTTTCTATGCATTACCTACAGGCTTGTATTTACTTCATTTGCTTGTAGAGTGCAGCGTTAAACAACAAACAAACAGCAACTGGCAAGATCCCAGCGGTCTGTAAATAATTGAGTCTGGGCCAGACGAACTAGTGACTGATATTATGAGCCACTGGGGTTCAATGATGAGCAATCAACCAAGTCCCCAAGTCCGACCATCTCAGCCATTTGGTCACCTCTTACAACATTGGATGCAGGGGACCTATTCTAACCTGCAATCCCCATTGGGTGTTCCATTTGAAGCTTGGATTACAAGCATGAAACAACAATGCAACAATATACTTTAAGTGACCTGGATTTGATACAACTTTGAACAGTACTTTCATTTTGCCATCACCAGGCATGTCAGCTTAACATGGGATGAAAGCCCAAACTGATGGGAGTGTATACCCTATATCACAATCTACAAAGCGACCCTGCCTGTATGGCGACCCCCTGTAAACATGGCAAAAGCGTTCAAAATCGATGCTTAAAATTAGATACCCTGTCTATACTACCATCTGTAATGAAGCACCTCACCAGCGCATAAATAATCCCTACATTTGGACAAAAATTTGTTTGTCTGCTGTTTCAAAATTAAAGTATTATGCCTAGAAAAAATAACATTGCCAGCATTAGAAATTGGCACTAGTCCTGTTGTCCGTCCTGAAGTCCTTACCGAACTGCCCAATAGTAAAGGTATCCTAAGGACTAGTAGAAATTGGCCCATTTTAAGGGTTTTGCTATGTTATCATTATAAGGACTAGTGGGCAAAAACTGTTAGTTTCTACCCCTGATTGCATACCTTCAGTGAATTCAGGTATATTTGAAATTTGAGGTAAAATATCACAAGACATGATGAGTTAAATTGTATTTCCTGTTCTGCGAGGCATTATTTTATGTCAGATTGAGATTACCCTGTGTAGTAACCCAGAAACAGCAGTCAGCTGTAGGCATATTTTCTCCCAATCTACCAGAGATTCGGTTAAAAATTACCCAATAATATAACTTTAAAGAATTTGGATGCAGTGACCGGAAGAGTTGTTTCTGAAACTATTTTATCAGGAATAACATATTCCAATATCGTGTTATTTTAGTTGCAGCTTTACTGTAGATATATTTACAAAAATAATAATAACCATAAGCGTAGCACTTTGTTACAGATGATCGCTATTGCCAGATATTATATTCTTATGGGAACAATTTGACCAGTCACCGTCAAGGCTCCCACACTCGCAATCGTGAAAACTTTATGTTGACACATACCCGGTAATAGTCAAACTGCAACAATTATGACTCTTAACGGGTCAAAGTACGGCATTTATGATATATGGATCCATTCTGTTAACTAAGGTGCGTTTCAAGGCTTCAATAGCGGTAATCTGACCGTGGTTGCTGTAAATAACAACAAGTTGTGCGATCTACCGATCACTCCACACACGATTTCACGAAATTAAGGTAAACAATATTGATAGAAATTTTGAATAAAATTAATCAAAACATGTTACAGTTCAGATATACAATGTACAGTTTTTATAACCAGACGGTGTAATTACATGAATAATTTTAGTACTTCAGTATGGCTTTGTTGACATGGTATTTCCGGTGTTACGTGCTCATGGTTGGTTGGTTGGTTGGTTGTTTAACGCACATGCTCATGGTAATGTCTTTGTGTTGGGGTAGGGAGGGAAACATCAAAACTCTTCTACCCTGTGTTTACGCGACCCGGGGCACTTGAAACCACACTAATAATAGGTACGAAAAACTTATCTTATACACGGCAATATACTTAGCTTAGCTTAATGAATCCCATCAGCACTGTCAAATGAAGAATCATAATTTAGACAAATTTCGGTTTCAAGCCCAAGAAGTAGGTAAATTGGCAACAAAGGGACACAACTCTACAAAGTGATTTGTGATCCATGTGACGAGGCCACCTCTGACCGCTTCTGCAGAAATATTCATTTCTATAGTTTTATTACAGCTGGTGACTAAGATGGTAAAAAAGCCTTCAGATTCCTAGGTTACAAAAATACTTTTTAGCCTTCACAAAGTTTTGGCAGTAGTATCAAGAATGTTTGTCTTAATGTTCCATCAATTCCCTCCATGTGTGTAATCTATCACTCCGTGTGTTTTGACGGGCATATCAGGAATTCATAGACTCATTTCAATCAAGCTACTATATTAATCTCCCATATAGCAACTTTGTATCAAGCTGAACCACATTTTCTGGGAAAATATTGATAAGCAGGATATTTACACAGCTAAACGTAAAGGCAAGCATCACATGCATCATTCATACAATGAAATATATCAGAATTATTTCAAATGAAAACTAGCTCCGAGATGAAGATGTGAAACTTTTTATGGATAACAGTTTGTCTCAATATACTGAGCTTCTCTCTTACAGCATGCTAAGAGACCAGGGACCCATTCCACAAAGACCACAAAGGTCCGTAGGCACAGTCAAATACTGCAAGAGCACACCTAGACCCAAAGAACTCTTTCAGGGACTATATGTCGACTATGTCAACCAACTGTTAAATGTCAAGCAAGGGCTTCTTGGTACAAGATGGTGCAAACAGTCCCACACACACACATCAACCTCCTATCCCCTACACCTCACCTAGATACAATCAATTACTATAGGAGCATAGCTAGGCTCTAAGACCCCCTTAAATTGGAACAATGTAATTTCCGGGATTAAAATCTTAAGTCTACCAACTCCTAATATCAAGCAAGGGCTTCTTGGTATAAACGGGTGCAAAACAGTGCCCCAACAAACACACTTCAACCTCCAAACCCCTCTCCCCTCCAAGATTCCATTCCCTGGTATCAAGCTATGTAGTTGACACCCTCCTCTGAGCACACTTGATTAGAGAGGACAAGGAGAGATATCAGCTGCTGATTGATGGTGTTGACAGGTCTGTCTATTGCAATCGGTCTAGACACACAGCCTCTCCGTAACATGTAGTCACTGAAATGTCACTTCAGAATCCTTGCAACACATGCCGGGGTATTTGTCAGTCATTTCCTTATCCAGAGAGTGAGTGAAATGAGATAGCACCTCTTTGAATAGTATGTCAGTAATCCATTGCATGTCACTGTAATCATAGCAGGAGGATAGCCGAAGTGATGAAAGCTGAAAACCCCTTGAGTGAGTGAGTGAGTGAGTGAGTGAGTGAGTGAGTGAGTGAGACGGGTTTAACGCCAGTTTTAACATTATTCCAGTTATATCGCAGCGTGTCAGCTTAATGTGGGAGGAAATCCAGAAGTGATGCAGGTCTCAGACGTTTACCACTTCCGTGAAACCCACGAGCATGGGTATGGTGCTGACAAACCTAGAAACATAATCGGGGCGAACCGGGATTCGAACCCAATGATAGGTTTCTGGCGTGCACAAGGGACGCAACTCTGCACAGCGAATCGCGGCGCCTTAGACCACTGGGCCACCCGTGCCCCCTGAAAATCCCATGAGAGGTGACCACATAGCTCAGGTGGCGAGGCGTGGAGACATGGTTGATTCTATATCATTGAACCCCAATGGCTCATAATATCAGTTGACCCATGAAGATTCGGGGTAGAATAGGTCTTCAGCAACCCATGCTTTCTGTAAAAGGCAACTAAGCTTGTCGTAAGCGGCGACCAATGGGATCGGGTGGTCAGGCTTGCTGACTTGGTTGATGCATGTCATCGATCCCTGGATTGATGCTCATGTGTCAATCACTGCATTGTCCGGTCCAGACTCGATTATTTACAGACCGCCGTCATATAGATGGAATATTGCTGAGTGGGGCGTTAAACAACAAACAAACAAACATAATATCAGTCACTAGTTCATCTGGTCCAAACCAGACCAGACTCGATTATTTACAGGCCGCTTGAATTTTGCTGTTTGTGTTTGTTGTTTGTTGTATTTTAGCAATATTCAAGCTACATGACAGCGGCCTGTAAATCATCAAGTTTGGACAAGACAAACCACCTTTCGATTAAGTAATCTTTACATTCAACATAGGTTGCTGGGACCTATTCTAATCAGAATCCCCCAAAGCATGGGTAAGTGCTGACAGACCAAGGATTATGATCAGTGTCAATGAGGGATTTGAAAATATGAACATCGGATCCTTGCAGAGCTAAGGTACATAACTCTTCACAGCAAACTGCTGGGCCTTTGAGGACCAGGACACTTATGCTCCGATTTAGTTAACCCAAGGAAGAATTTGGGAGTATTTACCATATTTACAGATTCAAATTGTAATGAAAGTTAAATCATCTTGTTTTTATCCTTACAGTTGCTTAGAAAACGCATTCAAAATGATTCTATTGCACACATGCTGTCATAATAATGGTCCCAGACATTGGGAAATGTGTCAGTTCATAAGAAACCTCACACACCATGGTGTCAGTATCTCTCTTCCCAGATAATTACACCAGATATGAAATGATGTTTATTTCATTTAAAAAATCAGCTTTAATCTTGAAAGAATTCAGTTACTTCATTCCGAGTATCAAAATAGACACACATTATCAGCAGCAGCACCTTTAGCATCTACAAGAAAAACAGGGACATTCAAAACACATATAATAACGAAGCAAAACCAAAAACACCTTGTCCATATCAGCTGAAAATGAAATGCGCAACTCTCCTCCCACTGAAATGTATGTCACATTTGACACTGGAATATCTATAAGATGTGTGATTAAACCATAAGAATGATCAAGTGTTGAAGTATATGTCAGTCACGTGTCATCTCGACCTGTCAAGAATTTCAACAATTCACCGAAAAACAATCTTTGATTAGCACAGGAAGCTTGCAAACCAAAACCATCAACATTTTTTCCAAGACAACAATTCCCAAGAAGACCAGTAGGGAACCTCCAGCCATTTCATGAGACCGTGTTTACTTGTGATTCCCCCTGTTCTGTGAAACCCGCCCTCACAAGGAGGCTCCCCAGCCTTGCTCCAAGTCTACTGAATGATAAGTCCATGGAACATAGTAGTTTCCTTCATGATAACAGGCAAGTCTTGATAACAGGCCTCAAAGTTGCAACTAAAACGGTCGCCAATGTGACCTAAATTTCAATTTCTCTACAGTCGAAAATTCAGAGGTAGCCAATTGACTACCTTGAAAATTATCTTGCGGCGACTAAATTCTATTGCTACACATATTTAGACTAAAAAATAAACATGTCAGCTACTAATTGTACTCGCAAGAAATTCCTTGTAAAGTCAAAAATGAACCGAAATACCTAAATATTAATGTAATTAGTATGTTATTTCAGTTGATAGTTTATTGGATAAGCAAGGATATACCTATATCATCTACTAACATAAATTGCATCATTGTTCTAGTCACAAATAACAAGACATAAGTACAGTTTCCACAAATATACAAAAATAGTTACTTGATCAAAGACAATTTCAAATACTTTTGGCTACCTACACTATTGGCTTGACTTCTTAATTTTACCACTGGCTACCTGGAAAAAAATACTTGTAGCCATATGGCTAATTGGTACAAATTTAAACTTTGAGGCCTGAATATGCAGACAGTTGTAAGTACGCCAGTCTCTCATAAGGACAACTTGAAATTATCATTTAAATTAATAATTTTGGCCTTAGAGACTTGTGCAAGCCTAAGGATGCTACTGTCTTATAGTAGAACGTTCCTGACAGACCAGCACTGGGTACCAGGCAACAACAAACTGCTGCTTGAAACCAGAGCTATGGGATCGGCTCCACAGCACAAAGGCTCTACTGTCTCGACTGTAAACAAGCTTGGTATCTGGTATACATGGGAGACATACAGCAGGTTATTGTCACAAGTCTCCGATTCCCAGACAAGTAACAGATGTTAGAACTGTTGGCTAAATGAAAGAAAAATGCTTTATTATGTCTTTGAGGCAAAGGCCATAACATAAAACTTGAGCTTCATGTAACTTTAGGCTTTGCAATTATTTAAGTGTAATTATAAGGTTGTCTGAATTTTAAATAAATGATTATTAATAAATGAAAAAAACCAAGCAGGGCATTACGTTGTTGTTGTCAGTTGGTTGTTGACAGCATGATACATGCTTCAGCTGTTTGTACACACTCACAAAAATATTTGAAGCTACAATCGAGGAAAACATCAACCAGTACGTTGATGGGGTTCAGTTGCCAACTGTAAACTCGTTTCATCAAACATTGGTTTGTAAACGGTAGTCGTTTCATCCTCCAAACAGCCATAAATTATATTGCTTGCACATTCCTTGGTCGACACCTATTTGTGAATAGGGGCAGGCCCATTCCCCTTATTAAATATGACGATTTGTTTTATTATTTTCAAATTCCATTTTTAATACAAAATGTACAAGGCTTTAACAACCCAAGGACTTCCCAGGAAAGAAGATAATTCTCCAGCAACCAATATGCTTATCGTGGAGGCAAGTAAATGGTCCAGTGGTCAGGCCAACATGGTTGATTGCATGTCATTGTATCCTAATTGTGTTGGTCAGTGCTCATGACATCAATCATTGGATTGCATGTCCCACACTCTATTTACAGACCGATATCATATAGCTGAAATACAGTTGAGCAAACAAACAAACGAACAAACAAACAAACAAACAAACAGTGCGGTCAACCAAGTCACCAAGTATTAGACCACCAGATCCATCAGTCGCCTCTTACAAGCATAGGACATAGTCTCACACAGAAAACCCCTGAGTTTCCAACTGAATTGACAATAGAGTTCAAGCAGCATTAAACCTAGACTAACATCTAGTCTCTGAAATGAACATATCGTACAGAAAAAAACAGTTGTTCAGTATCTTAATAAAAATATAATAAAAGGGAGCGCAGTGACTCTCTTCGTACTGCAGTAATCTAGACTTGCCAAACATTATAGACTTGCATGGGCTGTATTTGATATATATTTGTATCAGGGTCTGTAAGACAGACTAAAGCATAGGTTACATGGACATAGTCTCACCCAGAAAACCGCTGGGTTTCCAACTGAATCGACATTAATGATTCAAACATTCATACTCCTTGTGAATCCCATGGGATGCACGCAGCAAATTATATGCCTCCAATCCCAAAGTGTATGCACATATGTTGTGTCTTGTACAGATCTGAAGTCATATCCCCATTCAGTGCCATGCCCTTATCAAATGCGATCTGTTGCCACCAAACACACTTTTATTCTAAAGAATTATTGTAGGCTTGGTTATTTAACACTTGCTTATCAGTGAGACACATGTAGGCAAGGTGATTCTGAGGTCAAGCAAGACATTTTTTCAGTCATCGAAATCATTTTTAAACAGCTTGTCAAAAGCAGACATTTTACAGGCTAAGTGTGTGATGTCTACAGACTCCACTTGTGTCTGAACAACATATTGCAATTTGCAGTCATAAACATATATATCAACCTTTATGCAGCTTCAATAATACTAATAATAATACTAATACTAATACTAATATTAAATATAAATATATAAAATAATAATAATAATAATAATCTATAGGAATAATGTACATTATATGTATATTTACCCGTTATGTTTGTTATGATATTTACTCCAAAATGTTGCTTGTTTGTACCCTGCAATGTGGAATAAAACTCTTGATTCTTGAACATATTCCTATTACTTATATCCCTCTGTAAAAATTCAAAACATATTTACCATAAAACAAACAACCAACCAACAAATAGAAGCCACCAGTATACATTGAGTGGAATATCAAACCAGGATTCATGATTGTTCATGATTATATATTTTTTTAAGCTAAGGCTAAATATTATATATTTTTTTAATAAAACTATGAGCCTGAATTTGTTATTAAAGAAAACAACTTGCAACAATGTAATTTTTGTGGCAGGCAAAATTTCTTTTTCAACTGTCTGAAGCATAATTATTTTTTACAATAGTTATTGGGGACAATTTATTTTTGTCGATCCTGTTAGTCTCCTCTTACAACAGGGACGGTCGGGTAGCCTAGTGGTTAAAGTGTTTGCTCGTCACGCCGAAGACCCGGGTTGGAATCCTGACATGGGTACAATGTGTGAAGCCCATTTGTGGTGTCCCCCGCCATGATATTGCTGGAATATTGCTAAAAGCGGCGTAAAAACAAACTCCCTCACTCTTCTTACAACAAGCAACAGCAAACATGGGTTGCTGAAGATCTATTTTAACTTGGACCTTCACGAGTCATGTAAGAGTAATAATAATCAGAGTGGCATTAAACCTCATTACACTCCCCTATTTCACTCTTTTGATGCATTAGCTGACCATGCATTTCTTCGAGGATTTACGGTATGCGAAGTATTGCTACACTAGGAAACCAAAGGCATAAAAATCCTTTCCATTTGACTTCACAATCTGAAAAGGAGCCATCAGTGGGCAACAACATCCAAATTCGGTGACTAACAGCAGCAAGAATGTCCCTTTTGAGATCCCCACAATACTGGCAGTGTAGGAGGTACTTCACCGAGTCGGCCCACTTCACCAATAGGAAGTACAGTGGCAGCTGCTGGTGGACACTCATACAGCCTGAGAATGACATATTTGTACATGAGAGAGAGAGAGAGAGTGAGAGAGAGTGAGAGAGAGAGTGAGAGAGGGTGAGAGAGAAAGAGAGAGCGAGAGAGAGAGAGAGAGAAAGAGAAAGAGAAAAAGAGATCGAGGGATATAGGGAGAAAGAGAAACATCGAGAGACATCAAGAGAGAGAGAGAGACATCAAGAGAGAGAGAGAGACATCGAGAGACATCAAGAGAGAGAGACATCAAGAGAGAGAGAGAGAGACATCAAGAGAGAGAGAGAGACATCGAGAGACATCAAGAGAGAGAGAGACATCAAGAGAGAGAGAGAGACATCAAGAGAGAGAGAGAGACATCGAGAGACATCAAGAGAGAGAGAGACATCAAGAGAGAGAGAGAGACATCAAGAGAGAGAGAGAGACATCGAGAGACATCAAGAGAGAGAGAGACATCAAGAGAGAGAGAGAGACATCAAGAGAGAGAGAGACATCGAGAGACATCAAGAGAAAGAGAGACATCAAGAGAGAGAGAGAGACATCAAGAGAGAGAGAGAGACATCGAGAGACATCAAGAGAAAGAGAGACATCAAGAGAGAGAGAGAGACATCGAGAGAAAGAGAAAGAGAGACATCAAGAGAAGGAGAGAGAGATAGACATCGAGAGAGAGAGAGAGAGAAACAGGGAGAGAGATGAAATTAAATGAAATGAATTATAACTTTGATAAAATATTTTATTAATGAAGGCAAGGACAACTTATTTTGTTGGTTATGTCACACATGCAGAGTATGGTAGACTACAACAGGTTTCAAATGTCACAGTTTCAATATTTGATACACTGAATACCTCCTGTGTACGTCAAGGTTCATGTCAATCTTGCCCAAGAAATTCATGAATGCCATAGCAGTTCATTTCAACTCAATCACTCCCCAGACCTCAAAGTTTAAATTTTTACTTCTCGGAACAAGAATTGATCACAGTTGCACACTGAGTAAAAAATATTGATCTATACCTTAAATGTTTGCTTCAATAACAGTTACACAAAACACTAATTAGTAGTGAAAATTAGTAGTGAAAATTAGTTGTGAAAACGTAAATATTTTCATAAATTATGCCATACTTGACACTGACAACTGTAAATCATCAGTGTGCCAGGTATTTGGCCGTTCTGTCTATAAAAAAAATACGCACCACAGACAAGCACACATGCAAGTATCGTGATACGTTTCGAATCGTGAGCAAGGTCACATGATATGTATCAGATCGTCAGTTGGTACATCGTCCCAGCCATGGTCAGAGATCAGTAAACAACTCTGTAGCAGACCATTTTGCTGACTTGTTAAAAAACAAGTTAATTTCACCCCTGAAATATGCCGAGAAATCAACCACTTTGTGAAACAAAGACGACACATCTCTTCAAGCATCACACACGTCTGAGAACCTGACTTTACAAACACTGAAATCAAGCTCAGATATATTTGTTCTCTTAAACCCAAAAGCAAATACCAAACCAAGATTATATTTGTTCTATTTTAAGGACATTTTGCAGGAAAAATTCAACTTCAAAGTCAAGGTTGAGCTTCATATTTTTAATC
Source organism: Haliotis rufescens (assembly GCF_023055435.1). Taxonomy (NCBI): domain Eukaryota; kingdom Metazoa; phylum Mollusca; class Gastropoda; order Lepetellida; family Haliotidae; genus Haliotis; species Haliotis rufescens. The sequence continues at coordinate 3,922,172 of NW_025963780.1, forward strand.
CTCAGTGACCTTGAAACATCACAGGCAGTAAAAACAACCTTATTTACTTCCCCGTGTTCGACCCTTATCAAAACAGCAGTTTTCCTCATCTCTGCCAGGAGAATCCTTATTAGCCAAATTCTCCCTCCCACCTCTCTTCACTTGACCCTCAAGCCTCCCAATAAGACTGAAACACAACCCTTCGTGCACTTCTAATGACCATCCATGTACATGTCAGCGATATGTCAAAGATCAATCTGCCAATATGCTTGTTTAAGGCAGAGGAGCCTGTCAATCAAAAAGTGCATTTCAGCTTGAGGGTATGAAAATATCATAGAGGGTTCGGTTGCTTTCAGTTGCATTCTGCTTATCTGTCCCTTAATCCTTGCCCTAATCCTAATCTCCTGTAATCCTCTAATGTCCATTGTCTACCTTGTAAGCATGTTTCTGTCACTGGACATACATCAACGGTTCATGCCATCAGAAAATATATTACTTGACACTGTTCCAATTACTCAGACTTAGATAAAGAAACAGACATTTTTCCACATTTTCTAAAAAAAATCATTAGGTAAGAGCAATAATACCTACCCACAACTCAGAATTCCGGATCATCTGTCGTTCATGAATTAATGGGTTTTTTGGTTGTTTTTGTTTTTTCATTTTTATTGTTTCATGAATTAATGTTGATGCGCGGAAATAAGAGTTTAATTTCACCGGGGACAGATGATCTCAAGGTCAACAATACATTACAGCTACATCAAAGCAGTCTGAGTGATTCAGAAAGGACCATCAAGTGGTCACTGGTGTGAACTCCAACCCTTAAAAATAACAATAAAGTGAAAATCATTGTTTGTTTGTTTGCTGTTTAATGCCACACTCAGCAATATTCCAGCTATATGACGGCGGTCTGGAAATAATCGAGTCTGGACCAGACAATCCAGTGATTGACATCATGAGCATAGATCCACACAAATGGGACATAATGACATGCATCAACCAAGTCAGCAAACCTGAGCACCCAATCCCGTTAGGCGCCTCTTACAACCAATTCTAACCCCGATCTTCCGGGTGAACTAATATGTTGTTGCAACAACAGTAGGCCCAGCCCCACAAACAACAGTGTTGTTATAACGACAGTAGGCCCAGCCCAACAAACAGTGTTGTTATAACAACAGTAGGCCCAGCCCCACAATCAACAGTGTTGTGATAACGACAGTAGGCCCAGCCCCACAAACAACAGAGTGGTTATAACAACAGTAGGCCCAGCCCCACAAACAACAGAGTGGTTATAACAACAGTAGGCCCAGCCCCACAAACAACAGAGTGGTTATAACAACAGTAGGCCCAGCCCCACAAACAACAGAGTGGTTATAACAACAGTAGGCCCAGCCCCACAAACAACAGAGTGGTTATAACAACAGTAGGCCCAGCCCCACAAACAACAGAGTGGTTATAACAACAGTAGGCCAAGCCCCACAAACAACAGTGTTGTGACAACAGTAGGCCCAGCCCCACAAACAACAGTGTTGTGACAACAGTAGGCCCAGCCCCACAAACAACAGTGTTGTTATAACGACAGTAGGCCCAGCCCCACAAACAACAGTGTTGTTATAACGACAGTAGGCCAAGCCCCACAAACAACAGTGTTGCGACAACAGTAGGCCCAGCCCCACAAACAACAGTGTTGTTATAACGACAGTAGGCCCAGCCCCACAAACAACAGTGTTGTTGTAACGACAGTAGGCCCAGCCCAACAAACAAGTGTTGTTATAACGACAGTAGGCCCAGCCATACAAACAACAGTGTTGTTTTAACGACAGTAGGCCCAGCCCCACAAACAACAGTGTTGTTATAACGACAGTAAGCCCAGCCCCACAAACACAGATTTGATGCACAACTGTGCGAGTTTATAGAAACACGGGTCTGTTTGCTTCAGAAATATCTTCTAGAATTACACACAAACATCAACAAATGACAAAATATATAAACATCAAAACAATGAGGCAGCAAACAATGCATTTGTCTGCACAAAACGATCGACTAGAATGGTTTAAATTTCAAGTCCAAAAATAGCTACACTGTTGAATAATTTACTCTTTTCCAGGAACTAACCCTTATTTCCTATAAATGAACTATCAAAATTATCCAATCTGGGATAATTAAGTCTGACATATTTAAGTTATTTCAAATTTGAACACATTATACAAGAGTCATAAATGCATTAAAATCAAATTCATGTTCCATATGCATAAAATAAACAAAATTATGGGCAAAATTTCCAAGATGGATTCCATGACATTTCCGAGTCCATTTTCTAAAAATAAACAATCAGACTCTCACGAGAAAAAAGCCATCCAGGAATACACTTGTCTTCCAAACTGATTCCATATTGGAAGGTTCTACAGACTAGCACAATCACAAGACAATTAGAAATAGGAGCACCTACCTAGAATTTCCAGTGACCATGCTCCTTCACTAAAATCCATGCAAGTTAGCATTAGGCTAAAATACCGATCTTCAAGTGTCTTATTTAACTGGCAGTGTAGAAGAATGCCTAGTCATAATCACCCAAGCATTAACGCTGCAGTCGTCGTCAGCTCAGGGGCGGGTAATTCCGCTAGACCCGGTCGATACACGATGCCTTTCCCTCGTGTCAAATCTGCTCCTCTCATTTGCATGTCAAGCTACAGCAAGGACCATGAATCACTGAATCATTGAATCATAGGAACACAAAGCACAAAGACTGTCCCCAAATCCTTAGTAAACTTGCAGTTCAATTTAGCTCATCGTGCTGTGATTATGACAATGATTTGAATATTTTATGTATTTGTCAAAATGATTCTGAATTATTTAGATATGGATGCATGTGGAGGGTCACTGGAATGTGCTTCAAAATTTTGAAGAAATTAAAGAAATATCAAAGTGACATTTAATTAAGCTGCTACATCAACAATATGAACATGATAATCATTCTCTGCAAGATAAATCACAGCTTACATAAGTCAACAAACATGCTATTATAAGTTCTTTCACATATTATAATTTGTGTTAAAATTTCTTTTTCTTACCAATATATATAACCCTCACAGTAAGCTAAAAGATTATTTCAATAAAATAATTTACATACATAAAGTAAAATTGAATACCCAATATATTTCACACCAAACGAAAACTGACATTATCATGATTATACTACAAAATCTCCAAACTTTCAGCACACTGTATAGTTGTGCACGTCAAAAAATGTTAATTACTGTCATCAACGAGACATGCGGCAATTACTCCCATTCTGCAGCCCAAACAGCTGCCAGCCATTATGATAACAATACACAGATCAATTCTGCCATCAATTAAGTCTATGACCCCACTCAAGGTCAGGCAGGTTACAACTGGTGTTTACATCAGTTTCGTCACAAGTTACATGCTCGCCAGCACCAGATGTACTATTAGCGTGACAACTTCTACAGGCCATCGTTGAATATTAGACTGAGATCCACAACATTGTCTTGACAAGATTTTCTGAAAAGATCCTGATTTTATTTTCGTGAAATCATTTCATTACAGCTGAGAGTCCGGAAAAATATTTTAGCTAACTGGCTGGACTAACTATTTAGTCTACAATTTTATTTTTTTTAAACCGTCCTTTAGCACTGGTATATATAATAGCCAGGAGCCCAAGTCTCTCAGAAATCAAGACACATCAAATGACTTGTGACTTGCATCTTTTACACAGGATATTCTAAAAAGTTTTGTTTCAGGGTCAATATGAGGGAGTAGCGGTTGGGTAGCCTAGTGGTTTAAGCGTTCGCTCATCACGCCGAAGACCTGGGTTCAATTCCCGACATGGGTACAATGTGTGAAGCCCATTTCTGGTGTCCCCAGCTGTGATATTGATGGAATATTGCTAAAAGCAGCATAAAACCATACTTACAGATTCACTCACTCAATATGAAGGAACCACACTAACAGTCAATGGTCTGAAGTCCATGTCAAGTAAAATTTTGTTCAGTCTAGTAGGCTCAGCTAATAAAAGTCTATAATAACACAAAAAAGTATTACAAATGATGCTTAGGGCCAGGTTCAGGATAGTTGACTCTGAAGTATTTGGCACAGATTGTACTGGTCCAAATTTGTCCATCAGCCTATTTTTAGTAAATTTCAATTTGAATATATTAACCTTTACCAGCTAAGCTTTCAAAGACTAAAATAAATTTGAATAGCTGATTGGAATTAGTAGCTTGAAGTTATAACAGGTAAAGGTTTGGAAGCAACTTGTCCTTATCGGTGAGTGAGTGAGTTAATGCTTGTCACATTGGCAATATTTCAGCCATATTGTGACGAGTCTTGTCCTTGTTTATCTGGCACACCCCTGAATAAAAATAACATACCAGCATTCTAACTATAAATTTTTTCATCATTCAAAGGATTCCTTAAAAATGGACCAGATTGCTTCTGACGAGAATGGAACTTGTTTTCAAAGTTTGCCATCAGTCACTGTCTAATGAAGGAATGAGTGAGCTGCACACCGTATTCGCTGTATTTAGCATCCTGCTACACTAAGAGCCCTGAACTTCAAGGCCAATCTGTAAGTCATCTTTATCAGCTCCCCCAACAAAACTGAAAATAGACAGTCTATATTTCCTTGTGTATAGTAAGCAAAGGGGTACATAATTGCAATGTAGTGAGTGAGTGTCGTAAGAGGCGACTAACGGGATCAGGTGGTCAGGCTCGCAGACTTGGTTGATGTATGTCATCGATACCAATTGCCTGGATCGATGCTCATGATATCAATCACTGGACAGTCTGGTCAAGTTTCGATTATTTACAGACCACAGTCATATAACTGGAATATTGCTGAGTGCGGCGTAAAACAACCAATCAACCAACCAACCAGCTGATCAATGTTAAATGTGTAACCAATTCTCAACTCATCAGCACAATAGTGAGTGAGTGAGTGAGTGAGTATGGTTTTACGCCGCTTTTAGCAATATTCCAGCAATATCACGGCGGGGGACACCAGAAATGGGCTTCACACATTGTACCCATGTCGGGAATCGAACCCGGGTCTTCGGCGTGACGAGCGAACGCTTTAACCACTAGGCTACCCGACCGCCCCCATCAGCACAATAGCCCATATCACTTCTGTATGGCTAACAGCACTAAATGAAAGAGCAGTTGTATGGCCAACAGCATTAAAAGTAAATGTAATCAATTCTACCAAGGGCAACAGCTGGTCATTTATAAGATTGACTGCACTGGCATGTTTTTGTTTTTATGCTGCCCACACAGTCTAACGGCTGCCATTGTTCACTTAATTACTCTGGCCAGCGACCTTGTGATGCGACTGACCTCATATAACTGCCAGCATCCATACTTTTATCATATGGTAAACCCTAGCCTTGCTCCAAGGCTGTACCAAATGATAAGTCCATCGTGTTTAGTAATTCTATCCTTATAATAGGCAAGTCCAGATAAGTGGACGCCAGTCTCTTATAGGGACATCTTGTTCATATTATTTATATAATCTCAAAATTATGATTGAAACTAAAATGTTTGCATTCGAGACTTGTGAGAGTCTAGGTAAACCCCAAAAGTCGGACTCCAATAATAAACTTTAATTTGAAAGTACATAATTACTATGTGTACATCAATTATCTCGCTAATACATCCCCAAGGCCAAAACAGCGGTAGAAACTAACAGTTTTTATCTACTAGTCCTTATAATGATAACACATAGCGAAAGGGCAAATTTCAACTGGTCCTTATGATACCTTAACCATTGGGCAGTTTGGCAAGGACTATAGGACTTTTTCTAACGCTGCTAAACCTATGATCTTTGATTGGAATCTTCGTATGTTACAACAAAACCTGTACTCGATGTTTCATCAAATTTTGACCAACACAAGCCTCTGAAATGAAAATATTTTGTGTTGTAAAACTATTTTTTATTGTACAGCAGAAATGTATCTAGAGAACAGGATCGAGTGGTCGGGTGCGCGGACTTGGTTGACACGTCATTGTATCCCACTTGCGTAGGTCAATGCTCATGATGTCAATCACTGGATTGTCTGGTCCAGACTCGATTATTCACAGACCTCCGTCATATAGCTTATACATTGCTGAGTGCGGCATTAAACAACAAACAAAGTGTATCATAGGCTAGCCAAAGTTGTAAACTTCCATGACATGCATCACTTTAAATATCTGCTCATCAAGCTAACCGGGCTCCCCATGATAAAACGGTAGTGCTCTTCCCAGTGGTGTTCAACCCTGTCCAATCACCCACCAATCCCCGCTCACTCCACTCACTCCCCCCCTTTCCCTACCCTACCCTTATCAACCCCGCCCCACCCCCCACTTGATCACTTGATCACTTGCTCATTCACTCCCCACCCCCCTCCCTACCCTACCCTTATCAACCCCGCCCCACCCCCACTTGATCACTTGCTCATTCACTCCCCACCCCCCTCCCTACCCTACCCTTATCAACCCCGCCCCACCCCCACTTGATCACTTGCTCATTCACTCCCTAAACCCCCCTCACTCACTTGATCATAATTCACAGCCAAATGGAAACTGCACCAACAGCCCAATGACACACCCAATAAACCATACTTCATAGCTCCTTGATGTTATCAGCTACAGAGAATGTCTGAAGCAGATAATCCCGCATTTCATGCTGTATTGTGTAACACTCTACTGAAACCACTTCCTTTATACATGTCCCTATTTTTTCCTGGTATGTTATAGATATTATTCAGACATGCTAAATTACATCCTTTTTCAAATCTTATCTGACACAGAATCAAGATCCATGTTACTTCTCTAGTGTGATAAAAGTAACCAAACTCTTCTACACCTCCATTCGGTTCCTCTTTCAAAAGAAACGGTGCTGTTAGCAATGAAATGGACCTGTGGTATTGATCCCGAGGTGAAGACTGGGTAGAAGTGGAACCAGATTTGAAAACTTAGCCTTGGTTTCAAACTTTGCTCAGCTTATCAACATGATGCGTAATACCCAAGGAAACCGTTGTGGTAGACTTACATCTAGTCTCTGAAATGAATATATTGTACAGAAAAAAACAGTTGTTCAATTATCTTAATAAAAATATAATAAAAGTGAGCCCAGAGACTCTCTTCATTTTCAGATACTGCAGTAATCTAGACTTGCCAAACATTATAGACTTGCATGGGCTGTATTTGATATATATTTGTATCAGGGTCTGTAAGACAGACTAGCGTTGAGGCTGTACCACACACATCTGATGAGGAGTGGGATGATGCCCTGATGCCGCCTCCCAACATGGCACACAGTTCGCAACATAGCAACAAATATTTTTATAGTGATTTCCTTTTTCCAAAGCTTTTCCCGGATGGTTTGATTCGTTTCATTTGTTCTGCATACATTCTTACAATCTACGCTTAGGGCTTGGAAACTGGCACTGGTCTTACATCCCTAGGCAAGAGACTCAATATCCATGGAACTGGCAGAAATGGTTAGTTTGTTGGTTGCGTATCATAAAAAGGTTCTGTGTAAAAGTACCAATAATCTACCCAGGAATGTCTTACTTTCATTATTTACAACAGCCAATAATATTTTATGTTTGTTTGTTTGTTGTTTACCACCACACTCAACAATATCCCCACAATATGACGTCAGCGTGTAAATAATCAAGTCTGCACCAGACAATCCAGTGACTGACCTTGCGTGCAATGATGACACTCAGTCAACCAAGTCACCGAGTTGCTGGAGACTGATTCTAACCCAGAAACCCCATGGTGAAGCAACATGTTTGAGGTGGTCAGGCTCAGTGACTTGGTTGATTGCATGCCATAGTAAAGAGGCGTCAGAATATATCAATTATCTACCAAGGGTCATCTAACGTTCATATCTAATGTATCTCACAGAAGCTTTTGTTGAATGTGAGCAAAATATTTTGTCCACCTCTTCTAATCAACACTATATTAAACTTACATCGTGAGTGTCCCAAAAAATAAATACCGTATTCAACGTAATAAGCGCCCAGGGCACTCTCAAAATTAGAAATAGGGGGCTCTTATTAGAATATAATTTTGGTGAAAGAGTTGAAAGAGCGTAAATTTTGTGGTTTATGCCGACAGCCTGAAATGATACAAAAGAAAAGTCGGTGCGTATTATTCACAACACATATTTTTCCAGAATTTAAATGCCCATAATTAAGGGTGCATATAACACACGAGTGCGTATTATACACACATAAATAAGTCTTGTGTACATTGATCAATCGGAAGAGTGCTAATTTGGATTGTTCACTAGCCAGTATATTAGCAAATATCGCCATGGGTGCTTATTAGAGCGGGGTGCTTATTGCGTGGAAAACGGTATATAAATTCTGAAAAAATTTTTATCCCTGAATATATTAAAGTATCAACATATTACCATTAAGAATCATGTAAAGATCTCAGTACAAAACAACACTCTCAGGTAAGAGAAGATTCTCACTTACAGCATTCCAGATCTCGGCAACAACATTCCTTCACAATCCTCATCTTAACTTTCATTTCCCACTCATCGTGCTGATCAAGTCTTACAAATTCCTTTGAATAAAATTCTGAACTCAATAATGACCGAAAGGGAATATTTTTCAAGCCATTCCTACAAAATGTAAAGCTTCATTGTCTTTCAAGATCATTTAGATATAGAATTTCTGAATTTCCGCACCAATCATCACAGGAAGTAGTTATCTGTGTAAATACACAAAATTGTCTTTCCTGTTGTTAATTTGAGAAAATTGATAGCATTCTCAAACTGTCTCCTATAATTGCATATTATTGAAAACTGATCCTGAAATTAAGTCATTAGCAAACTCACCACAGTGAATGTATTAGAACTGACATGAAATACTAGGTGTTCTATAAACTTCATTTGATATTTTTCTCACTACTGAAAAACTTAAACACCTCTAAAAGATCATCAAATTACAGTCCTTTTATAGATATATTCCTGATTCTATCAACTTTTGAATGAACCTTGGTCACTACCTAATTGGGAAATATTTGAAAATCAGTCAATGTCCTTGAAAATTATCTGATATGACACAATGACATAACTCAATGCATTAACACAGAAAAATGCCTTGTGAATGTGTTCATAATTGCTGCGAATAACAGTGTTTCTTATCTATAAACATTTACAAGATACAGATCCCGGCATTCTTATCGTCATGGGATTGGTTGCACAAATTTTTCAAAGAAATTAACACCTTCACATGCAAACTTATGAATGAGACAATCCATATGTCTGATTCAACTGACATATTACAGTTTTCCCAGACTATTCCACAGATTCAGATTTTTGTGAAAAAACCTTAATTGAAAATCCAGACCATGGGAGTTGTTTTGCTTTGAGAATGTCAATAGTATCAAATAAATCTCACATCATTTCTTTCGTTTCAGATTGTTAAAACAGTTATCAGTGGATGGGGTGAAGAATAGGCTTTGTGAGGGCGATAATATGTGGTAAAGAAGATAGTATATGTACATCTGAGGCATCTAATTGAATGAGCAGGGACGTGATTCAACCGTGAAACCCGACTACCACCATCTTGAAAAGGGATGCTGGAGAATGGCTAATTTTTTTTAGATGGAGTTGCTGGAATTCCTCAGACATGTAGGCTTTCATGTCTTTGGGAAAGATACTCTTAAATAGATGTTTCGAGCTGGGAACAAGGAAATGTATGGAATAGACACCACCAGGAGGTGACATGAGGGTGCCGCAGAAAAAAACAGAACAGGGAGAAGAAACAAGATAATGAAAAACATGCAAGCAACATGAGGTCTTGCTAATTTTACAAATATCTGGCACCATCATGTGAGTTTTATGAAACAAGCTGTTTGAATGACATTTTTTTTTTTTCAGGACGATCAATAATGTTTGGGTTTTTCCTGTTTGAAGATCTGGTTTTGATATCAGTTGGTGATGTTGATGTCTGGATTTCGACAGAAGAGTTATCTTCCCTTGTCCGGATTTCGACAGTAGAGTTATCTTCCCATATCCGGCTTTTAAGTGAAGAGTTATCCCTTTTCTATTTTCTGAAATAGACCTAATGACCCAGACAATCCAAAAATAACCAAGTACTGATCCTGAGTCTTGTATTTCAAGGTGTACTGTTAGTGCTGTTTCCTTATTCATCCATATTTGACGGCTTTCACTTTCCAAACAAAGCGATCATGAAATCCAAGATTGATTTTCAAAACATAATTGTCGTGAATTTCGGGTAAAAAATAGGGTTGAGGTTTCGTCAAAGCTCAAGGGCTTACTGCAAAGAAAACGAGTTTTGGTTGTATGGATGCTGTCAGTTTTAACACGTTCAGCTGGTAAAAGCTTAAAATTAATTTCATGGTGCCAGCATAAAAGTGGCCTATAATATGCTCCCTGTCCCTGCATGCTCATCTATGGCCAAAGAATACCCATATAATAAAGAGGATGGTCTTGAGTGTTTACCATTTATCCATTTTATAACTTTGGTTGGTTGGTTGGTTGGTTGGTTGGTTGGTTGGTTGTTTAACGCCGCACTCAGCAATATTCCACCTATATGACGGCGATGGTAAATAATCAAGTCTTGACCAGACAATCCAGTGATTGACATCATGAGCATCGATCCATGTAATTGGGATATGATGACATGCATCAACCAAGTCAGCGAGCTTGACCACCCGATCCCGTTAGTCGCCTTTTACGACAAGCATAGTCACCTTTTACGGCAAGCATGGGTTGCTGAAGACCTATTTTACCCCGGAATCTTCACGGGTCCATTTTATAACTTTACGTTAATGAAAACATATGCAATGGTCATCTGAAGAAGGGCTAGCTTCAGTAGCCTGGCGCCTGTATCCTGTGTAGCTATGACATCATAGTGAGTGAGTTGGTTTACCTCGAAGAGTTCTAAGTTTGATTCCAGTGTCTCAGCTTGATGTTGGAAGGAAGCGCAAAGTGACGCAAGTGTTTGGACATTCACCACTTTGGTGAAACCCACAACCATGGGTATAGTACTGAGTAACTTAGAAACATGACTGGGGTGAAATGAGATCTGAGCCCATGATCATAGGATTCTGGTACCTATAAGGGAGGCAACTGCACAGCAACCTGGGACGTGTTAGACAAGGTTACCCATGTCCCTTCTAAGCATCATCATTGATTCACAGTGAATTGGCCCGAGTTTGGTCTCCTTCCAAGTTCTTACTCAAGATAAGAATTTGCAAACAGGTTGAAACATCAAATCTTTCCTAAAAATCATGAATAATATATTTTTTTTTAAATGCCAGAAAATTGCATATAACTTATATAAATGTCAGCCACATATTGTAAAACACCAAGGAAGCGTACAACTTCATGAATATTTAACCAACAATTTAAATAATTTACAAATAAATTACATAAAACAATCCAATATATGTCTTAAAGACCCACAACTGAATACAAATTTTCTCACTTGCGGCCTTTGATATACAAATGGCTTCTGGGCAAGAACAATGGACCATTAACGAACATGTTTTTTCACACTAAAGCTGTGTTGCTTGCCCTTTGACCTTGTCTGCTGAGCGGGCACTTATCAACTTTCCACACGACCAAACAAGATACGCTCCACAGTAAACATTTACTCATACCTTGGGAGGCTGTGTGGGGGGAGGTGGTCACCTTATGTCAACTGCCTAATTGCTTCATGTCTGGGCTGAAGTTGGTAAATTTGGCTGATTAAACCTGCATGATGAACTGTGTCCTTTTTCGCAAAAATGTCCAACATTTGCCTGTGAGATTTCTTGCATTACCCGTCATGTTTTAACTGGGACATTGTGTGCCTCATGTGTCAAGTTGTTGTGAGGGAATTCTTGCTCATTTAACATGTTTTTCTGGAGGAATTCTTACATCACGTAACAAGTTTTACTGAGGGAATTCTTGTATCATTTAACATGTTTTTCTGGAGGAATTCTTGCTCATTTAACAAGTTTTACTGAGGGAATTCTTGTATCATTTAACATGTTTTTCTGGAGGAAGTCTTGCATCATTTAACATGTTTTACTGAGGGAATTCTTGTATCATTTAACATGTTTTACTGAGGGAATTCTTGCATCATTTAACATGTTTTACTGAGGGAAGTCTTGCATCATTTAACATGTTTTACTGAGGGAATTCTTGTATTGGGCAGGCTGTCTTCCACTACAGCACTTTCATCACATTTAATGTTTTAAGGGAGGAATTCTTGCATCATTTGACATGTTTTACTGGGGGAAGTCTTGCATCATTGACATGTTTTATTGGAGGAAGTCTTGAATCATGTGACATGTTTTTCTGGAGGAAGTCTTGCCTCATTTGACATGTTTTACTGAGGATATAATTTAATGTGACATGTTATGTGACATGTTTGGTGGCAATTCATGGATCAATTTACATATATGGCCTTAGTTGGATCAAGTTACTTTCTTTGTAGAAGAAATACTTTCATCATAAAATGTATACACCATCACTAAAGCTTTCCCCAAATTCACTGAGGAATAAGTGGCATCACTAAACATTCATTTAAACCTTTCCATCCGGGAAGTGCCAAACACAAAAACAAAAGGTCTGACACAGAAATGCAACATGGCAAGGCAAACCAGGACTCCAGCCTATAACCCACACCTGTCCTCCATCAGAGGATTCGGCCTATCAGTGGTAACATTTTGAAATCATCAGGCCAGGAAAGAGAATCTGTTATAATGACTTCCTGGCCCCAGAAGGTCAGCAGCGGTCAAGGAAAACCTGGCCAGGTGCTATCTATCTATGTATATACATAGCCTACAGCCGGAGATGATGGACACAGATACCGGTCAGGTGGGCCACGCTGGTCTGTTCCACAAACAAAACTATCAAAAACATTCCATGCAGGTCTATAATAATTCTTCGGATCCAAACGATTCCATGTTTTTCTGTAATTATTTGACTAATTTAGATTTCTTTTCAGGCCCTGAAAACAAACAATTCCTTGCAAGTCTATAATAATTGGACAAGTCAAGACTTTGGTTCAGGTTCATATTTAGCCCTGTGGTCATACCATCTCTTGCTCTCAAGACAAGGGCTGGGACAATTGTTCTATTGAGTATCCACCACTTTTCGTGATCACAAGTTTGAGCCAAAAGGACATGTTCTATCGAGTATCCACCACTTTTCATGATCACAAGTTTGAGCCAAAAGGACATGTTCTATCGAGTATCCACCACTTTTCGTGATCACAAGTTTGAGCCAAAAGGACATGTTCTATCCAGTATCCACCACTCCTCGTGATCAGAAGATTTAGCCAAAAGGACATGTTCTATCCAGAAGCAACCACTCTTTGTCATCACAAGATTGAGCTGAAAAAACATTTTCCCCAAGAATCCCACAACACTTCGTCATCACAAGATAGAGCAAAAATGATAATTTGCTACCAAGAATCACACCCAGCTCAACATCAGCTTTCTGCCACACCAACAGTCCGACTTAGCAGCATGCATAACAAGAACGTACAGAGCACCAGTGCAAATTCATGCTACATTGCTACATGCTACGACTGACGATGGAGACTGGACAATAATAATATATTCCTGGGCTCGATCGTAGCGCCACCAGTGGTTATTACAAGTTATGTCCCTTCTATGCCTCTCCTATGGACCAATCAGATTCCACCTCTCGTATCACTAGCATTTGCTTCAAACAAAATGGCGGCGCCCGGTCAAGACAATCTGATCGATAATCAAGATCTACATTGTGATAAATCGGGTCTTACATCGCCAAGTGCATCAAATCACGTGAGCACCTTGATAAAAAACATGAAAAGATTTAGAAAATATCTGTTGACGAGTTGGCAGTGCAGATACTTTGCAAATCCTGCAATCGACGGAAATCTAATTGATAGTTTACACACCGGATTTCGATTTTGTTGCGCAATTGTGATTGGACTATGCATTGACTTGTTAGTCTAGCCAAAATGTAACTCCATAATACCAGCCAAGTTTGGCAGGGGTGGAAACTGGACTTTTATAGTCAGTTAACTCACTTGCCTCAGGAAGATGAAGGTCCTGTGAACAGGGCACAAGCCATACATGAAAACTGCTTGCCCTAGGCACTGGAAGTCCTGCACGGAGCTAGGAGTGGTCACATACACTAGCTTCATAGGAGGAAATCACTCCACTAGAGTATGTCCTTAGAAACATATGTTCTTACCCCAGCCTGATAATGTCATGTTTTATCCCACACAACAAACAAGACTGAGCTTGTCACTTGTACTTGTGTGATGTAATTATCCTCATTCTTCAAAGATTCTTCAATGATGATGACTGATCACCCACTGCCTTCCAACTCAATACAGATCTAACAAGGCTAACCTTACCTTTGTCTCTGCTTCCAAAGACAGCAACACAGACTTGATGGATCTAAAACTTTCTCTAACACTTTAAACCTTTAATACACAGTCTGGGACTATCTTAGCCCCGTACCAAGTGTCAGAGTGAGTCACTGCTTCGACTGCTATCTACCCTTCCCCCTCCCTTCCCCCCTCCCCTCACCACTACCCCCCTTACACCCCTACTCAAGCAATATCTATCTCCCTTCTCATATCCTACAGCATTGATATGTAAAGTCTTGAGGGGTCATCTCAAAACACCTCACTTGCATATTGTGAATAAAATTTCAAAAAGGTCTAAACAATTCAGAATTTTTAAAAGCATAATTTTATTATTTCAGAGTGAGTGTGTTGGGTTAAATGATGCTTTAAACAGTATTCCAGATATATCACTGTGTGTCAGCTCAGTGTTGAAGGAAAGCCCGAAGTGATGCAGGTCAATTCATAGACATTTAGCACTTCCGTGAAACCCACGAGCATGGTTATGATGCTGAAAAAACTAGCAATATAATCGGAGGAACCATTTATGGATATGGTTTGAAAATTGAATACAAATACACACTACATTGATCACATCAGATTGTCAATAATGGTTGTTGGTTGGTTTGTTGGTTAATGCCGCACTCAGCTATATGACGGCGGTCTGTAAATAATCAAGTCTGGACCAGACAATTCAGTGATTGATATCATGAGCATCGATCCACGCAATTGAGATCGATGACATGCATCAACCTCTAGCGCCTCTTGGGTTGCTGAAGACCTATTCAACCACGGATCTTCACGGGTCCAATAATGGTAATATCTTCCAGTACTGTTGAAAACCTTTACAAATGTATATACTCTCTGGGATTATTAATACAAAAATAAATGTTGAAATCACCTTTGGAAGGAAAACTCTTCAATTTATTAATAAGCTAAAAGAGTTCTCTAAAGAAAAAGCAGCAAGATTTTAATATACATATTTAAAATATAAGAAACAAAGATTGAATTATAAGAAACAAAATGAAATATTATTTATGAGATGCCCCCTGTTCAACTCCTGTAAGACTTTGTGCACACATCAGCACATAAACCCATCACCTCAATTTAACACCAGAGATAGATAAATTTTATCTACACTTCAGCTTAATAGTACCAGATATTAACAGGAGGGGACGAGGGCTAATAATACACTTGGGCCACTTCAGTGGAGGTGTACGAAGTACGCAGTCAAGAACCTATTTAGGTTATACTTGCTTACTAATTGTCAGTGACTAGATGACCTGCTTCTGAAAACTTGTTTCAAAACCTTCAACCGTTTCAATCCAGAGCAAGCCTTCATCAAGGGAGAAGGTTCCAAGGTAAGATGATGAGCTTATTTGAATTCATTATGTCAATTACGTAGAAAGGTTCTAAAATACGTCTCGAATATCTCCTTGAGTTCAATGAGTAAATTGGGTTAAACAACATTTTGAAAGTATTTCATGACCTTCAGCATGACAGTTGAAGATACAGCACCACACATATAATGAACTTGCCCTAAAATTTGGACACTGAGACCAAATAATTTCAAAAGCTGAAACACAAAATGTTTTGTTTTGTTTGTTGGTTTGTTGTTTAAAGCCGCACTCAGCAGTATTCCAGCGATATGACAGCGTTCTGTAAATAATCGAGTCTGGATCAGACAATCCAGTGATTGACATCATGCGCATCGATCCAATTGGGATACAATGACATACATCAACCAAGTCAGCGAGCCTGATCACCCGATCCCGTTAGTCGCCTCCTACAACAAGCATAGTCGCCTTTTACGGCAAGCATGAGTTGCTGAAGACCTGTTCTATCCCATCCTTACAATGTCATCGTATGTGTGAATTTGTAAAATTACGCTCAACATCCTTCAAATTAGCGATATATTTCTTAAACATTCAAGGAATTCAAAGCAGCAGAACAAGCACCTGCCATGATGTATGTACACATATTTAGACCTCAAGTTTTTCTGTGCCTGTGTTGAATTCTGCATGTCTACAAGATGGTCTGATAGATGTAGGTCACGGCTGAGCCTCATCTTGTGAATTTCACAGCAAGGACATATTCTTTAATTGTTGGCTTGTGGATATTTTTGGGTAAATTCTTGGTCAGTATGTAAAACAAAACCATTTAAGTCTTTTTGGGGGGTTCTGAATATATTGTCATGAGTACAGTATTCATCGTCTTGTCCATGCTGAAGTTTAACATATTGTATGCACAATTTGGTTTAAAATATGCAACTTTGCAGTCAGTGGTATAAAAGAAAATTTGCTCTTATTTATTTTCCACTTTGCATTTTTGTAGGGGCGGTAGATCAGAAAAAGAAAAATACCCTAACCTCAGTAATTGGGGTCATGCTTATCGAGATTACTCAAGATCCGAACAGCTGTGACCCAACATCAAGGAATAATTATACCATCCACTAAAATCACCTGTCAGGATGCAGAGGATGTAGGCTTCGTTACAGACAAAAACTAAGAATTTCTTTAAATCTGAAGCCCCGGGTTCATCTTGCCTTGCATCTTAAACTGCTTCCTAATACATATTAGAGTTTTGATGAACCCTTCAATTTCACAGCTGACTGCCTTTGAGCACCTACTGGTATTAGATTAAGATGTTTAGAATGAACTCAATAGAAATGTTAAGCTTCTGATAAAATCTTCCTAAAAATCATTCAACATTTTGAATGATTACAATCCTAACATACTGAAAGAGGGGCCCCTACACAGAAGGCCAGTTGTCTGAAGTGCGATTCACTGTGCAGAGTTGTGTCCCTCGGGCACGCCAGGAACCTATGATTGTGGGTTCGAATCCCAGTTCATCCCAATTATGTCTCTAAGTTTGTTAACACCTTAACCATGCTTGTTGGTTTCACCGTAGTGGTAAACGTCTAAGACCTGCACCACTTCAGGCTTTCCTCCCAAATTAAGCTAACATGCTGTGATATAACTGGACTTTTCAAAGCAGTGTTAAACAGCAAGCACTCACTAAAATACTTTAAACATAAACCTTGTTTTTATTAAGAGCTGAAATTTCTAACATTTTATGACCTCTTCCAAGCCAACTCAAAATTATATCAAAAATAGA
Organism: Haliotis rufescens; assembly: GCF_023055435.1. Lineage (NCBI taxonomy): Eukaryota > Metazoa > Mollusca > Gastropoda > Lepetellida > Haliotidae > Haliotis > Haliotis rufescens. Next base: position 3,939,646 of record NW_025963780.1, read on the forward strand.
TATCCAAAAGAAGACAGTATTTTTATTAATAATTAATATTTTGCAGTTTGGTAACAAAATGTACAAACTTGTCTGATCATGTAATTTTATTCAGAAGTTCACTCAAACTAGCGAACATTTGAACCACTTTATCAGCATATGTGTCAATCAATTTCACATGCAACAAATGCCTATTGAATAACTAAATCACCAAGAGTTATCTCCCTTGAACAAAATACAGCACGCTGAACATATTTTAGCTTCACTTTTAACTTTTTCATGTTCAAATCAGAAACAATCGAAACCGACTTAAACTTGAAAATGTCAAGAACACTTGACTATCTTCAAACAATTATCAAATTATTCCAATCAAAACAGCCCAACTGATTATGATTGCGAAGTCATCACTTGATATGAGTCATATCCAACTGATTTCCTTGTATGACAATTACCACAAATATTGTTCAAACAAATTATTTCTGAAAACTGTCAATAACCCTCTTGAGGCCGCACTGGTGAAATACAACCTACACCAGGAAGCTAAGTGTTACTGTCAAACTGATAAAAGGCGAACCACTAGAAACTGATTTTTCAGTATTCTGAATTCAATTGACAAGGAAACATTCAAATGTCAACAAAAATATTTTAAATGTCAAAACTAGTACTGCCCAATCATGCAAACTATGAGAATATGTTTGATGTTGGACTGAAAACATACCACATCCTTGTCATGACCAGTGCAATGTGATTAACACACAGAGAGCAGCAGGATATCTGGGGTGTTCGATGGAGCGACCTGTGTCATCTTTATACACCCATCATGCACGACCTGTTCTCTTGAGTTCACTTTTCATTTTCTGAACAAAACGCAGACCTTTTTAATTTTAGTGTAGATTACAGAAATGAATCGATCTACTTGGATTCAGAGCCTGTTTGTGTTGAAAAAACAAACCTGATACTTCTCTGGCCACTTCTCGTTATATATTGTCATACTTCTCTAGCCACTTTTCCATTATATAATGTCATACCTCTCTAGCCTCTTCTCGTTATACATTGTCATACCTCTCTAGCCACTTCTCCATTATATATTGTCATACTTCTCTAGCCACGTCTGTTATATATTGTCATACTTCTCTAGCCACTTCTACATTATATATTGTCATACTTCTCTAGCCACGTCTGTTATATATTGTCATACTTCTCTAGCCTCTTCTACATTATATATTGTCATACTTCTCTAGCCACGTCTGTTATATATTGTCATACTTCTCTAGCCACTTCTACATTATATATTGTCATACTTCTCTAGCCACGTCTGTTATATATTGTCATACTTCACAAGCCACTTCTCCTTTATATATTGTCATACTTCTCTAGCCACGTCTGTTATATATTGTCATACTTCTCTAGCCACTTCTACATTATATATTGTCATACTTCTCTAGCCACGTCTGTTATATATTGTCATACATCTCTAGCCTCTTCTACATTATATATTGTCATACTTCTCTAGCCACGCCTGTTATATATTGTCATACTTCTCAAGCCACTTCTCCGTTATATATTGTCATACTTCGTTAGCCACTTTGCCGTTACATATTTTTAGTATCACTATCCTGTGTTACTATGATTACACTGTTACCTTGGAGATTAATATTGGAGTTAATCTGTATTAAAACCAAAATCAATATTTCAATTATCATAACTGTTGCCTCCGGTAAATCAGACACCTAACTCCCTAAAAAAAAATTTCTTTTCCAACGTGAATACCTCTACATACGTGTACAAACCAGTATATGCATCGCCATGAATGGAGCAAAACTGTACTCATTTGAACCGCCCTTATTTACAAAGTATCAAAGAAAAAACCAACACATGGTTAAGGCTACGCATTAGTAATTCACAATACAAGAAATGCAATGTGTGCCTCCATTACAATACCTATACAGGGTCGCTCAGCCGAACACATTTTCCAACCGCTACAACTTTTCCTCTAACTGCTGCAAACTGCAACAGGCAATAACCAGGAGGCCTCTTTTCAATTTGATTTTTGTAATTTTGTTGAATATTTAAACGTTATCAGCAATGAGATTCTCTTACGTTATGATACTGATATTTGAGATGACTGTATACAGAGAAAATATATGTGAATAACTTTGATATAAGGGACCTCATGGGTGAAAAACTACATTTTGACTTTTCATTATATTTTAAATTACAGTATCTTCAGAATACAAAAATACAATTCACAAGCTTCAATTCATATTTATTACAGAGATACTTGACACACAATCTTCACTAATGTCACGTCCAAGATTATTGCACTTATATAGCGACGTGCATGCACATGTGTGTGTGGCTGCTTGTACTAGTCCGGACTGATGCCGATTTATAGTGCTAGCCCACTGAGATACCATGTCGCAGTTTAACATGAATACCCCACTCAAACACAGTATACTGACTCCGAGCCGACCAGTCCTTGTTTTAGACCCTTAATGTCGAGCGCCAGACAGGGTAACAACAAGTACCATCTTTTAATGTCTTTTGGTATGATGCGGACAGGGATCCAACCCCGGACCTTCCGCTCTCCGGGCAGACGCTCTACCACTAGACCACGGAGGCGGTCTCTCTTCACTGAAGAAAGTTGACGTCACATCACAAATGTATCCTCGCACCGTCAGGCCCCTTTTGTCCTCGTGGGTCACATATGTTGAGAAGGACATCGAGAAGATGATTAAATCATCACAGAGAGTATAATATGCACTCGTGTGTTATATGCACCCTTAATTATGGGCAATTAGATTCTGGGAAAAATATATCCGTTGTACATAAACATTTCAGGCTGTCAGCATAAACCACGAAATTTATCTTTCAGCTCTGTTTTTTTCACCAAAATAATATTCCAATAAGAACCCCCTATTTCTAATTTTGAGACCGCCCGAAGCTTATTACGTTGAATACGGTATATCACTATTATCAATGACAGCTTAAAGTGGGACACCTGTGAAGACCTGGGTAAGAATTGGTCTTCAGCAACCCATGCTTGACATACAAGGCGTCTAACAGGATCGGCTGGTTAGGCTAGCTGATTTTTTGATGCATGTCATCGTATACCAATCGCGCAGATCAGTGCTCATGATGTCAATCACTGTATTATCTGGTCCAGACTCAATTTTTTACAGACCGCTGTCATGTTGTTGGGGTATTTCAAAATTACCCCTCACAGAATGATCAGGGGGACTAACATAGCTATGATCATGTATGAGAATCGTGTTCGTGATCTGAGTTAAAGCTATATAGAAAGTGAAAACTGCCTTAGAGTCGTGACTCGATCAGTGAAATCAACACCTTCTTTGAGTTATAAACAAGACAAAATATTGATTATTCACTGGCCACTGAAACAAATATACCGTTATGAGTCTATAATAGTTGGCAAGTCGAGATTAATGCAGTTTCTGAATATGAAGAGTCTCTTATCTGCTTTAAGATAATTAAACAACTTTTTTTTCTGTCAAATATTTTCTTTTCAGAGAACAGCTGTTAGTCAGTGGCCAGAGGTTGAAGTATAGTAGGTGTGCATCATTAAAGAAATTTTTATTTAAATTTTTAAATATATTGTTTATTTGTGATACAGGATATTTATCATCCAAAAAAACCTCTCGCAAGATAACCTCAAACAACCATTAAAAATGTGGGGTTTTCCACATCTCAAATCAAGCTATTGCTCTAATAACCACAAATTGTCTGTGATGTCATGAATGGATGACGTCAGTTTCAAATATATTCAATTCAATTCGGTTTATTTCGTAAGTGGCATCGCTTGATAGATATAGATAGCTAGACGTTTGATTAATTTACAATCAGTTGTAGACAAATATATGTGACAAAGCGTTGATGACGTCACATTGATACAGACTGCTCCGCAAACAGAGAAAATAGAATACTTGGCAACAACTAGCCAATCGGCACGAAGCATGTATGCTAATGCACAGTAAGTGAGTGAGTGAGTGAGTTGGGTTTAACGCCGCTTTTAACAGTATTCCAGTTATATCACGGCGTGTCAGCTTAATGTGGGAGGAAAGCCCGAAGTGATGCAGGTCTCAGACGTTTACCACTTCGGTGAAACCCACGAGCACGGGTATGGTGCTGACAAACCTAGAAACATAATCGGGGCGAACCGGGATTGGAACCCACAATCATAGGTTTCTGGCGTGCCCAAGGGACGCAACTCTGCACAGCGAATCGCGGCGCCTTAGACGACTGGGCCACCCGTGCCCCTAATGCACAGTAAGAATTGCTGAGGATAAATTCACCTGCATTGTATCACAAACATATCCATATCAAAACGTATCTGAAGTGTCATTAGTAGCTGTTAAAGCTTCCATCAACCTTCGCCTAAAAACAGAATACTGATTAAGTTGAAGGAATGTTTTTGGAGTAACAAAAACGTCTTCCAACATGATCATAACAGTGATTTGTTTGTTTGTTTAACGCCACACTCAGCTATATTCCAGCTAAATGATGGCAGTCTGTAAATAACTGAGTCTGGACCCGACAATCCAGTGATTGATATCATGAGCATAGATCCATGCAATTAGGATACAATGACATGAATCAACCAAGTCAGCGAGTCTGACCACCCGATCCCGTTAGTTGCCTCTTACGACAAGCATGGGTTGCTGAAGACCTCTTCTAACCCGAGTTCATTATAACAATGATATCAGCCATAACACAATACAATATGAGTAAATAAACAATACCTCTGAAATAAAAAGACTTGACAAAAACATTTTTCAGAAAATGCCATTGAGTAGGATCATTTCGACATCAGGTGTTCACCACATCAAATGCCATACAATTCTAACTGGCGAAATATTTACATTTCATAAACGTAGAAACTGAAGGTTCGTTTTCCTGAACATATAGGTTGTCTGGAATGATTTTGAATAATCAGGTGTGTGAATGCGTCAAAGGGAACAGACAGTCATCAAGCCTTGTTTGACCTTTTCCCAGAGATGAATTTCTGAAATGGGAATTTGTTGTTATTTGTAGTCTTGTAGGTCTGTGTTTGTCATGAAGTGACTAAGGATAGTGTTGTGACGTCTGTAGTTGTAGTTGTATGGGTGATATTGTAGTGATGGTATTAAAGTGATGTTGCAGCGATGGTATTTTAGTGATGTTGTGGTGATGTTGTGATTTTACTTAAGTCCCGTGGTATAGTGAAATGTTGTTGTGATGGTGTTGTAATGGTGATGTGATGTTATTTAAGAGAAGTCGAATGATATTGATGTTGTGATGAAGATGGTTGGGGAAGAACAGAAACTACCTGTCACTTGTCAAAACCTCCAGGTGTTCGGAAGTCTCACATCGACCTATGTCAGCAAGTAACATTTTCACATTCGCACCAACAGGCCGTCACCATGGCAACGAGATCAATAAACACCCCAACAGGCATGAGAGGAACAATGAGAGAATCCTTCCCTCCATTCAAGAAACATCTACCTTTAACGAAGGTGTCACGCCTCAACGATTCCACACTTAATGACTCACCTGCGAAGCCTCCATCAGTGCTGTCGTGGGTCGTTACTGTTGTAGCCGATCTGGTATCACATTATGACACTGACATCACATCTCAGTGCTGACTTGGACCAGGGCATGACGATGTATTTTTAGCTGATCGTGGGAAGTGATTCCTCATCCGTACCAGCTATTCACGGTGGCATCTATGTAGAGAGTAGTCCATCAGCCGACACCATTGTGTGCAGTCACTCAACCTGCAAGTACCACAAAGTACGGATGTAATGACTGCCAGCTTCCGTTATCAATAAAGCTGAACTCTTGATGGTCACACGTGTGACAGTCACACGAACTGTGAATCACATGTGACTAACAAGGAAAGGAAACACCTCTGTGGCAGCCAGCATGTTCTGGTCAACACAAATTTTAAACAACAAAATTTTCAATACCTTTTCTATACTTGAAATAAGCCTGAAAGTCAAGAGGTGCTTTCATTAACTCTTTTTGAAGACTAGTCCAGGGCAGAAGTTTTTAGCTAGTCCAGCTTGAATGAGACCAAAATTTTCTGTCAAGTTTTATACAGTTCTAGTTTGTAGCAGAATTCAAACATTAAGAACTGGTTCAGAATATTATTCCTGAAATGCTACTAGTCAATGAGGACGACCATGACTGGATTTTTACTATTCCTCAGTAGAATGTAGTAGCCCCCCTCCCCACCACTTTCTCAGTAAAGTACAGATTCTCGTACTTTTTGGGGTTGAGTCCCTTCCGGGATTCGAACCCGCACTTGCCAGAGTGAGGCACCTAATCGCCAGCACACAAAGTCAGCGATCTAACCCCCTAGGTGCCTCACTCTGGCAAGTGCGGGTTCGAATCCCGGAAGGGACTCAACCCAAAAAAGTACGAGAATCTATACTTTACTGAGAAAGTGCTATCCCAAATATACCATTTGTTACATTTGATCACTTTCTAAATGGCATTGTGTATTCATAACAAAATCAAGGTTGACGTTACTGATGAAATACTGTTAACATGATTATCATGATGAGACACTATCTTGGTGTCACAGAGACACCTCCATAAAGAAAAAGGAAATATACCCACCCTAATCAGGAGCCCCCAACACACAACCTTTTTCTGTTTTTTCTCAAGTTGCACTATAGTTTCATCCCCATCCCTGTTATATACCCCCAATAAAACCAGCTACTATTTAGAGCACCTGGCATCTCTGACACTCCTAAATTCATCCCCGTGATCATAAACACTCAAGGTGCACTAGCAACTTCCTTTGCATAAATACTTCCCCAAGTGTATAAAACAGTAATTATTTCCCCATGTGATTTGATTGAGTAAACTTTATTCACAGCTTGTGATTTTCCACTCAACCCTAAATACATAGTGCATCTGCACACATATGTTCAAATTTCTACACTAAACATCAGTCTGCTAAATCAATACATCAACACCTGCTACAATGTATCTGAAATAGGATATCATGAAAACAGATGTTTGAAACATCATAACCTGCTAATTTTTCCAACTTATCACAAAATAATATGTTAACATGTATATTTCATTGGAAGCCAAATATGCATCATTGGGGTTTGAACACGACTGTCCAATAACACACACACTGTTATGCACTGGATCATCCCCAAATGCAATTTTAACATTTAAAATGTAATAAATGATCAATAGTGTTTTCAGGGGGGGGAGGGGTTGTCATTTTAATATATCTATCGATAGAACCAACAGTGTACATGGTGAAGCACAGCATTGACCTTAGCTTGATTTACCTTAAGTGATAATGTACTGCCATCAACCCATGAGTGAGTGAGTGAGTTTGATTTTACGCCCCTTTTAGCAATATTCCAGCAATATCACGGCGGGGAACACCAGAAATGGGCTTCACCATCATCATCAACCCATGAACAATCCTCGATGATACAACATATAATATCTCTATTTAATTATCCGTTATATACCCTGGTCCCATTCCACACCAAATCTTACTTCCGGAAGAGGCATTACTATCTAATCCCCCTTAAGATCCGGGGCAGAATAGGTCTTCAGCAACCCATGCTTGCCGTAAATGGCGACTTTGCTTGTCATAAGAGGCGACTAACGGGATCGGATGGTCAGGCTCGCTGACTTAGTTGATGCATGTCATCGATCCAAATTGCGTAGATCGATGCTCATGTTGTCAATCACTGGATTGTCTGGTCCAGACTCGATTATTTACAGACTGCCGTCATATAGCTGGAATATTGCTGAGTGTGGCGTTAAACATCAAACAAACATGGTGAAGCACAGCATTGAGATTAGCTTGATTCATGATTTAACTTACGTGATAACGTACGGCCCCCGACCAAGGACAATCCTGGATGATACAACATATCATATGTCTATTTAATTATCCGTTATATACCCTGGTCCCATTCCACACCAAATCTTACTTCCGGAAGAGGCATTACTATCTAATCACTCCTGACCTATCAAAAAGTCTCTTCTGAACACAAGTTTGGAATAGATCCACATTCAAAATCACGGACTTGTACAAAAGGGACCTCGAAATATTTAATCAGTTGAATCAGATGACTGTCTTACAGAAACATCTAGCTGGAAATGATGTTTCCTGAGCATAACGCGATCTAAGCTTACCAAGTTGATTTGGCGTCATTTCCTTATCAACTCTATTTTGAAATTCAAACTCTAACAAAAGAAAACACCCACAAAAATAAAATATTCCTTCAGTGGTTTTCTACCACAGAGTGCAATAAACAACAACATAATGGGGCGGCTTTTATTGTTTACATTCGGATCAGGCCAAATAAGTCTGTTTTCAAGATACTGAAATCTGATATGCTGGTCTGAATGAGTGAGTGAGTGAGTATGGTTTTACGCCGCTTTTAGCAATATTCCAGCAATATCACGGCGGGGGACACCACAAATGGGCTTCACACATTGTACCCATGACGGGATTCGAACCCGGGTCTTCGGCGTGACGAGCGAACGCTTTAACCACTAGGCTACCCGACCGCCCCTTGGTCTGAATGAAGCCTCTACACTGATGGGCTGATTAGCAGGTTCCCATGATGCGACCTTGTATGGAGATCTGTTAGGAATTAATTTTTATTGACACTATTCCAAAACGTGTCATCTCCCTAATGTTAAAGGTGATAGTCCAGAGGATATATCACTTCTCATGTCTGAATTTTACAAGTCTCGGACAGGCAGATTTTTGTAAGGATATTAAAGGCTTCAATTCACACTAACACAACCAGCAGGCTATGTGCCCAATTTTCAAGTAATAGACTATTGCGTATTTACTGATCAGTCATGGTGACCATTTGTTAAGGTGGATTTTCGAAGGGGTCAATTTCCTGTTGGAATTTAATCACAGAACCAAGATTTTTTTAACAAATTTATGTGCCTTTTGTTATCAAAGAGGTGCAAAACTCACCTTAAAGAAGATTTAAAAAGTTGAACATATTCATGGTAAATTTATTTACCGTATTTGACATAATAAGAGACATTGTGTACATTTATCAATCGGAAGGGGTGCTAAGTGGGATTGTTCACTAGCCAATATATTAGCAAATATCGGCGTGGGTGCTTTTTATGTCTAATATGGTATTTCATTTTGGAAAAAATAACAGTTATCTTGACTCTGACAGAAAAAATGTTCAAAAATCTTACATAAAGTGCTCTTTACTATTACTTCTGAACATTCTTGTCACCTCTCCACCTCTCAAGGCCCTGACCTTCCAAAACATCACAGCTTTGTTCACGAAGACTGTTTTTTAACCAATAACGCCACATATCGTATTACTGTCCTCTAAGATTGAGCAGTAGATCCGTATCATGAGAAGCACTGACACCTTGAACCATGAACATGTGAAAACTCCCTAGAGCTGGGGGAATGTCTCCTGCACACATAGTGCTGGTCTTAAAGTTCAACATCTATGCCCTCACATGAACAACACTTAAATACCTGAAATATGAATCACAAATTGTTGATCTATTATGGTGCTTATGTAAATGTTGACACAGCAAGGGTGAACCACACATACTGAGGGTGCTCACAGTGGGCATCAGTAGTTTACTGTGTTTATGGATGTCACGTTTGTCCCCGGGGACTTTTGGCTCCAGATAAGCAAAATAAATCACCATAAAAACAATCATGATAATTATAGGTGAAGTGAGGGTTTAGCAAGTGAGTGAGTTTGGTTTTACGCCGCTTTTAGCAATATTCCAGCAATATCACGGCGGGGGACACTAGAAATGGGCTTCACACATTGTACCCATGTCGGGATTCGAACCCAGGTCTTCGGCGTGACGAGCGAACTCTTTAACCACTAGGCTACCCGACCACCCCGAAGTGAGGGTTTAACATCGCGTTCAAGACTGTAGCACTTATATAACGACGTGTATGTCTGCGTGCCTGCCTGTGTGCATGCGTTTACTAGTCAAGACTAATGCTGACTGAGAAACCCTGTATGTCTATAAGCAGAGTTGTTTCCCTTAGCCATACAAGGATCTGCTGGTGGTTAGAACCCACGGTTCCCCCTGCTTATGATCCTAAAACTGTCTGCACTATATACATGCGCTTCAGTTTCATTAAATGAGTGAGTTTATGTTTTGAACTGTACCAGTATTTCAGTAAAACCACAGAGTGTTGAATGTGGGATGAAAGCCCAAGGTGATGCAGCTCTTCAATGTTTCCCCCTTCAAGGACTTCATCTGGACAATCACCTGTGAAGATCCGGTCTTCAGCAACCCATACTTGTCATAAGAGGCGACTAACGGGATCGGGTGGTCAGTCTCGCAGACTTGGTCCATGCATGTCATCATTTCCAAATTGCGTGGATGCTTATTATGTCTATCACTGGATTGTCTGGTTCAGACTCGATTATTACAGACTGCCATCATTTAGCTGGAATATTGCTTCAAACAACAAACAAACATCGGGACAAATCTGGTTCCTCTAAACTAGTAAACGTCTATGACCTGTGAACTTCAGATTGTCCTCCTGCCTCAAGTTGACGTGCTGTGACTAATACAGTTAAAACCCACTCACTCATTCACTCTACTCAATATGAAATTAAACTTTTATGAAATGTCAAAATGGGAGCTTATGCAGGGATAGATCAGCTAATAAGCCACCACACAGATCAATATTCACCTTCAATTTCACTCTTGTTGCAACTCGTGTCACAGCCGGCCAACGCTGCAACAATATTATCACGCACATCCAGGGCTAATTCTAGGGGGCCCTTGTGTTTGCAGCCCCTAAATCAAAGAAAGGCCCACATTTTCAAAGACAATGGGTCATTTTAACATTGTGCTGTATGGGCAATTGTCGTGTGCCTCTGGAATATTTGACATTTTCAAATAAGGACCATGTCAGAAAATTCCTAGAGTGAACCCTGCACATAATAGTTCAGCCCCACAGTATCAACAAACCCCCTCATCAAATTTATCTATCCCTTAACCATCACTGCAATAACTTATCTATTGTTCAAAATGTTCATATTTATCTGTTACACATCTAAAAAACAGCTATATTAGGAAGCGACACCTGGGATCCCCCTCGTCACCCTCCTCAATGAAATGAACATGACATTCCCCAATAAAGGAGCCATTCTACCTAATGACATCACACCTGTCAATCAATGCATGGTTGCCATAGAAACCTCAGAAGCAGAATGACTGACATTATTTGAACATTAGGTCATCCAGTGTACAATTTACTACACGATGCATGCCACAAATGCATCACAATACTCACAGCATACAATGAGGTGTTTATACGAATTCAACAGAGAATACATACGACTGTTTAAGCCGCATAGTTTAACTGACAATAGCTGCAACATCTTCAATGTTGACCATCCATGTCACAAACCAAATATCAAAGTATCTTTAAAAGTGTTTGTTTGTTTGTTGTTTAACGCCGCACTCAGCAATATTCCAGCTATATGACGGCGGTCTGTAAACAACCGAGTCTGAACCAGACAATCCAGTGATTGAGATCACAAGCATCGATCCATGCAATTGGGATACGATGACATGCATCAACCAAGTCTGCGAGCCTGATCACCCAATCCCGGTAGTCGCCTCTTACGACAAGCATGGGTTGCGAAAGACGTATTCTACCCCGGATCTTCACAGGTCTTAAAGAGTGAAACAAATCTTGTTTTCATAACTTTTCACATTAAGCAGCTGTTAACATTTAACACAAAAGCTTTTGCTTTTGAAGCTTAATATGCCAAAGATTTCTTAAAAAGTGATAAACAACATGTTTCAAAAAATCTTGTCGTCATCACTTTTTGCATCAACAATTAACAAAAAAACTTCACACAAAAGTTTTCATGTCTGACGTCTCTAAATCATCTCTCTTTGGTAAAATAAGGAATGCATAATAATGTATTCATCACAATTATATATTGCATGCATAATGCTGCCTTAAAGCGAGCAGAATCATTTGCATGTGACTCAGAATCTCACTGCCTATCCATCTTAGCCACAATAAATTAATCATTAGATTTTCATCTTCATTTTTCACAAATGTTAGGCTGGAGGCAATATATTTCTGCATGCTGTTTATAATAAACAAACCCATAAAGGCATCTGTGCACAATAACTGTTGATCAATGTGAGCTAAATGAAGAAAATATGCTTGGTAGCATTTCACATGAGGTGGTGGGGGGGGGGGTTCAGTTGATATTATTTTATATGTTCCCATTTGGCCATTACGTTCTTATTTGTTGACTCATGAACCCATCGACATCCATTTTCCTCAAAACTGAAAAAATATCCAAATTTACACACTGTTTTTGCCAACCCATCAACCATGCAAGTGTATTTTGATATTACTCAGTGTTTCAACAAATATCATCTATGAGATTTATGATTCTAAATTTGACATTAATATTTTGCCAAATCGTTCAGTCAACGAATCGTAGCGAAATTCCTTGCATAATAGATCCAGAGGTATGTCTCGTGTCCTGATACACGAACACAGAAATCAACTCCCTTTGTCTTCCAACTTCCAACTATAAGTTGTAGCAGTATCACGTACGTCTACCAGCAGATAATGGGGTTAAAGACGGTGAATTTATCATTTGACCTTTTAGCATCAGTATATTTTTACTTATTTTTTCCTCTCCTGCAGGTAATATTTAAAAAAAACATTCTGTGATCAATCTTTTAAAAAGCTGATGTCAGCATTTGTTATATTTTTACTTCCCTTCTCCGACTTTCTGATTTTGACACCAAAAACTGAAATATACAAATATACACACTATGGCCTTATCATGGGACAGAAAATTTTGTTTTGGTTTATAACATTTGTCTTCATCCACAAGTTCCAGGCAAACAACCGCTTAAATCATGTTGCCATGACAGTGTCTCCAGCAGTCAATGTGCCTCTGATAGATACAGGATAAAAACAACCAACTGGTAGATATGACTTGATACATAGTCAATAGCAAGACATGTAACTATGGAAACATAGCATGGAGCAGATTAAAAGATTTCATCAATGATTGGACTGGAATGTTTTAGTTTCCAACAGGTGAGGTGAGGTGAGGTGAGGTGAGGTGAGGTGAGGTGAGGATTAATTTGCACCCACCCTCCCATTATTGTATTACCGTATTCGACATAATAAGCGCCCCGGGCGCTCTCAAAATTAGAATATTATTTTGGTGAGTTGAAAGATCGTAAATTTCGTGCTTTATGCTGACAGCTTGACATGTTTATATACGACAGATATATTTTTCAAGAATTTAATTCAAATAAGTCTTGTGTACATTGATCAATTGGAAGGGGTGCTAATAGGAATTGTTCACTAGCCAATGTATTAGCAAATATCCCTGTGGGCGCTTATTAGAGCGGGGCGCTTATTACGTCGAATACGGTATGTATTTTCCTTTATTCTGTCTGCAAGGGAGTCCCAGGTACACTTGCTCATGATGTGTTTCAGTAGCTGGTATATAACTATAAGTTGTAGCAGTATCACTCAACATCCTCAAGGTATGAAACCTACCGGAAGATGCATATAGCCACATAAACCTCTAATGATACTGCTACAACAAAGTTATCTTGTCAACCTGTTTCAAGCTGACATTGTAACAGAAATAAAACAAGTTGAAAATTGATTGAAAACAGCAATTCAACTGAGCTGAGGAAAACTGTGTCAAGTGACTTTCATTGACAACAACGTGCAGCTTCTTGCTTTATAGCAGGGTGCATGAGATGTATTTCCCTGCTCAGAAATCAATGTGCAGCCTGTCTTCTTCATGGCGGGGTACAAGGGATTTATTCTCCCACTCAAATGGTTATTCCCCTCCCAAGGGGGATTCGTAGTATTGTATGAAGTCCATGTGGACCAGTCATACCAATAAGCGCCCAAGGCACTCTCAAAATTAGAAATAGGGGGCCCTTATTAGAATATTATTTTGGTGAAAAAACAGTGTTGAAAGATAAATTATGTGGTTTATGCTGACAGCCTGAAATGTTTATATACGACAGATTTATTTTTCCAGGATTTCATTGCCCATAATCAAGGGTGTATATAACATACAAGTGCGTATTATATGCGAATAAATAAGTCTTGTGTACATTGATCAACGCGAATGGGTGCTAATAGGGATTGTTCACTAGCCAATGTATTAGCAAATATCCCCGTGGCGCTTAACAGAGCGGGGCGCTTATTACGTCAAATACGGTATATGAGTTCTTGTACCTTGTGTCATTTGACTAGTCACATACTTTGGGCGGGGCAGACTTGTATTTGATAGATACTTCTATCCTGTATACAATACATGTACATATACAATAGACATGTAATGAAACCCTACCAAAATAGCATAAATAAACAGTAAACAGGGAAATCAATTGGGGTACCATTTCATGGGGATTCTGGGTTAGAATGGGTCCCCATGATGGATCGGGGGGCCAGACCCGGCGACTTGTCAGCGAACCCCGACAATGTACTCATAATATCAATCACTGGATTGTCTGGTCAAGAATGGATTGTCTACAGGCTACCGTAATATAAGTGAATTATGGCTGAGTGTGGTGTTTAATGTTTGTGGTGTTCTTTCTCTCTCTGTCTCTTTTTCTCTCTGTCTCTCACACACACACACACACACACTCACACACACACACACACACACACACACACACACACACACACACACACACACACACACACACACACACACACACACACACACCAATTCAACAGTAGATATTTTGCCCACACTGCCAAATGAATGCCTGAAAATAGCATTCTACTTGTTGTAATAAGAGCCTCGAACCCATTTCACATGTTTCTGATACAATTAACTTTTCCCTCTGCTTAAACATGTTAAATAACAATACCGTAGAGAAGGAAACAATATAAATAACAATGTCCTTGAAAAAGAAAGAAAAACACAAATAAAAATTTAAATACATCTCTTTGTAATTATAAAATACTATGACAAAAAGATGGTACGGTGATCCTAAAGCAGGAGATGCCAACATCTGTCTGAATCAACAAACTTATCCAGAAACTGACAAAAAGCAATACAACATATTTACCATACCTTACAATGATGTTTCCAGGATTAGAAACCCTCCTTATTTCACGAGGACAACGCTTCACCAATATCCAAGGGAATTTTCAATAAACCTTCAACGGCAGTACATTTCTACAAGAGATCTCTGAAGACACAGCGCTCTCCGTGCACTAAACACACAGAAACAGGTTAGCATAACGGAAAGTTGAATTTTCAAACACAATCAATTCCATGTGGTGACGATGCCTGTTGAATTGCTGACATATTTAGAGCTGACTGAGGCAACATCTGGGGCAAGAAGCCCATGTCGTAACTAAAGCTGTTCTATATATAGCCCTCCAACACAGGTGAGGAAACTACAGGTAGAGTGTAGACTTGCTTCAAGTCTCTTCTGAACAAAATACCTACGTCAATCTTGGTGGGCCGTTAGACGTTATTAGGCACACAGTAAGTTCATGTTTTTGTGTAAACTTAACTGCCATTTGTTTTGACTTAACTGTAAAAATATCAAATAAAAATTTTCATTGGTTGAAATTAACATTTTTAGTCCACTAGTCCTTATAATGATAAAATATAGCAAAACACTTAAAAATACCTAGCTATTGGGCAGTTTGGGAAGGACGACAGGACCAGTGTCAATTTCTAACGCTGATTTCCTTGTAGATTTAAGTAAGGATAGATGTCTGAGTCTTTCATAGAAACAAAAAAGATTTATGTTTCATTGGAAATTTAACTTACATTTTTTAAATAAGTGTAAATTTGGAAATTCTAATTTCCTTATGGATTTTAGCAAGTCTAGATATCGTATTTTCTTGAGTATAGTGCGCACCTAAGTAAAAAGCGCACCCACCTCTTGCGGATTCAGTATTTTGGAGAAGAAAAAAATTTGAATTTTATGTGCAGAAAAACATTACACAGTACCCCTTCAGCGAATTCCGGTAAACGAACAGGTGATGAGAAACTTGGTCAATACAAATTTGAAATTTATGATAAAAGATCACCAGACATGTTGATTTACCGTTTAAATTGTAGTTTTTGTTCTGCTAGGCATTGTTCTACATCCAGGGATTAAGATTACCTTGTGTATTTTCTAGTAAACTAAGCCAGAAACAGCAATCAGCTGTACACACGTTTTCTTGAATCTACCGGTGATTCGGTCAAGACACACCCAATGATATAACTTGAAAGGATTTTAATGCAAGGATCGGCAAAAACAGTATCCGAAACTATTTTTTTTATCAGGAATAATATATTCCTATATATCTTGTCAATTTAGTTGCAGCTTTTACTAAATATATTTAAAACAATAATAATCCTAAGCGTAGCAGCTGATCGCTATTGCCAGTTATTTTTTATCACATGAAACAATTTGACCAGTCACCATGGAGGCTCCTGCGCATGTGATGTTGACATAGAATCGTCAAATTATAACAAATATTACATTTAACGATTCAAAGTATGGCATTTATGATATATGCATCCATTCTCTGTCAACTAAAGTTCGCTTCAAGGCGTGAGTTGCGATCTGACCGTGGTTGCTGTTAATAACGGTGAGTTGTGCGATCGCTTCTCACACGATTTTGCCAAAATTAATTAAAACAATATTAAAAGGAATTTTGAAGAAAATTAATGAAATAAGTTACAAACATAAGTCCAGATATACAAAGAACACTTAACCAGACAGTGTAATTACGTGATTAATTTGCGTACTTCAGTATGGATTTGCTGACATGGTATTTCCGGTGTTATGTGTTCACGGTAATGTCTTTCCGTTGGGGAAAAAAACATCAAAATTCATTATGGCGTGTATAATGCGCACCCCTTCTACACAGCTGTGTTCTTTTTAAAAAAAGTGTTCACTTCCATTAAGAAAATACTGTTAGGGCTGTTACGATTCACTCGCGCATATGGTGAATCGAACCGTAACCATTCATGAATTGAATTTGTTATTCATGGCCACTAGAATCAAATAATTATGAATATGCTATCATGTATATTTACATACCCTGTACCTAAAAATATCCGTAACAACATATTATATGCATAGATTTCTTTCAATAACACTCTAATATTTAATTTGACAGTATAATTGTCACTGGTCATTGTCACATTTGAGCAGATACTAGTACCTGGATAAGTGCAGTAAATAAATGTATAATCACTGATAATATATTAATAATTAACAAACCATGTCAAATAATTTATGTTATTGTTTCACTGAATATGATAAATAATAAATAAACTGCTGACTTGTTATTGTAATTGTGAATTAATAGGGTATTCGTTACCCTATATTTGTGATATGAATCGTATTCGCCCTCACAGTGTATTCGTTGCAGCCCTAATAAGCAAGTCTAGATAGTCTGAGTCTCCAAACAAAATGAGTTCAGAAGTTGTTTTGTTCATCTAACTGTATTTGATAATAAAATAATAATTTCCTTGGAGATTCAAGCAAGTCTAGCAGTATATATTGCTGGACTGACATTACTAAGCCACTAAGATTATCTTAACAGTAACACATATTTCAATGGTTGACATACTTCTAGTTCTACAGTGTGTATGTCACTGAATGAGCTTATGACATTTGTATGGAAGGTGTATGTTTGAGGTTCAACACCACACGGCAATATTCCAGCTGTGTGACTGAAGCCTGGAAATAATCAAGTCTGGACCAGACAATCCAGTGATCAATATTGTGAGCAACGATCCACTCCATCAGTAAATATCATTTGTAAACAAATCATGTAACTTTAAAATCAAAACATACAAAACATACTCAGGTACCTTGAATTGTACATCAGTAAAACATATATTTTTCATCATAAAAGCATAGTGACACATTATATTTATCACTAAAAACATGGACAAGGCCTTAACAAAAATATTATGTTAATTTCCTGTTCCAAAAACAATGATTTTTCAGTATGTTTAGTTCCAGAACTAAGACTGGTTGTACTTCAAATTTCAGTCCACTCACATTATTGTTTGAGTCCACTCTCAATTGTAATGTATAGAATATTACAGCGTTTTCGGCCTGGGGGGCTTTTCCTTAGCTCAAGGTTCTACATTTTCAATCAAATCCGTTGCGGCTTGTTCTATTCAATTTATGAACTGTCCAAATGCAAGAAATACCAGAAAAAATCAACATACCTGATAGTGAAACAATACAGTGTGTCGCGGTATTAAGGAATTTGATTAAAGTATGCGAGAGCAAAAAGCATGGGCAACATGGACCAGCTGGAGTCATGAAATGTAAAATTGAACAACTCTCTTTTTAAAATACTTCCTGCACAGCATACTGGGACACACGTGATGTTGGAGACAAATGGAATTTTTAGGACATTTACATGATTTTATCAACTTTTGATAAGACATTCATCTACATCATTACAAAATTTTAAAAGGACATATATTTTGGAAGGACAATCAGTCGGGGAAGAGAATTTATGGATGTCAACTTCTATATTATGAGGATCACAACATTTCGGATTATATGCTTACTCCTTCATCAGGTGAATGAGTAGGGGTAAGCATAGGAGTAAGCATATACTCCGAAACGTTGTGATGAAGGAGTAAGCATATACTCCGAAACGTTGTGATGAAGGAGTAAGCATATACTCCGAAACTTTGTGATGAAGGAGTAAGCATATACTCCGAAACTTTGTGATGAAGGAGTAAGCATATACTCCGAAACGTTGTGATGAAGGAGTAAGCATATACTCCGAAACGTTGTGTTCCTCATAATGAACAAGTTGACATCCATGAATTCTCCTCTTTATGTGTATCACTTCTAATTGCCTTTCAAAGACTTGACATCAGTCAATATAAAAAAAAGAACCGATCTGAAACCCTTGAACACCTAGAAAGAGCAACCCACATTGTCCCAGAGAATTGAAAGCATTTTCAGCCTTAAACTAGGAGTGAAACTGATCAGTTACACTAGGCAAACAGTGTCATATGAGGATTATTACACCCAATACAAGGACATATTTTACAAGGGCTGTTTCAGAATTCAAATCCAATCATCCATGACAGTTTCTATTTCCTCCAAACTACACAATACCAACCCAATCATGCGTATATATGAACGGAATAATATAGTCGCCTTTAGAGCTCCAGATAAGTAGCATATTTGCATAAAATATGCATAATGAATTATCACTACCTAAATAAACTTGAGTTGCTTATGTCCAATTATGCATGAAAAATATAAAAAAACATGGCATAAGAACATTGGGTGTAGTAATCCAGCTTGCATATGTATATTTTTTTATGCATCATACGAGAACTCAATACAGCAGGGGAAAAAATGCACAAAAGGGCTTTTTTGTAACTGAGACTGTAGTGAGGGTAACATTCAACACACCTGGGGGGGGGGGGGGGGGGGGGGGGGGGGGTCGCACATCAACAAATGGAAACTAGAAATGACCTGAAACAAAATTAAAAGGGAATTATACTTCTCAACATATGCAAAGGACCAAAATAGTCATGTTTAGTCAAAGATGTCCTTAGCAAATGTTGAATGGTATATTTCAACTGTATAGAAATACCCTAAAGATTATGACAGATAAAAGTAAATACATAAAGAATGCCCAAAGAGGATATGCGCAGGTAAATACTCAACGGCTCCAGAAGTTCTTGGAAGCACTGGATTACATCCTAACCATAATAATAATAACAGCTAGCTATTTATACTGTGCACCACACCACACTACACCACACAGGGCTAAACTATTTTTACACCAGTCCGTGTGCACTTGATTTCATTCTCAGCTCCCTTGGGAGTATCCACATCCAACACTGATCACTGCAGGAATTCCACTGCAGGAATGTCACTGTTAGGATTACCAATAGCACTATTGACCCAAATAGAATTGACCATTCACTGACCCTCCAGACAGAATACTATTGAATTGTAATTTCATGGTTGAAAGAGGAATACAAAACATGCTCGCTGCAACAATGGCAACTGTCCCTTCAATAGCAGATTTGTCACGGATGAATGACTGGAGGGAATGGGCAGGTCGGAGGTCAGTGCAGGAGTATAATTTTCAATATCAAGCAGTTCAAGGTCACATCATGTTTCACTGGAGTAGCTGTTGTGGTTGCTCTCCTGCACACAAGCAATTGATACTTGTGGTAATGACACTGAGTCAGAGCTCCATATAAACTGAGCATTTGCATAAGATATGCAAAATGTATCCCCTTTGCTCAATTCATTTTGAATTGCTTGCTCACAAATATGCATGAAAACTTTTAAAAATCCGAAAGTAAAACAACAATCCACATATTAACCCAACTTATCCTTATCAAATTGCAGAGATTCATCTATTCCTGCTTGGAGGGTGATATTCAGCCCCAAGTCAGCAGCAAATCACAGTCAACATTTTCAATTTGAATTAAAAATGTCTCAATTCATCAGAATTTATTAAATTAAGAACATTCAAAAAATCCAATTTTGACCATTATCTTGATTTTTTCCCAAATTTGTCTGCCAATCCTAGATATATCCCTGCCATATTTCTTGACAGATCTTATTTACTGATCGAATGCTGGTACAAAATGCATGAACTCTGCTGCTGTGAAAAATGCATAAAAAAATCCAGTTCTCGCTAATTGCTAATGAGACATGTATGTTGCTGTTGTGAACTCTGGGCAGCACATACATACAACTTAGAGGTCACCAGATACAGCACTCTAAGCAGAATGCGGTTGTTTTTTAAATATTGGTGTAGAAATAGCCAAAAGACTGGACCCAAAGCAGTAGCAATATATTGAATACCCAAAGATAACTATCACTACCCAATGGGAACGATAACTAGTAAGCAAAGACTCAATGGCTTAAAACATTATCGGAGTCCTTTTGAGTTCATGAATATTAATTTGTGTTCATAATGATCATTCAAAATGGGACGAGGTGGGGACCATTCGCGCAAATCACTTGTCAAAATAATAGAAGAATTTATTTTCATTGTTGCAGCAATGTTAAAGTACCAATCAATCTTATTGTGTTTTTCCATTCATCTGAAACAATAATAAATAACAATGGGTTACACCTAGCAACAAAACCAAGAAAAAAACAATTTCAATGAAAAAGAAAGGGCAAAGAAACCAGCCCAGTCTCACCACTATAAGGACTTAAAACTGAAAAATACAAGAAATACAAAACAAGATTCATCATAAATTCTGTTTCTGCGAAAACCAAATTACCAGAATGATAAACAAAATATATGAAGCTGCGTCAAATATTTATTAAGTAAATGTCAACAGGAACATTAAAGACAAGGCCCATTCTCTGACCAGTCCTTGTGAGGACCCACTTTTTGAAACTGCACAATTCAAATAATCCGTTATTCAAACAGTCACTCACCCTGTTTGGGCCTGGTGATCATATCATGCTTCCGTCTTCAAACAACCTTGTGTGTTTATAACACAAAGAAGGAAAAAGTTCAGAACAATTCAGTGTTACACGTGTAAACACACATCAACATGGCTGTACTCTTAACAGTTGAAAAAGTCGGATATTCTTTCCCCTGTTCTCCTAAATTTTATTTTGGTGTGTTTGTTCTTTGTCAAGGGTGAAAAAGAAGTATTGAAAGGCTCCTAGTTAAAAGGATTTTCAATTCTCTACTTCCACTGTTACCGAAAATACATTTTCACAAATACAGAACATGTTGCTCCAAGGAAAATAATTAACTCCTTCATAAAGAATCCATAGCTTATATCCTGAACATGCTAAATAGATGAGGGAATATTTATTTGCATCAACAAATATTTCCAAGTTGAAACTTAACCTACATGAAGCCGATACCAGTGACAGTGTGGACTTATGACTAACAAATTCTGAGGAAGTTACAGTCCCGGTAGACACCATGTCCTCATCTTAAACATGTCAAAGTCAACAATCAGTCTTTCGAAATTCACACTGGTCTGCGTGCCCAAGACTACTAAACTGTGTTGAGGACAAGTAAAAATCTAATGCTGGCAGTCTCCACTGACCAGAAGCATTTAAGAGCCATTATTTTGAAAAAGTTCTCAATGTTTCAATATTGCTACAAATTGGAGCTGAATTAAAACAGACAGACAATATAATGGTGTGAGGTGAAATGGGGTTTAATGTCGCGTCCAAGATTATTGCACTTATATAGCGACGTGCAAGTACGTGTGTGTTTTTGTGGCTGCTTGTACTAGTCCGGACTGATGCCGACTTATAGTGCTAGCACACTGAGATACCATGCCGCAGTTTAACATGAATACCCCACTCAGACACAGTATACTGACTCCGAGCCGACCAGTCCTTGTTTTAGCCCCTTGATGCTGAGCACCAGACAGGGTAACAACAAGTACCATCTTTTAAGGTCTTTTGGTATGACGCGGTCGGGGATCGAACCCCAGACCTTCCACTCTCCGGGCGGACGCTCTTCCACTAGACCACGGAGGCGGTCGACAGACAATGTAAACAAAGTAAACTAGGGACCTGTGAGGTAAGTCCTTAGACCAGCCTTAAAAACAGATTTCTAAGGCTGACATTTCATTGCAGACTAATTGTTTATGAAACAATGCTACATTTTGATAGAAAACTATATGAAATACACCATTTCGGGAAGACAAACCAGATATTATGAGCAAACAGGGTCTAATGATACGCAATGAACCAAGTCGTCAAGTCTAACCACACAATCCACTTGTGTGCACACCTTGCATAAATCTGCTTCATGCAGTCCCAGATTAATTCTGCAATCCCGGAAAGATTTGCAGAAAATGTGACTTACTGCAGAATTGCAGAAAAATTGTGAATCTTACCGGTTTCTTATCTACCAATCCAGTATTTTTCATTATTTTCAAGCTTTTCTATTGAATTTTATATTTGAATGATGTTCAAACACACAAAATATGAATCCTACAATAAAATGAAATTTGAAATAAATAATTCTCACTTTTAAATGTTCTTGTGGTATTATAACTACATAAAGTTTATATGTTAAACCAAACCTGTAATGTGTAAAAGATTTGTAAAGAAAAAATGAGTTTGTATTAATTTTACCACAGAATTTTTAATATTTTACCGTAGAATTTGTCTTGGACTGTACATGGATCTACACAGATGCACACAGTTTTTTTACATATATTTATATATGCCTCCATAAACACAAAACTTATTGAAGTTAATTCTTAAGGGACACGGTGTTTGACATGAACCTGGGCGCTGGAGCTTGTAAGGTTATCTTCTAAGTTAGTTCAACAATGGGACTTACAACTAACACCAAATTCAATAGATTTGCACAAAATTTGATGTAAGGTGAGCTACAAATTCACCTGAGTTCTACAATCAGCTTATGAGCATGATCAACAACAACACTGTGACTACGTGAACAAACATCATTTCAGAACAGCCTGTTATTTTTGTTTCAACACTTAGAGTCAGAGGTTACAACTTGTTTTTGTTGAACAAATATCAACAGGACGCAAAAACACAATCCCTCATAACCGAAAATATAACATGTAAGGCTAACTGTACAACCGTCATGTATTGTTTCATTTTGGGGAGAAGTCATATTTCAAATATTTGAGCATATTTTGACTGTTTCTGTATGTTCGGTATGACAGTTTAGAGATCTGAAGTAAAAATAGTATGCTACATGGGTTTCCTTCCTCAAAAATATTTTTAAACAAGCCGTTGTTTTTAGTGGGTTTGTGGAATTTTGTAATTGTGAAATGGACCATCCCTAACCCGACGAAAAATCAATGTGCATTTTTTCCAAAAGCTGCCCTCACCTGAAGCCCATGTCTCCAAATATTTGTCAGGGGCCAACAAAAATCATTTTTCAGTTCGACAACATGACAAATGCAGCAAAGAACCACTGATTGTACAAAAAAAAACTTTCGCAATAAAAAATGTTTTACTGATAATATATTCAGGGAATAAGCCTAGAACTGTCAGGTCCATACCCGAATATTCATACCCGCTGGAATATTGCTGACTATTTTATGAGTTCGATCTAGCATGTCATGTTACTGTTTCATGACAAATGCTTTGATATAGCATGGATCAGAGTTTAAATAATTCTTCAACTTTGAGAAGATGACAGTGAGTGAGTGAGTGAGTGAGTGAGTGAGTGAGTATGGTTTTACGCTGCTTTAAGCAATATGCAGCAATATCACGGCGGGGGACACCAGAAATGGGCTTCACACATTGTACCCATGTCAGGAATCGAACCCGGGTCTTCGGCCTGATGCGCGAACGCTTAAACCACTAGGCTACCCGACCGCCCCTGAGAAGATGACAGACAAAACAGATGGTCCTGGTTTCAGGGCACAATGGGATGCAACACGGGACTGTCACTCAAGTGACCTATGAGTCATAATATCATATCAAATACCCCGGTATATAATTATTAGATCTGAGTATCGCCTGGTAATCTTGTGATATGATTCTTATCACGATATGGATTGACTATGCTACTGGTATCAGAATACACAAAAAATAATAAGAAATGATGAAATCACTGAAATACAGCTCTAAAAGGGTTTTTTCCATACATTTATTTTGTCTTATCTCAAAAACTTTAACAAAGAAAATCACAAGAAGAAAACAGTTTTAAATGAAGGGATGCTTATTAAATGTAACAGTTAGTCAGCGCGTGCTCAGATACCGCGCCTTGTGTTCTGCCATGCTTACAGGTGTCGCGATGCTACTTCTGCCATTATGGGGAGGAACTCCGTTATTTGTAGAGTATCTTGATTCCACAAACTGACGATTCAAGTATTGTGTGTACCTAAGTATCGATGATATTGTAGGTATCGGTGAATCACTACCAGCCCTAATAATAAATGAAATGATTCTTTATAAGGCTATCAGGACACAATATGCAATCAGCCAAGTCACAGAGACTGATCCATTTCGCCCACCTCCTATCGCCAGCAACAGGGTGCTAGTGACATCCATGGTGTTCTAACTATTCAGACCTTGGTCACCAAAGAACAAACACAATTAACACAGGATGATCATGGTAACTGTTTTTGATCATGCAGGTATCATGTATGGGGTACGCACCATCAATCTTTTAACATGTGAGCCTGGGGATAGCCTGTGGTTTCTTAATAACAATCAGTATGACTGTCGCAACAGGGTTGATTTTATCAAACGTAATATAATTCATTATTGAAATACAGCAATACCATCCATGTAAAATCAAAAATATATCTTCATCATGTTCATCAGAAAGTATTCCTACTTTAACATCAAATGTTGAACAAATACAAAAGTGACTGTGACTGAATTATTTGAAAGTGTGACAAGATTTTGAAAGGACAAGAAAAATAATAACATAAACATCAAAGCATTAGGCTAATTGTTTTGCACTAAATGACCTATAACAACGCTACTGAGACCTCTGGTCTCTTGTTAAACATGTTAAGGGTTCTTAAATGCAATTTGGACTGACGTTTTCAAATGTTGTACAAATTTATTTGCTTATGTTTAACTGTTATTCGATATGTAAAGCGAGGTCAACGCATGTCTTCCGAGAAAAAATTGTCAGCATCCTAAGACTGACCAGATGGTATATAATCGGATACAAACCAACATGACCTTAACAATTCCACTGATAATGTAATAGAAAGTCCAAAACTGGATTTATTTCACAGACAAAACGCATGATACTGTAAGTTCCGAATTCAAAACTGCTTTAGACTCACGTGATCCCGAGGTAGTACAGCTTATCGGACAGGTGAAATCGATCACACTGGCTAAGAAAAACCCGACGATTCCCACTGGATAACCTGACCGACAACCTGATCCGTACACACAACACACACCGCGGCCTTGAAGGATCATAATTCACTCCTTTAAAACATCAGAGCACTGTTTTTCATTCACTTACGTCAAGTTTGCAGATATCCCCTTTCCGTTGTGAGAAACTAGACTTTCACTCACGAAATCGCCATCAAAGCTTAACTTCCTGTCGGGAGCTACATGTTTCTAAACAAGTACAGATTTGTAAAACGATATTTGATTGGCCAATTCTCCTTCAGCCATTTTGCCATTTTTGGGATACTTTCGTTATTCTGTAAATCCAAGGTTTTTAATTTAGTAACTTATGGAAATAGGGAAATAAAATCACTGCTGTTTCATATCGTTAACACAAAGTCTTAAAGTATACAAAAATAAGACAGAATAAAATAACGACAAAGTCGAACTCAATTAGCCAATGGCAGCATTTCTAACAAAGTTAGAACGCGCACTTGTCCAAGGGAACTAACTCTTGTTAAGTTCTTCGTTGTTGACTCAAAAACTCTTAAGGTTTGTTTACTAGGTTTACTAGGTTCAAATCTCCGGGTACATTCGGATTTTTTTTCGCTACAAAAATGTGAAACAATTCGTTACCTTTCAGCGATTTTGGAACAATTAACTTTAAAACTTTGAGAAAGGGAAAACAATCGTCACTTTTATTAAATATAAGGTTTAGTTTGTTGTTTAACGCTGCACTCAGCAATATTTCAGCTCTCTGTAAATAATCGGGTCTGGACCAGACAATCCAGTGATTGATATCATGAACATCAATCCACGCAATTATAATACGATGACATGGGTGGGGTGGGTAGTGAAACTTTGTGTGAGTGAGTGAGTGGGTGGAAGGGGGGGGGGGGGGGGGGGGGGGGGTCAGGCTAGTGAGTGATTGAATGGAGAATCAAACTTTGGTCTTCAGTCGACAACACTTCACTTCGACCACTAGCCTATGCACCTGCAAATGCAGGAAAAGTTTCTAGTTCTTTCTCTAACTCAATTTTACCATCATCTGTACATGTTTTTCCTACAGACCTTGTTGAGCGAGACGCCTGATGATCTTCCATTTCGCAGGTTAGAACGGCCTCAGAACAACAAGCCTATCGCTTACACTCGAGATAAGAAGGCTCTATGGGTGGTCATGCTTATTAATTAATTTCCCCTTATGTAATGAACATGCATCGTGCATTTACTTCAATGCAATACAGCCTGTCATAAAAGGACAAACTCGAGAAGCATTTAGGCACATCTTAAGGCTTGCGAGCCTGACAAAACGCAAAGAATTGACTTGGTTATGAAGTAACTTAATCAAATCCGTTTTTAACATTCGCCTTCAACTCATTTACTCACTTTTCTGCTACAAAAAAAAAACCACGTCCCCAAGGCCTACAAATCAATTGCTAAATTGCTTTCATGAACGCAAGGTTTACTTCTCAGTGATAAAAAGATGCAAAAGACATAGTGTACATTTCAAAGTAATCGGTTGACAAAAGATGCTTAAGTACAAAGAATCATCGCCGAGAGATTCCAAGCTGATGCTTCTTCCATCTCTTGGGACTGACAGGAGAAGCATTTCAGCTACAAAATGCTTTTGCCAAAAGTTTGGGCTCGTCCGGGAGTCGAACCCGGGACCTCTCGCACCCGAAGCGAGAATCATACCACTAGACCAACGAGCCGCTCGCCAACACCAAGTTCTTCGACGTTCCTGTCGCAGTCACTACATATCATCTGACCTCATTTCTTCTTCATTTAATCAATTGAAACACTTTACCTTCATTCACATGCTTGGAATAACCATCATCTAAACACTTTGGCAATGCTCAAAATAAATCTCTCTATACAATATATTATTAATTAATTTCCCCTTATGTAATGAACATGCATCGTGCATTTACTTCAATGCAATACAGTATTTCATGAAAGGACAAACTCAAGAAACATTTAGGCACATCTTAAGGCTTGCGAGCCTGATAAAACGCAAAGAATGGACTTCGTTATGAAGTAACTTAATCAAATCCGTTTTTAACATTCGCCTTCAACTCATTTATTCACTTTTCTGCTACAAAAAATAAACCACGTCCCAAGACCTTCCTATTAATTGCTAGGCTCTTTCCATGAACGCAAGGTTTACTTCTTGAGGACGAACTCAAGAAACATTTAGGCACATCTTAAGGCTTGCGAGCCTGATAAAACGCAAAGAATGGACTTGGTTATGAAGCAACTTAATCAAATCCGTTTTTAACATTCGCCTTCAACTCATTTATTCACTTTTCTGCTACAAAAAAACAAACCACGTCCCCAAGACCTACAAACCAATTGCTAAATTGCTTTCATGAACGCAAGGTTTACTTCTCAGTGATAAAAAGATGCATTAGACATGGTGTACATTTCAAAGTAATCAGTTGACAAAATATGCTTAAGTACAAAGAATCATCGTCGAGAGATTCCAAGCTGATGCTTCTTCAATCTCTTGGGACTGACAGGAGAAGCATTTCAGCTACAAAATGCTTTTGCCAAAAGTTTGGGCTCGTCCTGGAGTCGAACCCGGGACCTCTCGCACCCGAAGCGAGAATCATACCACTAGACCAACGAGCCACTCTCCAACACCAAGTTCTTGGACGTTCCTGTCGCACTCTCTACATATCATCTGACCTCATTTCTTCTTCATTTAATCAATTGAAACACTTTACCTTCATTCACATGCTTGGAATAACCATCATCTAAACATTTGGCAATGCTCAAAATAAATCTCTCTATACAATATATTATTAATTAATTTCCCCTTATGTAATGAACATGCATCGTGCATTTACTTCAATGCAATACAGTATTTCATGAAAGGATAAACTCAAGAAACATTTAGGCACATCTTAAGGCTTGCGAGCCTGATAAAACGCAAAGAATGGACCTGGTTATGAAGTAACTTAATAAAATCCATTTTTAACATTCGCCGTCAACTCATTTATTCACTTTTCTGCTACAAAAAATAAACCACGTCCCAAGACCTTCCAATTAATTGCTAGGCTCTTTCCATTAACGCAATGTTTACTTCTCAGTGATAAAAAGATGCAAAGTACAAAAAATCATCGCCGAGAGATTCCAAGCTGATGCTTCCCCCATCTCTTGGGACTGACAGGAGAAGCATTTCAGCTACAAAAATGCTTTTGTCAAAATTTTGGGCTCGTCCGGGAGTCGAACCCGGGACCTCTCGCACCCGAAGCGAGAATCATACCACTAGACCAACGAGCCGCTCTACACCAACAAGTTCTTGGACGTTCCTGTCGCAGTCACTACATATCATCTGACCTCATTTCTTCTTCATTTAATCAATTGAAACACTTTACCTTCATTCACATGCTTGGAATAACCATCATCTAAACACTTTGGCAATGCTCAAAATAAATCTCTCTATACAATATATTATTAATTAATTTCCCCTTATGTAATGAACATGCATCGTGCATTTACTTCAATGCAATACAGTATTTCATGAAAGGATCAACTTAAGAAACATTTAGGCACATCTTAAGGCTTGCGAGCCTGATAAAACGCAAAGAATGGACTTGGTTATGAAGTAACTTAATCAAATCCGTTTTTAACATTCGCCGTCAACTCATTTATTCACTTTTCTGCTACAAAAAAACAAACCACGTCCCAAGACCTACAAACCAATTGCTAAATTGCTTCTATGAACGCAAGGTTTACTTCTCAGTGATAAAAAGATGCATTAGACATGGTGTACATTTCCAAAGTAATCAGTTGACAAAATATGCTTAAGTACAAAGAATCATCGCCGAGAGATTCCAATCTGATGCTTCTTCCATCTCTTGGGACTGACAGGAGAAGCATTTCAGCTACAAAAATGCTTTTGTCAAAAGTTTGGGCTCGTCCGGGAGTCGAACCCGGGACCTCTCGCACCCGAAGCGAGAATTATTTTTTTTTCTTCTTTAATAAATTTTATTACAGGAAATATGTTACAGGAAGCATTTATATTTTACAGATAAATGTTTAAAAGGTATCACAGATGTTGATATTATGTCACGTTCTATTTATACATTTCATTGATAAAAAGGTGGCTTAAATATCAGCTTATTTCCATCTAATTTCAGGAAGTTAACTGGCATAATATAACGCCGTATAAAAATATCAGCACGCTTTTTAAACTGGTAATGTGCCCACAAATGATTGAAGTGGCGTTTTACATAAGAATTAAACAGTTTTTCCAGATTGAGGTTGCATTGCTGTAAAGATAGGATTGCTCTTTTCTTAAAAACAGAAATTATATATACAGACAGCAATATGTTTATACTATCTTGAAAAGAGACTGATTTTTCGGGTTGAAAACCAAAGAGAAGCCAGGAAACTAGCTGATTAAATGAAAATCCAGTGTCTAGGAACAGGTCTGTGAACAGAGATTTGAAAACAGAAATTGTGTCATATAATTCATCACAGAATACAAACATGTGAAACAAATCTTCTACTTCATTTTTACAAACCGGACAAAGGTTTGTGTCTGTTTGGCCATATTTGAACAATTTTTCATAAGTGAAGATAATATTGTGGCTTAATCTGAAATCCAAATCTATTTGCTCAGATGATTTGTCATTGAAGAATACATTTTTCCATACTTTATTCCAATTGATATTAACAGCAAATTTATCCCAGAAGGAAATGGCTGTTGGTTCACAAAATAATTCTTTTACAAATAAGGAATAACTAAATTTCACTGTAAGTTCTTCAGAAGCAATATTTCCATCATCTGTGCAAATAAAAGCATCTGTATAGTGTCCATTGTTATGATTTATCGTTTTATTGTACAAAATGGGCAACCATTCATTTGGTAGAGATTGAATAATATATAATATGCAGTTTGTATCGTTGACACAGAGATATCATGTCGGTTGTCGTTTACTATCTCTATTATTGCCGAAAGTGGTAGGAAGCCAGGGATAAAATCATAACAAATATCTGCAACAGTAACAAGACCTGAATCAATCAAAAATGTAAACAGTAGCGTTTTTCCTTGATAGCAAATATGTGGATTATGAAACAATGGTTGAGACATGATATCCCCGTGTTCCGTGACAAGTAGTCGCCTGCTGCACGTGATTTCGTCCCATGCTTTCAGAACCTCAGCATAGAACGGGTTGATACGGCTCAAACCAGGACGACTGTAAACAATGCTAAAAATATTTTTAGTCAAACCCATATTCATGTATTGGGATATAAATATGGAACACGTTTGTTTCCATACTGCATGAAAATTGCCATCCATGAATTTTCTAATCAACTTTAATCTGAATGCATATATTTTGTATTTAAAACTTGGAATTGATAATCCTCCTTGTTCAAAATGACCCAAACATGTTGAATGTTTGATAAGAGGAGTTTTACCACACCAGATAAAATGTGAAATGATTGAATCAATCTCTTTCCTTGCCCACTCCGGGACAGGCACTACATGCACAGTATACCACAACCTTGACATGATAAATGTATTTATAACAATAGACTTCCCTTGCAGGGTTAACTTTCTTTGTGACCAAAATCCCAACAGGGATTTAAGTTTCGATATTTTGATTTTCCAGTTTTTGCTTTCACAGAGAGCTTTATCTGGACCTAGGAAAATTCCCAATAATTTGACACAGTCATTTTTAACAATAATTGGTAAGTTAAAATTCACACTGTTTGTGCGGGCTGTACCTAAACAAAAAACTTGAGATTTTGTTAAATTGACTTTTGCCCCTGTAGCATCACAATACTCACTGACAGTGTTAAAGGTATTATATACAGACTGTGCATCAGACACTGTAACTGTAGTGTCGTCTGCATGCTGATATATTAAAGACGAGCAATGACAATTGATTTTTACCCCATGAATAGATGAATCAGCCTTAATTAACAAATTTAAAGGTTGACTAACAATAACAAATATTAAACTGCTGAGCGGGTCACCTTGTCTGACAGATTGGCCAATTGGAAAATATGGTGTGAGGTGACCATTAATTTTGACACTGCTTTTTAAATCAGTGTATAAAGTTTTAATCCATGAAATGAAAGCTTTACCGAAGTTTAGTTTTTCCAAAATCTTGAAGATGAATGAATGCGAAACACGATCGAATGCTTTTTCTTGATCTATGGTGATTAAATATGCATTTTCATTTGCGTTTTCTACGAGGTTAATTACATCTCTCACAGACAGGATGTTGTCCGAAATAGAATCATACCACTAGACCAACGAGCCACTCTCCAACACCAAGTTCTTCGACGTTCCTGTCGCACTCTCTACATATCATCTGACCTCATTTCTTCTTCATTTAATCAATTGAAACACTTTACCTTCATTCACATGCTTGGAATAACCATCATCTAAACACTTTGGCAATGCTCAAAATAAATCTCTCTATACAATATATTATTAATTAATTTCCCCTTATGTAATGAACATGCATCGTGCATTTACTTCAATGCAATACAGTATTTCATGAAAGGACAAACTCAAGAAACATTTAGGCACATCTTAAGGCTTGCGAGCCTGATAAAACGCAAAGAATGGACTTCGTTATGAAGTAACTTAATCAAATCCATTTTTAACATTCGCCGTCAACTCATTTATTCACTTTTCTGCTACAAAAAATAAACCACGTCCCAAGACCTTCCAATTAATTGCTAGGCTCTTTCCATAACGCAATGTTTACTTCTCAGTGATAAAAAGATGCAAAGTACAAAAAATCATCGCCGAGAGATTCCAAGCTGATGCTTCTTCCATCTCTTGGGACTGACAGGAGAAGCATTTAAGCTACAAAAATGCTTTTGTCAAAAGTTTGGGCTCGTCCGGGAGTCGAACCCGGGACTTCTCGCACCCGAAGCGAGAATCATACCACTAGACCAACGAGCCGCTCTCCAACACCAAGTTCTTGGACGTTCCTGTCGCAGTCACTACTCATCTGACCTCATTTCTTCTTCATTTAATCAATTGAAACACTTTACCTTCATTCACATGCTTGGAATAACCATCATCTAAACACTTTGGCAATGCTCAAAATAAATCTCTCTATACAATATATTATTAATTAATTTCCCCTTATGTAATGAACATGCATCGTGCATTTACTTCAATGCAATACAGTATTTCATGAAAGGACAAACTCAAGAAACATTTAGGCACATCTTAAGGCTTGCGAGCCTGATAAAACGCAAAGAATGGACTTCGTTATGAAGTAACTTAATCAAATCCGTTTTTAACATTCGCCTTTAACTCATTTATTCACTTTTCTGCTACAAAAAATGAACCACGTCCCAAGACCTTCCAATTAATTGCTAGGCTCTTTCCATGAACGCAAGGTTTACTTCTTGAGGACGAACTCAAGAAACATTTAGGCACATCTTAAGGCTTGCGAGCCTGATAAAACGCAAAGAATGGACCTGGTTATGAAGCAACTTAATCAAATCCGTTTTTAACATTCGCCTTCAACTCATTTATTCACTTTTCTGCTACAAAAAAACAAACCATGTCCCCAAGACCTACAAACCAATTGCTAAATTGCTTTCATGAACGCAAGGTTTACTTCTCAGTGATAAAAAGATGCATTAGACATGGTGTACATTTCAAAGTAATCAGTTGACAAAAGATGCTTAAGTACAAAGAATCATCGTCGAGAGATTCCAAGCTGATGCTTCTTCCATCTCTTGGGACTGACAGGAGAAGCATTTCAGCTACAAAATGCTTTTGCCAAAAGTTTGGGCTCGTCCGGGAGTCGAACCCGGGACCTCTCGCACCCGAAGCGAGAATCATACCACTAGACCAACGAGCCACTCGCCAACACCAAGTTCTTCGACGTTCCTGTCGCACTCTCTACATATCATCTGACCTCATTTCTTCTTCATTTAATCAATTGAAACACTTTACCTTCATTCACATGCTTGGAATAACCATCATCTAAACACTTTGGCAATGATCAAAATAAATCTCTCTATACAATATATTATTAATTAATTTCCCCTCATGTAATGAACATGCATCGTGCATTTACTTCAATGCAATACAGTATTTCATGAAAGGATAAACTTAAGAAACATTTAGGCACATCTTAAGGCTTGCGAGCCTGATAAAACGCAAAAAATGGACTTGGTTATGAAGTAACTTAATCAAATCCATTTTTAACATTCGCCGTCAACTCATTTATTCACTTTTCTGCTACAAAAAATAAACCACGTCCCAAGACCTTCCAATTAATTGCTAGGCTCTTTCCATTAACGCAATGTTTACTTCTCAGTGATAAAAAGATGCAAAGTACAAAAAATCATCGCCGAGAGATTCCAAGCTGATGCTTCTTCCATCTCTTGGGACTGACAGGAGAAGCATTTCAGCTACAAAAATGCTTTTGTCAAAAGTTTGGGCTCGTCCGGGAGTCGAACCCGGGACCTCTCGCACCCGAAGCGAGAATCATACCACTAGACCAACGAGCCGCTCTACACCAACAAGTTCTTGGACGTTCCTGTCGCAGTCACTACATATCATCTGACCTCATTTCTTCTTCATTTAATCAATTGAAACACTTTACCTTCATTCACATGCTTGGAATAACCATCATCTAAACACTTTGGCAATGCTCAAAATAAATCTCTCTATACAATATATTATTAATTAATTTCCCCTTATGTAATGAACATGCATCGTGCATTTACTTCAATGCAATAGAGTATTTCATGAAAGGATAAACTTAAGAAACATTTAGGCACATCTTAAGGCTTGCGAGCCTGATAAAACGCAAAGAATGGACCTGGTTATGAAGTAACTTAATCAAATCCGTTTTTAACATTCGCCGTCAACTCATTTACTCACTTTTCTGCTACAAAGAATCAAACCATGTCCGCAAGACCTACAAACCAATTGCTAAATTGCTTCCATGAACGCAAGGTTTACTTCTCAGTGATAAAAAGATGCATTAGACATGGTGTACATTTCCAAAGTAATCAGTTGACAAAATATGCTTAAGTACAAAGAATCATCGCCGAGAGATTCCAAGCTGATGCTTCTTCCATCTCTTGGGACTGACAGGAGAAGCATTTCAGCTACAAAAATGCTTTTGTCAAAAGTTTGGGCCCTTCCGGGAGTCGAACCCGGGACCTCTCGCACCCGAAGCGAGAATCATACCACTAGACCAACGTGCCGCACATCTTTGACAAGCTTATCGACGTTCCTGTCGCAGTCACAGCATATCATCTGACCTCATTTCTTCTTCATTTAATCAATTGAAACACTTTACCTTCATTCACATGCTTGGAATAACCATCATCTAAACACTTTGGCAATGCTCAAAATAAATCTCTCTATTCAATATATTATTAATTAATTTCCCCTTATGTAATGAACATGCATCGTGCATTTACTTCAATGCAATACAGTATTTCATGAAAGGACAAACTCAAGAAACATTTAGGCACATCTTAAGGCTTGCGAGCATGATAAAACGCAAAGAATGGACTTCGTTATGAAGTAACTTAATCAAATCCGTTTTTAACATTCGCCTTCAACTCATTTATTCACTTTTCGGCTACAAAAAATAAACCACGTCCCAAGACCTTCCAATTAACTGCTAAGCTCTTTCCATGAACGCAAGGTTTACTTCTCAGTGATAAAAAGATGCATTAGACATGGTGTACATTTCCAAAGTAATCAGTTGACAAAATATGCTTAAGTACAAAGAATCATCGCCGAGATATTCCAAGCTGATGCTTCTTCCATCTCTTGGGACTGACAGGAGAAGCATTTCAGCTACAAAAATGCTTTTGTCCAAAGTTTGGGCCCTTCCGGGAGTCGAACCCGGGACCTCTCGCACCCGAAGCGAGAATCATACCACTAGACCAACGAGTCGCACATCTTTGACAAGCTTATCGACGTTCCTGTCGCAGTCACAGCATATCATCTGACCTCATTTCTTCTTCATTTAATCAATTGAAACACTTTACCTTCATTCACATGCTTGGAATAACCATCATCTAAACACTTTGGCAATGCTCAAAATAAATCTCTCTATTCAATATATTATTAATTAATTTCCCCTTATGTAATGAACATGCATCGTGCATTTACTTCAATGCAATACAGTATTTCATGAAAGGACAAACTCAAGAAACATTTAGGCACATCTTAAGGCTTGCGAGCCTGATAAAACGCAAAGAATGGACTTGGTTATGAAGTAACTTAATCAAATCCGTTTTTAACATTCGCCTTCAACTCATTTATTCACTTTTCGGCTACAAAAAATAAACCACGTCCCAAGACCTTCCAATTAACTGCTAAGCTCTTTCCATGAACGCAAGGTTTACTTCTTGAGGACGAACTCAAGAAACATTTAGGCACATCTTAAGGCTTGCGAGCCTGATAAAACGCAAAGAATGGACCTGGTTATGAAGTAACTTAATCAAATCCGTTTTTAACATTCGCCGTCAACTCATTTACTCACTTTTCTGCTACAAAGAATCAAACCATGTCCGCAAGACCTACAAACCAATTGCTAAATTGCTTCCATGAACGCAAGGTTTACTTCTCAGTGATAAAAAGATGCATTAGACATGGTGTACATTTCCAAAGTAATCAGTTGACAAAATATGCTTAAGTACAAAGAATCATCGCCGAGAGATTCCAAGCTGATGCTTCTTCCATCTCTTGGGACTGACAGGAGAAGCATTTCAGCTACAAAAATGCTTTTGTCAAAAGTTTGGGCCCTTCCGGGAGTCGAACCCGGGACCTCTCGCACCCGAAGCGAGAATCATACCACTAGACCAACGAGCCGCACATCTTTGACAAGCTTATCGACGTTCCTGTCGCAGTCACAGCATATCATCTGACCTCATTTCTTCTTCATTTAATCAATTGAAACACTTTACCTTCATTCACATGCTTGGAATAACCATCATCTAAACACTTTGGCAATGCTCAAAATAAATCTCTCTATTCAATATATTATTAATTAATTTCCCCTTATGTAATGAACATGCATCGTGCATTTACTTCAATGCAATACAGTATTTCATGAAAGGACAAACTCAAGAAACATTTAGGCACATCTTAAGGCTTGCGAGCATGATAAAACGCAAAGAATGGACTTGGTTATGAAGTAACTTAATCAAATCCGTTTTTAACATTCGCCTTCAACTCATTTATTCACTTTTCGGCTACAAAAAATAAACCACGTCCCAAGACCTTCCAATTAACTGCTAAGCTCTTTCCATGAACGCAAGGTTTACTTCTCAGTGATAAAAAGATGCATTAGACATGGTGTACATTTCCAAAGTAATCAGTTGACAAAATATGCTTAAGTACAAAGAATCATCGCCGAGATATTCCAAGCTGATGCTTCTTCCATCTCTTGGGACTGACAGGAGAAGCATTTCAGCTACAAAAATGCTTTTGTCCAAAGTTTGGGCCCTTCCGGGAGTCGAACCCGGGACCTCTCGCACCCGAAGCGAGAATCATACCACTAGACCAACGAGTCGCACATCTTTGACAAGCTTATCGACGTTCCTGTCGCAGTCACAGCATATCATCAGACCTCATTTCTTCTTCATTTAATCAATTGAAACACTTTACCTTCATTCACATGCTTGGAATAACTATCATCTAAACACTTTGGCAATGCTCAAAATAAATCTCTCTATTCAATATATTATTAATTAATTTCCCCTTATGTAATGAACATGCATCGTGCATTTACTTCAATGCAATACAGTATTTCATGAAAGGACAAACTCAAGAAACATTTAGGCACATCTTAAGGCTTGCGAGCCTGATAAAACGCAAAGAATGGACTTGGTTATGAAGTAACTTAATCAAATCCGTTTTTAACATTCGCCTTCAACTCATTTATTCACTTTTCGGCTACAAAAAATAAACCACGTCCCAAGACCTTCCAATTAACTGCTAAGCTCTTTCCATGAACGCAAGGTTTACTTCTTGAGGACGAACTCAAGAAACATTTAGGCACATCTTAAGGCTTGCGAGCCTGATAAAACGCAAAGAATGGACCTGGTTATGAAGTAACTTAATCAAATCCGTTTTTAACATTCGCCGTCAACTCATTTACTCACTTTTCTGCTACAAAGAATCAAACCATGTCCGCAAGACCTACAAACCAATTGCTAAATTGCTTCCATGAACGCAAGGTTTACTTCTCAGTGATAAAAAGATGCATTAGACATGGTGTACATTTCCAAAGTAATCAGTTGACAAAATATGCTTAAGTACAAAGAATCATCGCCGAGAGATTCCAAGCTGATGCTTCTTCCATCTCTTGGGACTGACAGGAGAAGCATTTCAGCTACAAAAATGCTTTTGTCAAAAGTTTGGGCCCTTCCGGGAGTCGAACCCGGGACCTCTCGCACCCGAAGCGAGAATC
Source organism: Haliotis rufescens (assembly GCF_023055435.1). Lineage (NCBI taxonomy): Eukaryota > Metazoa > Mollusca > Gastropoda > Lepetellida > Haliotidae > Haliotis > Haliotis rufescens. The sequence goes on from NW_025963780.1 coordinate 3,977,898, forward strand.
ATACCACTAGACCAACGAGCCGCACATCTTTGACAAGCTTATCGACGTTCCTGTCGCAGTCACAGCATATCATCTGACCTCATTTCTTCTTCATTTAATCAATTGAAACACTTTACCTTCATTCACATGCTTGGAATAACCATCATCTAAACACTTTGGCAATGCTCAAAATAAATCTCTCTATTCAATATATTATTAATTAATTTCCCCTTATGTAATGAACATGCATCGTGCATTTACTTCAATGCAATACAGTATTTCATGAAAGGACAAACTCAAGAAACATTTAGGCACATCTTAAGGCTTGCGAGCATGATAAAACGCAAAGAATGGACTTGGTTATGAAGTAACTTAATCAAATCCGTTTTTAACATTCGCCTTCAACTCATTTATTCACTTTTCGGCTACAAAAAATAAACCACGTCCCAAGACCTTCCAATTAACTGCTAAGCTCTTTCCATGAACGCAAGGTTTACTTCTCAGTGATAAAAAGATGCATTAGACATGGTGTACATTTCCAAAGTAATCAGTTGACAAAATATGCTTAAGTACAAAGAATCATCGCCGAGATATTCCAAGCTGATGCTTCTTCCATCTCTTGGGACTGACAGGAGAAGCATTTCAGCTACAAAAATGCTTTTGTCCAAAGTTTGGGCCCTTCCGGGAGTCGAACCCGGGACCTCTCGCACCCGAAGCGAGAATCATACCACTAGACCAACGAGTCGCACATCTTTGACAAGCTTATCGACGTTCCTGTCGCAGTCACAGCATATCATCTGACCTCATTTCTTCTTCATTTAATCAATTGAAACACTTTACCTTCATTCACATGCTTGGAATAACTATCATCTAAACACTTTGGCAATGCTCAAAATAAATCTCTCTATTCAATATATTATTAATTAATTTCCCCTTATGTAATGAACATGCATCGTGCATTTACTTCAATGCAATACAGTATTTCATGAAAGGACAAACTCAAGAAACATTTAGGCACATCTTAAGGCTTGCGAGCCTGATAAAACGCAAAGAATGGACTTGGTTATGAAGTAACTTAATCAAATCCGTTTTTAACATTCGCCTTCAACTCATTTATTCACTTTTCGGCTACAAAAAATAAACCACGTCCCAAGACCTTCCAATTAACTGCTAAGCTCTTTCCATGAACGCAAGGTTTACTTCTTGAGGACGAACTCAAGAAACATTTAGGCACATCTTAAGGCTTGCGAGCCTGATAAAACGCAAAGAATGGACCTGGTTATGAAGTAACTTAATCAAATCCGTTTTTAACATTCGCCGTCAACTCATTTACTCACTTTTCTGCTACAAAGAATCAAACCATGTCCGCAAGACCTACAAACCAATTGCTAAATTGCTTCCATGAACGCAAGGTTTACTTCTCAGTGATAAAAAGATGCATTAGACATGGTGTACATTTCCAAAGTAATCAGTTGACAAAATATGCTTAAGTACAAAGAATCATCGCCGAGAGATTCCAAACTGATGCTTCTTCCATCTCTTGGGACTGACAGGAGAAGCATTTCAGCTACAAAAATGCTTTTGTCAAAAGTTTGGGCCCTTCCGGGAGTCGAACCCGGGACCTCTCGCACCCGAAGCGAGAATCATACCACTAGACCAACGAGCCGCACATCTTTGACAAGCTTATCGACGTTCCTGTCGCAGTCACAGCATATCATCTGACCTCATTTCTTCTTCATTTAATCAATTGAAACACTTTACCTTCATTCACATGCTTGGAATAACCATCATCTAAACACTTTGGCAATGCTCAAAATAAATCTCTCTATTCAATATATTATTAATTAATTTCCCCTTATGTAATGAACATGCATCGTGCATTTACTTCAATGCAATACAGTATTTCATGAAAGGACAAACTCAAGAAACATTTAGGCACATCTTAAGGCTTGCGAGCATGATAAAACGCAAAGAATGGACTTGGTTATGAAGTAACTTAATCAAATCCGTTTTTAACATTCGCCTTCAACTCATTTATTCACTTTTCGGCTACAAAAAATAAACCACATCCCAAGACCTTCCAATTAACTGCTAAGCTCTTTCCATGAACGCAAGGTTTACTTCTCAGTGATAAAAAGATGCATTAGACATGGTGTACATTTCCAAAGTAATCAGTTGACAAAATATGCTTAAGTACAAAGAATCATCGCCGAGATATTCCAAGCTGATGCTTCTTCCATCTCTTGGGACTGACAGGAGAAGCATTTCAGCTACAAAAATGCTTTTGTCCAAAGTTTGGGCCCTTCCGGGAGTCGAACCCGGGACCTCTCGCACCCGAAGCGAGAATCATACCACTAGACCAACGAGTCGCACATCTTTGACAAGCTTATCGACGTTCCTGTCGCAGTCACAGCATATCATCTGACCTCATTTCTTCTTCATTTAATCAATTGAAACACTTTACCTTCATTCACATGCTTGGAATAACTATCATCTAAACACTTTGGCAATGCTCAAAATAAATCTCTCTATTCAATATATTATTAATTAATTTCCCCTTATGTAATGAACATGCATCGTGCATTTACTTCAATGCAATACAGTATTTCATGAAAGGACAAACTCAAGAAACATTTAGGCACATCTTAAGGCTTGCGAGCATGATAAAACGCAAAGAATGGACTTGGTTATGAAGTAACTTAATCAAATCCGTTTTTAACATTCGCCTTCAACTCATTTATTCACTTTTCGGCTACAAAAAATAAACCACGTCCCAAGACCTTCCAATTAACTGCTAAGCTCTTTCCATGAACGCAAGGTTTACTTCTTGAGGACGAACTCAAGAAACATTTAGGCACATCTTAAGGCTTGCGAGCCTGATAAAACGCAAAGAATGGACTTGGTTATGAAGTAACTTAATCAAATCCGTTTTTAACATTCGCCGTCAACTCATTTACTCACTTTTCTGCTACAAAGAATCAAACCATGTCCGCAAGACCTACAAACCAATTGCTAAATTGCTTCTATGAACGCAAGGTTTACTTCTCAGTGATAAAAAGATGCATTAGACATGGTGTACATTTCCAAAGTAATCAGTTGACAAAATATGCTTAAGTACAAAGAATCATCGCCGAGAGATTCCAAGCTGATGCTTCTTCCATCTCTTGGGACTGACAGGAGAAGCATTTCAGCTACAAAATGCTTTTGCCAAAAGTTTGGGCTCGTCCGGGAGTCGAACCCGGGACCTCTCGCACCCGAAGCGAAAATCATACCACTAGACCAACGAGCCGCTCTCCAATACCAAGCTCTTCGGCGTTCTATCTCAGTCACAAAATATCATCTGACCTCATTTCTTCTTCATTTAATCAATTGAAACACTTTACCTTCATTCATATGCTTGGAATAACCATCATCTAAACACTTTGGCAATGCTCAAAATAAATCTCTCTATACAATATATTATTAATTAATTTCCCCTCATGTAATGAACATGCATCGTGCATTTACTTCAATGCAATACAGTAGTTCCTAGAAGGACAAACTCAAGAAACATTTAGGCACATCTTAAGGCTTGCGAGCCTGACAAAACGTAAAGAATGGACTTCGTTATGAAGTAACTTAATCAAATCCGTTTTTAACATTCGCCGTCAACTCATTTACTCACTTTTCTGCTGCAAAAAATAAACCACGTCCCAAGACCTTCCAATTAATTGCTAAGCTCTTTCCATGAACGCAAGGTTTACTTCTCAGTGATAAAAAGATGCAAAAGACATAGTGTACATTTCCAAAGTAATCAGTTGACAAAATATGCTTAAGTACAAAGAATCATCGCCGAGAGATTCCAAGCTGATGCTCCTTCCATCTCTTGGGACTGACAGGAGAAGCATTTCTGCTACAAAATGCTTTTGCCAAAAGTTTGGGCTCGTCCGGGAGTCGACCCCGGGACCTCTCGCACCCGAAGCAACACTAGACCAACGAGCCGCTCTCCAATACCAAGCTCTTCGGCGTTCTATCTCAGTCACAAAATATCATCTGACCTCATTTCTTCTTCATTTAATCAATTGAAACACTTTACTTTTCATTCACATGCTTGGAATAACCATCATCTAAACACTTTGGCAATGCTCAAAATAAATCTCTCTATACAATATATTATTAATTAATTTCCCCTTATGTAATGAACATGCATCGTGCATTTACTTCAATGCAATACAGTAGTTCATAGAAGGACAAACTCAAGAAACATTTAGGCACATCTTAAGGCTTGCGAGCCTGACAAAACGTAAAGAATGGACTTCGTTATGAAGTAACTTAATCAAATCCGTTTTTAACATTCGCCGTCAACTCATTTACTCACTTTTCTGCTGCAAAAAATAAACCACGTCCCAAGACCTTCCAATTAATTGCTAAGCTCTTTCCATGAACGCAAGGTTTACTTCTCAGTGATAAAAAGATGCAAAAGACATAGTGTACATTTCCAAAGTAATCAGTTGACAAAATATGCTTAAGTACAAAGAATCATCGCCGAGAGATTCAAAGCTGATGCTCCTTCCATCTCTTGGGACTGACAGGAGAAGCATTTCAGCTACAAAATGCTTTTGCCAAAAGTTTGGGCTCGTCCGGGAGTCGAACCCGGGACCTCTCGCACCCGAAGCGAGAATCATACCACTAGACCAACGAGCCGCTCTCCAATACCAAGCTCTTCGGCGTTCTATCTCAGTCACAAAATATCATCTGACCTCATTTCTTCTTCATTTAATCAATTGAAACACTTTACTTTTCATTCACATGCTTGGAATAACCATCATCTAAACACTTTGTGATGCTCAAAATAAATCTCTCTATACAATATATTATTAATTAATTTCCCCTTATGTAATGAACATGCATCGTGCATTTACTTCAATGCAATACAGTAGTTCATAGAAGGACAAACTCAAGAAACATTTAGGCACATCTTAAGGCTTGCGAGCCTGACAAAACGTAAAGAATGGACTTCGTTATGAAGTAACTTAATCAAATCCGTTTTTTATCATTCGCCGTCAACTCATTTACTCACTTTTCTGCTACAAAAAATAAACCACGTCCCAAGACCTTCCAATTAATTGCTAAGCTCTTTCCATGAACGCAAGGTTTACTTCTCAGTGATAAAAAGATGCAAAGTACAAAAAATCATCGCCGAGAGATTCCAAGCTGATGCTTCTTCCATCTCTTGGGACTGACAGGAGAAGCATTTCAGCTACAAAAATGCTTTTGCCAAAAGTTTGGGCTTGTCCGGGAGTCGAACCCGGGACCTCTCGCACCCGAATCGAGAATCATACCACTAGACCAACGAGCCGCTCTACACCACCAAGTTCTTGGACGTTCCTGTCGCAGTCACTACTCATCTGACCTCATTTCTTCTTCATTTAATCAATTGAAACACTTTACCTTCATTCACATGCTTGGAATAACCATCATCTAAACACTTTGGCAATGCTCAAAATAAATCTCTCTATACAATATATTATTAATTAATTTCCCCTCATGTAATGAACATGCATCGTGCATTTACTTCAATGCAATAGAGTATTTCATGAAAGGATAAACTTAAGAAACATTTAGGCACATCTTAAGGCTTGCGAGCCTGATAAAACGCAAAGAATGGACTTGGTTATGAAGTAACTTAATCAAATCCGTTTTTAACATTCGCCGTCAACTCATTTACTCACTTTTCTGCTACAAAGAATCAAACCATGTCCGCAAGACCTACAAACCAATTGCTAAATTGCTTCCATGAACGCAAGGTTTACTTCTCAGTGATAAAAAGATGCATTAGACATGGTGTACATTTCCAAAGTAATCAGTTGACAAAATATGCTTAAGTACAAAGAATCATCGCCGAGAGATTCCAAGCTGATGCTTCTTCCATCTCTTGGGACTGACAGGAGAAGCATTTCAGCTACAAAAATGCTTTTGTCAAAAGTTTGGGCTCGTCCGGGAGTCGAACCCGGGACCTCTCGCACCCGAAGCGAGAATCATACCACTAGACCAACGAGCCGCACATCTTTGACAAGCTTATCGACGTTCCTGTCGCAGTCACAGCATATCATCTGACCTCATTTCTTCTTCATTTAATCAATTGAAACACTTTACCTTCATTCACATGCTTGGAATAACCATCATCTAAACACTTTGGCAATGCTCAAAATAAATCTCTCTATACAATATATTATTAATTAATTTCCCCTCATGTAATGAACATGCATCGTGCATTTACTTCAATGCAATACAGTAGTTCATAGAAGGACAAACTCAAGAAACATTTAGGCACATCTTAAGGCTTGCGAGCCTGACAAAACGTAAAGAATGGACTTCGTTATGAAGTAACTTAATCAAATCCGTTTTTAACATTCGCCGTCAACTCATTTACTCACTTTTCTGCTGCAAAAAATAAACCACGTCCCAAGACCTTCCAATTAATTGCTAAGCTCTTTCCATGAACGCAAGGTTTACTTCTCAGTGATAAAAAGATGCAAAAGACATAGTGTACATTTCCAAAGTAATCAGTTGACAAAATATGCTTAAGTACAAAGAATCATCGCCGAGAGATTCAAAGCTGATGCTCCTTCCATCTCTTGGGACTGACAGGAGAAGCATTTCTGCTACAAAATGCTTTTGCCAAAAGTTTGGGCTCGTCCGGGAGTCGAACCCGGGACCTCTCGCACCCGAAGCAACACTAGACCAACGAGCCGCTCTCCAATACCAAGCTCTTCGGCGTTCTATCTCAGTCACAAAATATCATCTGACCTCATTTCTTCTTCATTTAATCAATTGAAACACTTTACTTTTCATTCACATGCTTGGAATAACCATCATCTAAACACTTTGGGATGCTCAAAATAAATCTCTCTATACAATATATTATTAATTAATTTCCCCTTATGTAATGAACATGCATCGTGCATTTACTTCAATGCAATACAGTAGTTCATAGAAGGACAAACTCAAGAAACATTTAGGCACATCTTAAGGCTTGCGAGCCTGACAAAACGTAAAGAATGGACTTCGTTATGAAGTAACTTAATCAAATCCGTTTTTTATCATTCGCCGTCAACTCATTTACTCACTTTTCTGCTACAAAAAATAAACCACGTCCCAAGACCTTCCAATTAATTGCTAAGCTCTTTCCATGAACGCAAGGTTTACTTCTCAGTGATAAAAAGATGCAAAGTACAAAAAATCATCGCCGAGAGATTCCAAGCTGATGCTTCTTCCATCTCTTGGGACTGACAGGAGAAGCATTTCAGCTACAAAAATGCTTTTGCCAAAAGTTTGGGCTTGTCCGGGAGTCGAACACGGGACCTCTCGCACCCGAATCGAGAATCATACCACTAGACCAACGAGCCGCTCTACACCACCAAGTTCTTGGACGTTCCTGTCGCAGTCACTACTCATCTGACCTCATTTCTTCTTCATTTAATCAATTGAAACACTTTACCTTCATTCACATGCTTGGAATAACCATCATCTAAACACTTTGGCAATGCTCAAAATAAATCTCTCTATACAATATATTATTAATTAATTTCCCCTCATGTAATGAACATGCATCGTGCATTTACTTCAATGCAATAGAGTATTTCATGAAAGGATAAACTTAAGAAACATTTAGGCACATCTTAAGGCTTGCGAGCCTGATAAAACGCAAAGAATGGACTTGGTTATGAAGTAACTTAATCAAATCCGTTTTTAACATTCGCCGTCAACTCATTTACTCACTTTTCTGCTACAAAGAATCAAACCATGTCCGCAAGACCTACAAACCAATTGCTAAATTGCTTCCATGAACGCAAGGTTTACTTCTCAGTGATAAAAAGATGCATTAGACATGGTGTACATTTCCAAAGTAATCAGTTGACAAAATATGCTTAAGTACAAAGAATCATCGCCGAGAGATTCCAAGCTGATGCTTCTTCCATCTCTTGGGACTGACAGGAGAAGCATTTCAGCTACAAAAATGCTTTTGTCAAAAGTTTGGGCTCGTCCGGGAGTCGAACCCGGGACCTCTCGCACCCGAAGCGAGAATCATACCACTAGACCAACGAGCCGCACATCTTTGACAAGCTTATCGACGTTCCTGTCGCAGTCACAGCATATCATCTGACCTCATTTCTTCTTCATTTAATCAATTGAAACACTTTACCTTCATTCACATGCTTGGAATAACCATCATCTAAACACTTTGGCAATGCTCAAAATAAATCTCTCTATACAATATATTATTAATTAATTTCCCCTCATGTAATGAACATGCATCGTGCATTTACTTCAATGCAATACAGTAGTTCATAGAAGGACAAACTCAAGAAACATTTAGGCACATCTTAAGGCTTGCGAGCCTGACAAAACGTAAAGAATGGACTTCGTTATGAAGTAACTTAATCAAATCCGTTTTTAACATTCGCCGTCAACTCATTTACTCACTTTTCTGCTGCAAAAAATAAACCACGTCCCAAGACCTTCCAATTAATTGCTAAGCTCTTTCCATGAACGCAAGGTTTACTTCTCAGTGATAAAAAGATGCAAAAGACATAGTGTACATTTCCAAAGTAATCAGTTGACAAAATATGCTTAAGTACAAAGAATCATCGCCGAGAGATTCAAAGCTGATGCTCCTTCCATCTCTTGGGACTGACAGGAGAAGCATTTCTGCTACAAAATGCTTTTGCCAAAAGTTTGGGCTCGTCCGGGAGTCGAACCCGGGACCTCTCGCACCCGAAGCAACACTAGACCAACGAGCCGCTCTCCAATACCAAGCTCTTCGGCGTTCTATCTCAGTCACAAAATATCATCTGACCTCATTTCTTCTTCATTTAATCAATTGAAACACTTTACTTTTCATTCACATGCTTGGAATAACCATCATCTAAACACTTTGGCAATGCTCAAAATAAATCTCTCTATACAATATATTATTAATTAATTTCCCCTCATGTAATGAACATGCATCGTGCATTTACTTCAATGCAATACAGTAGTTCATAGAAGGACAAACTCAAGAAACATTTAGACACATCTTAAGGCTTGCGAGCCTGACAAAACGTAAAGAATGGACTTCGTTATGAAGTAACTTAATCAAATCTGTTTTTAACATTCGCCGTCAACTCATTTACTCACTTTTCTGCTGCAAAAAATAAACCACGTCCCAAGACCTTCCAATTAATTGCTAAGCTCTTTCCATGAACGCAAGGTTTACTTCTCAGTGATAAAAAGATGCAAAAGACATAGTGTACATTTCCAAAGTAATCAGTTGACAAAATATGCTTAAGTACAAAGAATCATCGCCGAGAGATTCAAAGCTGATGCTCCTTCCATCTCTTGGGACTGACAGGAGAAGCATTTCAGCTACAAAATGCTTTTGCCAAAAGTTTGGGCTCGTCCGGGAGTCGAACCCGGGACCTCTCGCACCCGAAGCGAGAATCATACCACTAGACCAACGAGCCGCTCTCCAATACCAAGCTCTTCGGCGTTCTATCTCAGTCACAAAATATCATCTGACCTCATTTCTTCTTCATTTAATCAATTGAAACACTTTACTTTTCATTCACATGCTTGGAATAACCATCATCTAAACACTTTGGGATGCTCAAAATAAATCTCTCTATACAATATATTATTAATTAATTTCCCCTTATGTAATGAACATGCATCGTGCATTTACTTCAATGCAATACAGTAGTTCATAGAAGGACAAACTCAAGAAACATTTAGGCACATCTTAAGGCTTGCGAGCCTGACAAAACGTAAAGAATGGACTTGGTTATGAATTAACTTAATCAAATCCGTTTTTAACATTCGCCGTCAACTCATTTACTCACTTTTCTGCTACAAAGAATCAAACCATGTCCGCAAGACCTACAAACCAATTGCTAAATTGCTTCCATGAACGCAAGGTTTACTTCTCAGTGATAAAAAGATGCATTAGACATGGTGTACATTTTCAAAGTAATCAGTTGACAAAATATGCTTAAGTACAAAGAATCATCGCCGAGAGATTCCAAGCTGATGCTTCTTCCATCTCTTGGGACTGACAGGAGAAGCATTTCAGCTACAAAATGCTTTTGCCAAAAGTGTGGGCTCGTCCGGGAGTCGAACCCGGGACCTCTCGCACCCGAAGCGAGAATCATACCACTAGACCAACGAGCCGCTCTCCAACACCAAGTTCTTGGACGTTCCTGTCGCAGTCACTACAAATCATCTGACCTCATTTCTTCTTCATTTAATCAATTGAAACACTTTACCTTCATTCACATGCTTGGAATAACCATCATCTAAACACTTTGGCAATGCTCAAAATAAATCTCTCTATACAATATATTATTAATTAATTTCCCCTTATGTAATGAACATGCATCGTGCATTTACTTCAATGCAATACAGTAGTTCATGGAAGGCCAAACTCAAGAAACATTTAGGCACATCTTAAGGCTTGCGAGCCTGATAAAACGTAAAGAATGGACCTGGTTATAAAGTAACTTAATCAAATCCGTTTTTAACATTCGCCGTCAACTCATTTATTCACTTTTCTGTTTCAAAAAAACAAACCACGTCCCAAGACCTACAAACCAATTGCTAAATTGCTTCCATGAACGCAAGGTTTACTTCTCAGTGATAAAAAGATGCAAAAGACATAGTGTACATTTCCAAAGTAATCAGTTGACAAAATATGCTTAAGTACAAAGAATCATCGCCGAGAGATTCCAAGCTGATGCTTCTTTCATCTCTTGGGACTGACAGGAGAAGCATTTCAGCTACAAAATGCTTTTGCCAAAAGTTTGGGCTCGTCCGGGAGTCGAACCCGGGACCTCTCGCACCCGAAGCGAAAATCATACCACTAGAGCAACGAGGCGCTCTCCAATACCAAGCTCTTCGACGTTCTATCGCAGTCACAAAATATCATCTGACCCCATTTCTTCTTCATTTAATCAATTGAAACACTTTACTTTTCATTCATATGCTTGGAATAACCATCATCTAAACACTTTGGCAATGCTCAAAATAAATCTCTCTATACAATATATTATTAATTAATTTCCCCTCATGTAATGAACATGCATCGTGCATTTACTTCAATGCAATACAGTAGTTCATAGAAGGACAAACTCAAGAAACATTTAGGCACATCTTAAGGCTTGCGAGCCTGACAAAACGTAAAGAATGGACTTCGTTATGAAGTAACTTAATCAAATCCGTTTTTAACATTCGCCGTCAACTCATTTACTCACTTTTCTGCTGCAAAAAATAAACCACGTCCCAAGACCTTCCAATTAATTGCTAAGCTCTTTCCATGAACGCAAGGTTTACTTCTCAGTGATAAAAAGATGCAAAAGACATAGTGTACATTTCCAAAGTAATCAGTTGACAAAATATGCTTAAGAACAAAGAATCATCGCCGAGAGATTCAAAGCTGATGCTCCTTCCATCTCTTGGGACTGACAGGAGAAGCATTTCAGCTACAAAATGCTTTTGCCAAAAGTTTTGGGCTCGTCCGGGAGTCGAACCCGGGACCTCTCGCACCCGAAGCGAGAATCATACCACTAGACCAACGAGCCGCTCTCCAATACCAAGCTCTTCGGCTCGTCACAAAATATCATCTGACCTCATTTCTTCTTCATTTAATCAATTGAAACACTTTACTTTTCATTCACATGCTTGGAATAACCATCATCTAAACACTTTGGGATGCTCAAAATAAATCTCTCTATACAATATATTATTAATTAATTTCCCCTTATGTAATGAACATGCATCGTGCATTTACTTCAATGCAATACAGTAGTTCATAGAAGGACAAACTCAAGAAACATTTAGGCACATCTTAAGGCTTGCGAGCCTGACAAAACGTAAAGAATGGACTTCGTTATGAAGTAACTTAATCAAATCCGTTTTTTATCATTCGCCTTCAACTCATTTACTCACTTTTCTGCTACAAAAAATAAACCACGTCCCAAGACCTTCCAATTAATTGCTAAGCTCTTTCCATGAACGCAAGGTTTACTTCTCAGTGATAAAAAGATGCAAAGTACAAAAAATCATCGCCGAGAGATTCCAAGCTGATGCTTCTTCCATCTCTTGGGACTGACAGGAGAAGCATTTCAGCTACAAAAATGTTTTTGTCAAAAGTTTGGGCTCGTCCGGGAGTCGAACCCGGGACCTCTCGCACCCGAAGCGAGAATCATACCACTAGACCAACGAGCCGCACATCTTTGACAAGCTTATCGACGTTCCTGTCGCAGTCACAGCATATCAACTGACCTCATTTCTTCTTCATTTAATCAATTGAAACACTTTACCTTCATTCACATGCTTGGAATAACCATCATCTAAACACTTTGGCAATGCTCAAAATAAATCTCTCTATTCAATATATTATTAATTAATTTCCCCTTATGTAATGAACATGCATCGTGCATTTACTTCAATGCAATACAGTATTTCATGAAAGGACAAACTCAAGAAACACTTAGGCACATCTTAAGGCTTGCGAGCCTGATAAAACGCAAAGAATGGACTTGGTTATGAAGTAACTTAATCAAATCCGTTTTTAACATTCGCCTTCAACTCATTTACTCACTTTTCTGCTACAAAAAATAAACCACGTCCCAAGACCTTCCAATTAACTGCTAAGCTCTTTCCATGAACGCAAGGTTTACTTCTTGAGGACGAACTCAAGAAACATTTAGGCACATCTTAAGGCTTGCGAGCCTGATAAAACGCAAAGAATGGACTTGGTTATGAATTAACTTAATCAAATCCGTTTTTAACATTCGCCGTCAACTCATTTACTCACTTTTCTGCTACAAAGAATCAAACCATGTCCGCAAGACCTACAAACCAATTGCTAAATTGCTTCCATGAACGCAAGGTTTACTTCTCAGTGATAAAAAGATGCATTAGACATGGTGTACATTTTCAAAGTAATCAGTTGACAAAATATGCTTAAGTACAAAGAATCATCGCCGAGAGATTCCAAGCTGATGCTTCTTCCATCTCTTGGGACTGACAGGAGAAGCATTTCAGCTACAAAATGCTTTTGCCAAAAGTTTGGGCTCGTCCGGGAGTCGAACCCGGGACCTCTCGCACCCGAAGCGAGAATCATACCACTAGACCAACGAGCCGCTCTCCAACACCAAGTTCTTGGACGTTCTATCGCAGTCACTACAAATCATCTGACCTCATTTCTTCTTCATTTAATCAATTGAAACACTTTACCTTCATTCACATGCTTGGAATAACCATCATCTAAACACTTTGGCAATGCTCAAAATAAATCTCTCTATACAATATATTATTAATTAATTTCCCCTTATGTAATGAACATGCATCGTGCATTTACTTCAATGCAATACAGTAGTTCATGGAAGGCCAAACTCAAGAAACATTTAGGCACATCTTAAGGCTTGCGAGCCTGATAAAACGTAAAGAATGGACCTGGTTATAAAGTAACTTAATCAAATCCGTTTTTAACATTCGCCGTCAACTCATTTATTCACTTTTCTGTTTCAAAAAAACAAACCACGTCCCAAGACCTACAAACCAATTGCTAAATTGCTTCCATGAACGCAAGGTTTACTTCTCAGTGATAAAAAGATGCAAAAGACATAGTGTACATTTCCAAAGTAATCAGTTGACAAAATATGCTTAAGTACAAAGAATCATCGCCGAGAGATTCCAAGCTGATGCTTCTTTCATCTCTTGGGACTGACAGGAGAAGCATTTCAGCTACAAAATGCTTTTGCCAAAAGTTTGGGCTCGTCCGGGAGTCGAACCCGGGACCTCTCGCACCCGAAGCGAAAATCATACCACTAGACCAACGAGCCACTCTCCAATACCAAGCTCTTCGACGTTCTATCGCAGTCACAAAATATCATCTGACCCCATTTCTTCTTCATTTAATCAATTGAAACACTTTACTTTTCATTCATATGCTTGGAATAACCATCATCTAAACACTTTGGCAATGCTCAAAATAAATCTCTCTATACAATATATTATTAATTAATTTCCCCTCATGTAATGAACATGCATCGTGCATTTACTTCAATGCAATACAGTAGTTCATAGAAGGACAAACTCAAGAAACATTTAGGCACATCTTAAGGCTTGCGAGCCTGACAAAACGTAAAGAATGGACTTCGTTATGAAGTAACTTAATCAAATCCGTTTTTAACATTCGCCGTCAACTCATTTACTCACTTTTCTGCTGCAAAAAATAAACCACGTCCCAAGACCTTCCAATTAATTGCTAAGCTCTTTCCATGAACGCAAGGTTTACTTCTCAGTGATAAAAAGATGCAAAAGACATGGTGTACATTTTCAAAGTAATCAGTTGACAAAATATGCTTAAGTACAAAGAATCATCGCCGAGAGATTCCAAGCTGATGCTTCTTCCATCTCTTGGGACTGACAGGAGAAGCATTTCAGCTACAAAATGCTTTTGCCAAAAGTTTGGGCTCGTCCGGGAGTCGAACCCGGGACCTCTCGCACCCGAAGCGAGAATCATACCACTAGACCAACGAGCCGCTCTCCAAAAGCTCTTCGACGTTCTATCGCAGTCTCAGCATATCATCTGACCTCATTTCTTCTTCATTTAATCAATTGAAACACTTTACCTTCATCCGCATACTTGGGATACCCATCATCTAAACACTTTGGTAGTGCTACAAATCACTCTCTCTGTACATTTCATTATTAATCAATCGCTCTCTTATGTAAGCAAAGCTACACTATGCATCTTACCACAATACATTATTTCACAGAGGAAAACATCAAGCAACATTTAGGCACACCTTAAGGCTTGGGAGCCTCACTTCATTGCACAAGAGAACTGGAAAAACGCAAAGAATGGGCTTGGGTTATGATGTAACTTATTCAAATCCGTTTTTAACATTCGCCTTCAACCCCCATTTCTGTTTCAAAAAACAAACCACGTCCCAAGACCTTCAAATCAATTGCTAAGTTGTTTTCATGAACGCAAGGTTTACTTCTCAGTGATAAAAAGATGCAAAAGACATAGTGTACATTTCCAAAGTAATCAGTTGACAAAAGATGCTTAAGTACAAAGAATCATCGCCGAGAGATTCCTAGCTGAAGCTTCTTCCATCTCTTGGGACTGACAGGAGAAGCATTTCAGCTACAAAATGCTTTTGCCAAAAGTTTGGGCTCGTCCGGGAGTCGAACCCGGGACCTCTCGCACCCGAAGCGAGAATCATACTACTAGACCAACGAGCCGCTCTCCAACACCAAGCTCTTCGACGTTCTATCGCAGTCTCTACATATCATCTGACCTCATTTCTTCTTCATTTAATCAATTGAAACACTTTACCTTCATCCACATGCTTGGAATAACCATCATCTAAACACTTTGGCAATGCTCAAAATAAATCTCTCTATACAATTTATTATTAATTAATTTCCCCTTATGTAATGAACATGCATCGTGCATTTACTTCAATGCAATACAGTAGTTCATAGAAGGCCAAACTCAAGAAACATTTAGGCACATCTTAAGGCTTGCGAGCCTGACAAAACGTAAAGAATGGACTTCGTTATGAAGTAACTTAATCAAATCCGTTTTTAACATTCGCCGTCAACTCATTTACTCACTTTTCTGCTGCAAAAAATAAACCACGTCCCAAGACCTTCCAATTAATTGCTAAGCTCTTTCCATGAACGCAAGGTTTACTTCTCAGTGATAAAAAGATGCAAAAGACATAGTGTACATTTCCAAAGTAATCAGTTGACAAAATATGCTTAAGTACAAAGAATCATCGCAGAAAGATTCAAAGCTGATGCTCCTTCCATCTCTTGGGACTGACAGGAGAAGCATTTCAGCTACAAAATGCTTTTGCCAAAAGGTTGGGCTCGTCCGGGAGTCGAACCCGGGACCTCTCGCACCCGAAGCGAGAATCATACCACTAGACCAACGAGCCGCTCTCCAATACCAAGCTCTTCGGCGTTCTATCTCAGTCACAAAATATCATCTGACCTCATTTCTTCTTCATTAAATCAATTGAAACACTTTACTTTTCATTCACATGCTTGGAATAACCATCATCTAAACACTTTGGCAATGCTCAAAATAAATCTCTCTATACAATATATTATTAATTAATTTCCCCTTATGTAATGAACATGCATCGTGCATTTACTTCAATGCAATACAGTAGTTCATAGAAGGCCAAACTCAAGAAACATTTAGGCACATCTTAAGGCTTGCGAGCCTGACAAAACGTAAAGAATGGACTTCGTTATGAAGTAACTTAATCAAATCCGTTTTTAACATTCGCTGTCAACTCATTTACTCACTTTACTGCTGAAAAAATTAAACCACGTCCCAAGACCTTCCAATTAATTGCTAAGCTCTTTCCATGAACGCAAGGTTTACTTCTCAGTGATAAAAAGATGCAAAAGACATAGTGTACATTTCCAAAGTAATCAGTTGACAAAATATGCTTAAGTACAAAGAATCATCGCCGAGAGATTCCAAGCTGATGCTTCTTCCATCTCTTGGGACTGACAGGAGAAGCATTTCAGCTACAAAATGCATTTGCAAAAAGTTTGGGCTCGTCCGGGAGTCGAACCCGGGACCTCTCGCACCCGAAGCGAGAATCATACCACTAGACCAACGAGCCGCTCTCCAAAAGCTCTTCGACGTTCTATCGCAGTCTCAGCATATCATCTGACCTCATTTCTTCTTCATTTAATCAATTGAAACACTTTACCTTCATCCGCATACTTGGGATACCCATCATCTAAACACTTTGGTAGTGCTACAAATCACTCTCTCTGTACATTTCATTATTAATCAATCGCTCTCTTATGTAAGCAAAGCTACACTATGCATCTTACCACAATACATTATTTCACAGAGGAAAACATCAAGCAACATTTAGGCACACCTTAAGGCTTGGGAGCCTCACTTCATTGCACAAGAGAACTGGCAAAACGCAAAGAATGGGCTTGGGTTATGATGTAACTTATTCAAATCCGTTTTTAACATTCGCCTTCAACCCCCATTTCTGTTTCAAAAAACAAACCACGTCCCAAGACCTTCAAATCAATTGCTAAGTTGTTTTCATGAACGCAAGGTTTACTTCTCAGTGATAAAAAGATGCAAAAGACATAGTGTACATTTCCAAAGTAATCAGTTGACAAAAGATGCTTAAGTACAAAGAATCATCGCCGAGAGATTCCTAGCTGAAGCTTCTTCCATCTCTTGGGACTGACAGGAGAAGCATTTCAGCTACAAAATGCTTTTGCCAAAAGGTTGGGCTCGTCCGGGAGTCGAACCCGGGACCTCTCGCACCCGAAGCGAGAATCATACCACTAGACCAACGAGCCGCTCTCCAACACCAAGCTCTTCGACGTTCTATCGCAGTCTCTACATATCATCTGACCTCATTTCTTCTTCATTTAATCAATTGAAACACTTTACCTTCATCCACATGCTTGGAATAACCATCATCTAAACACTTTGGCAATGCTCAAAATAAATCTCTCTATACAATTTATTATTAATTAATTTCCCCTTATGTAATGAACATGCATCGTGCATTTACTTCAATGCAATACAGTAGTTCATAGAAGGCCAAACTCAAGAAACATTTAGGCACATCTTAAGGCTTGCGAGCCTATCAAAACGCAAAGAATGGACTTGGTTATGAAGTAACTTAATCAAATCCGTTTTTAACATTCGCCGTCGACTCATTTACTCACTTTTCTCCTACGAAAAACAAACCACGTCCCCATGACCTACAAATCAATTGCAAAATTGTTTCCATGAACGCAAGGTTTACTTCTCAGTGTTAAACAAATATAAAAGACATTTATAAAGTGTACATTTCTACTGTAATCAGTTGGCAAAGGATGCTTTAAGACAAACAAGCATCGTCGAGAGATTCCAAGCTGATGCTTCTTCCATCTCTTGGGACTGACAGGAGAAGCATTTCAACTGCAAATGTTTTTGCCAAAATATTGGGCTCGTCCGGGAGTCGAACCCGGGACCTCTCGCACCCGAAGCGAGAATCATACTACTAGACCAACGAGCCGCTCTCCAACACCAAGCTCTTCGACGTTCTATCGCAGTCTCTACATATCATCTGACCTCATTTCTTCTTCATTTAATCAATTGAAACACTTTACCTTCATCCACATGCTTGGAATAACCATCATCTAAACACTTTGGCAATGCTCAAAATAAATCTCTCTATACAATTTATTATTAATTAATTTCCCCTTATGTAATGAACATGCATCGTGCATTTACTTCAATGCAATACAGTAGTTCATAGAAGGCCAAACTCAAGAAACATTTAGGCACATCTTAAGGCTTGCGAGCCTGACAAAACGTAAAGAATGGACTTCGTTATGAAGTAACTTAATCAAATCCGTTTTTAACATTCGCCGTCAACTCATTTACTCACTTTTCTGCTGCAAAAAATAAACCACGTCCCAAGACCTTCCAATCAATTGCTAAGCTCTTTCCATGAACGCAAGGTTTACTTCTCAGTGATAAAAAGATGCAAAAGACATAGCGTACATTTCCAAAGTAATCAGTTGACAAAATATGCTTAAGTACAAAGAATCATCGCAGAAAGATTCAAAGCTGATGCTCCTTCCATCTCTTGGGACTGACAGGAGAAGCATTTCAGCTACAAAATGCTTTTGCCAAAAGGTTGGGCTCGTCCGGGAGTCGAACCCGGGACCTCTCGCACCCGAAGCGAGAATCATACCACTAGACCAACGAGCCGCTCTCCAATACCAAGCTCTTCGGCGTTCTATCTCAGTCACAAAATATCATCTGACCTCATTTCTTCTTCATTAAATCAATTGAAACACTTTACTTTTCATTCACATGCTTGGAATAACCATCATCTAAACACTTTGGGATGCTCAAAATAAATCTCTCTATACAATATATTATTAATTAATTTCCCCTTATGTAATGAACATGCATCGTGCATTTACTTCAATGCAATACAGTAGTTCATAGAAGGCCAAACTCAAGAAACATTTAGGCACATCTTAAGGCTTGCGAGCCTGACAAAACGTAAAGAATGGACTTCGTTATGAAGTAACTTAATCAAATCCGTTTTTAACATTCGCTGTCAACTCATTTACTCACTTTACTGCTGAAAAAATTAAACCACGTCCCAAGACCTTCCAATTAATTGCTAAGCTCTTTCCATGAACGCAAGGTTTACTTCTCAGTGATAAAAAGATGCAAAAGACATAGTGTACATTTCCAAAGTAATCAGTTGACAAAATATGCTTAAGTACAAAGAATCATCGCCGAGAGATTCCAAGCTGATGCTTCTTCCATCTCTTGGGACTGACAGGAGAAGCATTTCAGCTACAAAATGCTTTTGCCAAAAGTTTGGGCTCGTCCGGGAGTCGAACCCGGGACCTCTCGCACCCGAAGCGAGAATCATACCACTAGACCAACGAGCCGCTCTCCAAAAGCTCTTCGACGTTCTATCGCAGTCTCAGCATATCATCTGACCTCATTTCTTCTTCATTTAATCAATTGAAACACTTTACCTTCATCCGCATACTTGGGATACCCATCATCTAAACACTTTGGTAGTGCTACAAATCACTCTCTCTGTACATTTCATTATTAATCAATCGCTCTCTTATGTAAGCAAAGCTACACTATGCATCTTACCACAATACATTATTTCACAGAGGAAAACATCAAGCAACATTTAGGCACACCTTAAGGCTTGGGAGCCTCACTTCATTGCACAAGAGAACTGGAAAAACGCAAAGAATGGGCTTGGGTTATGATGTAACTTATTCAAATCCGTTTTTAACATTCGCCTTCAACCCCCATTTCTGTTTCAAAAAACAAACCACGTCCCAAGACCTTCAAATCAATTGCTAAGTTGTTTTCATGAACGCAAGGTTTACTTCTCAGTGATAAAAAGATGCAAAAGACATAGTGTACATTTCCAAAGTAATCAGTTGACAAAAGATGCTTAAGTACAAAGAATCATCGCCGAGAGATTCCTAGCTGAAGCTTCTTCCATCTCTTGGGACTGACAGGAGAAGCATTTCAGCTACAAAATGCTTTTGCCAAAAGGTTGGGCTCGTCCGGGAGTCGAACCCGGGACCTCTCGCACCCGAAGCGAGAATCATACCACTAGACCAACGAGCCGCTCTCCAACACCAAGCTCTTCGACGTTCTATCGCAGTCTCTACATATCATCTGACCTCATTTCTTCTTCATTTAATCAATTGAAACACTTTACCTTCATCCACATGCTTGGAATAACCATCATCTAAACACTTTGGCAATGCTCAAAATAAATCTCTCTATACAATTTATTATTAATTAATTTCCCCTTATGTAATGAACATGCATCGTGCATTTACTTCAATGCAATACAGTAGTTCATGGAAGGCCAAACTCAAGAAACATTTAGGCACATCTTAAGGCTTGCGAGCCTATCAAAACGCAAAGAATGGACTTGGTTATGAAGTAACTTAATCAAATCCGTTTTTAACATTCGCCGTCAACTCATTTACTCACTTTTCTCCTACGAAAAACAAACCACGTCCCCATGACCTACAAATCAATTGCAAAATTGTTTCCATGAACGCAAGGTTTACTTCTCAGTGTTAAACAAATATAAAAGACATTTATAAAGTGTACATTTCTACTGTAATCAGTTGGCAAAGGATGCTTTAAGACAAACAAGCATCGTCGAGAGATTCCAAGCTGATGCTTCTTCCATCTCTTGGGACTGACAGGAGAAGCATTTCAACTGCGAATGTTTTTGCCAAAATATTGGGCTCGTCCGGGAGTCGAACCCGGGACCTCTCGCACCCGAAGCAAGAATCATACTACTAGACCAACGAGCCGCTCTCCAACACCAAGCTCTTCGACGTTCTATCGCAGTCTCTACATATCATCTGACCTCATTTCTTCTTCATTTAATCAATTGAAACACTTTACCTTCATCCACATGCTTGGAATAACCATCATCTAAACACTTTGGCAATGCTCAAAATAAATCTCTCTATACAATTTATTATTAATTAATTTCCCCTTATGTAATGAACATGCATCGTGCATTTACTTCAATGCAATACAGTAGTTCATAGAAGGCCAAACTCAAGAAACATTTAGGCACATCTTAAGGCTTGCGAGCCTGACAAAACGTAAAGAATGGACTTCGTTATGAAGTAACTTAATCAAATCCGTTTTTAACATTCGCCGTCAACTCATTTACTCACTTTTCTGCTGCAAAAAATAAACCACGTCCCAAGACCTTCCAATCAATTGCTAAGCTCTTTCCATGAACGCAAGGTTTACTTCTCAGTGATAAAAAGATGCAAAAGACATAGCGTACATTTCCAAAGTAATCAGTTGACAAAATATGCTTAAGTACAAAGAATCATCGCAGAAAGATTCAAAGCTGATGCTCCTTCCATCTCTTGGGACTGACAGGAGAAGCATTTCAGCTACAAAATGCTTTTGCCAAAAGGTTGGGCTCGTCCGGGAGTCGAACCCGGGACCTCTCGCACCCGAAGCGAGAATCATACCACTAGACCAACGAGCCGCTCTCCAATACCAAGCTCTTCGGCGTTCTATCTCAGTCACAAAATATCATCTGACCTCATTTCTTCTTCATTAAATCAATTGAAACACTTTACTTTTCATTCACATGCTTGGAATAACCATCATCTAAACACTTTGGGATGCTCAAAATAAATCTCTCTATACAATATATTATTAATTATATTTCAACCAATCACGACGTAGATCGTGATCACGTGAGATAGCGAGAGCGAACCAGGCGTCAGTGCGTTAACGAACCTTGCAGGAAGAAGACAAGGGTGATTATGCTCTGACAATTCAGTGACTTAATCTATGCCCTTTAGCTCAAAGTGTGTACAATTACCGTTTGAGCTGGAATATCTACTCTCAGCGTGTACAATTACCGTTTGAGTGGTCATCAACATCCATCTGTTCTTTACCAAGAACAGAACAGGTGATCAACAACAGCCCCACGGGGGTACCAGCCAAGATGGCGGACGCTATGCTGCAATCAGCGGAGCACTCTCCCAGAGCTAATGATGTACTCGGCAAAATCTTGGATGACATGAATGCTTCATCATCTAAAGGTGGAGAAGGATGTCAAAAGCCACGTCCTAAAAGCGCTAAAAAGCGCTCCCTGGCATCTAAGGAACAACCCAAATCCAGTTCCAAACAAGCCAAAGAGGTTAGTAACTCGGCAGATAACCAGGCCTCCAACGGCAAGTCCCCGACTACACCCTCTAATGAGAGTCAAGACTGGCTTCTAGCCCAAGTCATGCAACAGAATATGAACACTCAGCAGCTGATATCCAGTATGACATCATCTATTTCCAAACTTGGAGACACTATGGCTTCATTTGTGAATCAGACACCACCCCTCAGCCTTGCTAGTGCAACTGTGACCCGTCCTCCATATGATGAAAGAGGGGAGGGGGGGAGCGCCATGGGCCATGAGTCCAGCGACGAGCTGTCTGACTGTGGCGGGAACGGCGCCATGGAAGACCTCTTTGATGATGCCGACTCTAGCGCGGTGGCAGCTGAAGAGGCTGCAGGTGCTCTGGGAACAGCGGATGACTCCACGCAAATGGATGAAAGTAGTGATATCTTAGACTCCCTGCTTCAGGATTATACCAACGAAGATCTCTTAGGCCCACCTATACAACCAAAGTTGGCAGAGGCAATGAACAATATGATGTTCAAGAAAATGCCTGACGAAAAGTTGAAAGAGAAACTTTCAGTTTACAAGTCTCCCCACAACTGTGAGTTGGTGAAAACGAGCAAAGTCAACCCAGAAATCTGGACTAAGCTCAAATCACAAGAACGGTCAAATGACATAAAGATGCAGAAACTCCAAGCTCCTGTCCTTAGGGCAGCTGTGCCATTGCTACACCTGGCCAGCGACCTGCTAAAAGTTAAGAACAAGGAAATGTCAGTGCAGCAATTAGACATCAAACAACTGGCGAAACAGGCCACTGATGCCATTAGTCTGCTCGCTCACGTGAACACAGAGCTAAACTACCGCCGACGGGAAATGATCAGACCACATCTCAATAAGCAATTCCAGCAGTTGTGTTCACCTCAGACGCCTATGTCTACCCTGCTGTTTGGAGACAACTTGGCGGAAACGATCAAGTCAATGAGTATGACCAACAGATTGGCTCAACAACTCACCTACAGTCAGCAGCGCCCGGCGCCCTACCACAAGCCGTTTACTGCATACAAGACTCCCTCTTATGCAACCAGCCGTAACCATGGCAACCCGGTGAGAGGAAGGGGTTTTTTAGACAGGAGTCGCCCCTTCCACAAGAAGAAATTCGAAGGGGGGAGGCACTAACTGGTACCCCAAGAGAGGTGAGCACTTTCAATATACCAAACAATGTATTTGTTGCGGGTAGACTACGATTTCACGTTCAGAGCTGGCAAGAACTATCTTCAGACCCGTTTATCTTGCAGACTGTAACTGGTTCTTACATAGACTTTACTTCGTTGCCCGTCCAGTCGCATATTCCCAAAGAAATTAGCTTCTCACCCCAAGAACATTTCATCATAGGTGGAGAAATCGCTAAACTTTTAGCTAAGGGAGTTATCGTTCCATCACGTCGTGAACATGGTGAATACATATCCACAATCTTCATTAGACTTAAGAAAAACGGGACATACAGACTTATCCTGAATCTGAAGCAACTAAATGGAAGTGTAGACTATGTCCATTTCAAGATGGACAGCCTTACAGCTGCTATCTCATTAGTGCGTAAGGACTGTTACATGGCATCGATAGATTTGAAAGATGCCTACTACACTGTGCCTGTTCATCCAAATCATCAGAAATACCTTAAATTCTTCTGGCAAGGTCAGCTATACCAGTTTACTGTTCTGCCAAACGGACTTAGTTGTGCTCCTAGATACTTCACAAAATTACTTAGAGTGCCGTTTTCATTTCTGAGAACACGGGGACATACTAATGTCGGATACATTGATGATTCGTTCATCGTTGGTGATGATAAGAAAGAATGTTCAACGTTTGTTTCGGAAACTGCTGTCTTGTTCACCAAACTAGGCTTTGTTTTACACCCTGAAAAATCGGTACTGTCACCTACACAGGAAATCACTTTTCTTGGTTTTGTCATCAACTCGTCATCAATGACCGTTTCTCCAGTTCCATCTAAAGCTCAGTTCGTGAAACAAGCCTGTGAAGCATTACTCAAGAAACAGTTGTGTTCGATCCGGGAACTAGCCGAGGTGATTGGTTACATGGTAGCGTGCTTTCCCGGAGTTCGATTAGGCCCCCTTAACTTCCGTCGCCTTGACAACGGCAAGTCACACGCTCTTCGAAACGCGAAAGGCAATTTTGACAAGGTATTAGAAGTCACCACAGATCAAACGGCTGATCTACAATGGTGGGTAGATAATGTGTGTACAAGTAGCAAGCCGATAAGTGTCGCACCTCCGGTAATTACCCTGACCTCAGACGCGTCAGACACCGGGTGGGGTGGGGCCCGCGGGAAACAGTCCACCGGCGGCCGGTGGTCACGTGATGAAACCGTTAAACATATAAACTACCTTGAGTTACTTGCGGCCTTCTTGACACTGCGGACATTCTGTTCCCTAGAATCCAGCTGTCATGTGAAACTAATGATTGACAATACCACGGCCGTCAGTTATATCAACAACATGGGTGGTAAGAAACCACCACTTGACAGCCTCGCAAGAGACACTTGGCTATGGGGTCTGCAGCGAGACTTGTGGTTAAGTGCGTGCCATGTTCCGGGTAAAGACAATGTGATTGCGGATCGAGAATCTAGAATAATGAAAGACAATACTGAGTGGTACATCGTTGATGAAGTGTTCAGTGAAATATGTAGGGTATTTGGGAAACCTGACATAGATTTGTTTGCCTCAAGACTTAATACTAGACTTGAAAAATATGCTTCTTGGAAGCCAGACCCAGATGCATGTGCCATTGACTCTTTTACGTTTGCATGGAATACTCACTTCTACGCTTTCCCGCCTTTCAGCATCCTGAATGCAGTGATAAAGAAAGTGGAAGAAGACCAAGCCAGAGGACTACTAGTGGCCCCAGTGTGGCCCACACAACCATGGTTCTCCAGACTCCTCAGACTCCTCATCCATCCACCAGTCATACTACCACCAGTCTCTCAGATCCTACGCCTTCCACACAACAAGGAGGCGAGACACTCTCTCGACAGAATGAAACTTGCAGTGTTTCCCTTATCAGGCTATCTCTTACACGGAGAGGAGTTTCGGACAGAGCTGCCAGTGTTATCCTCCAATCCTGGCGCAAATCCACTAGAGACCAGTACTCCACATACATCAAGAGATGGGTTGCGTTTTGTAATCAAAGGGAAATTGATACGCTGTGTCCATCTGTGACCGAGGTGTTAGATTTTCTGACGGAACTCTATGAGTTACACAACCTTGGTTACAGTGCACTTAACACAGCCAGATCCGCTCTGTCCTGTGTTATATCAGCAGATAACGTCACCATTGGATCTCATCCTCTCATTAACCGCTTCATGAAGGGAGTTTTTCAGACTCGCCCCTCACTTCCCAGAAACTCAGTGACGTGGGATACCAGTGTTGTTCTAGGTTATCTTAAAACATTGATGCCTTTGAAGGAACTGTCGTTGAAAGATTTGACACTTAAAACTGTGACTTTGATTGCGCTATTGTCAGGGCAGAGACTGCAAACTGTTCAACTATTAGATGTTAGAGATATTAGCTTGTTCAGTAGTTGTTGTAAGTTCAGAGTTGGTAGCCTGATCAAACAGTCGAGACCTGGGTCGCATCAGGCGGAGATCACTCTGCCGGCATACACGCCGAACAGTAGTCTGTGTATCGTTAGGGTATTACAGGAATACCTTGTCAGAACAGCTCCCATGCGGAACGGTGAGAATCAGCTATTCATTAGCTACACACAGCCGCATAAGGCTGTAAGTAAAGATACCGTGTCACGCTGGATCAAGCAGGTGCTTCAGTTGAGTGGCATAGACATGAATACGTTCACGCCACACAGTACAAGAATGGCGTCGACTAGTGCCGCGTTACGACATTCTGTGCCGCTTCAGACTATACTGAAAACGGCAGGGTGGAGTAGTTCTGCGACTTTCTCCAAGTTCTACAACAAACCAGTGACTGACAATACGTTCGCATTGGCCATCCTCGACAACAGCTGAACTATTAAACATATAATCATGGAGACTCGTCACATTCCAAGGACTTGGAAGTAGAAGTACATAGACTGGCAAGTGGTTGTTTGAGATTGCCAATTTGGACGTTTCATTTGTTCATATTTGCATATTATAATTAAACTAGCTGTCAGCTTATATTCAGCATTTGTTCTTTGTTTGAAACACCTGTGCTTTAAACATCTCACGTGATCACGATCTACGTCGTGATTGGTTGAAATATAATCGTAGATTAAACGAGACTTACCTGTAAGTTGAAGGTTGATATAGATTATATGAAATAATCACAAGTAGGAGGGATCACGTGCCCTCCCGAACTTATACAGTTACCCACCCTGCTATTTACAGGGTTTCAAACGCTTTAAAGTCTGACGCCTGGTTCGCTCTCGCTATCTCACGTGATCCCTCCTACTTGTGATTATTTCATATAATCTATATCAACCTTCAACTTACAGGTAAGTCTCGTTTAATCTACGATTAATTTCCCCTTATGTAATGAACATGCATCGTGCATTTACTTCAATGCAATACAGTAGTTCATAGAAGGCCAAACTCAAGAAACATTTAGGCACATCTTAAGGCTTGCGAGCCTGACAAAACGTAAAGAATGGACTTCGTTATGAAGTAACTTAATCAAATCCGTTTTTAACATTCGCTGTCAACTCATTTACTCACTTTACTGCTGAAAAAAATAAACCACGTCCCAAGACCTTCCAATTAATTGCTAAGCTCTTTCCATGAACGCAAGGTTTACTTCTCAGTGATAAAAAGATGCAAAAGACATAGTGTACATTTCCAAAGTAATCAGTTGACAAAATATGCTTAAGTACAAAGAATCATCGCCGAGAGATTCCAAGCTGATGCTTCTTCCATCTCTTGGGACTGACAGGAGAAGCATTTCAGCTACAAAATGCTTTTGCCAAAAGTTTGGGCTCGTCCGGGAGTCGAACCCGGGACCTCTCGCACCCGAAGCGAGAATCATACCACTAGACCAACGAGCCGCTCTCCAAAAGCTCTTCGACGTTCTATCGCAGTCTCAGCATATCATCTGACCTCATTTCTTCTTCATTTAATCAATTGAAACACTTTACCTTCATCCGCATACTTGGGATACCCATCATCTAAACACTTTGGTAGTGCTACAAATCACTCTCTCTGTACATTTCATTATTAATCAATCGCTCTCTTATGTAAGCAAAGCTACACTATGCATCTTACCACAATACATTATTTCACAGAGGAAAACATCAAACAACATTTAGGCACACCTTAAGGCTTGGGAGCCTCACTTCATTGCACAAGAGAACTGGCAAAACGCAAAGAATGGGCTTGGGTTATGATGTAACTTATTCAAATCCGTTTTTAACATTCGCCTTCAACCCCCATTTCTCTTTCAAAAAACAAACCACGTCCCAAGACCTTCAAATCAATTGCTAAGTTGTTTTCATGAACGCAAGGTTTACTTCTCAGTGATAAAAAGATGCAAAAGACATAGTGTACATTTCCAAAGTAATCAGTTGACAAAAGATGCTTAAGTACAAAGAATCATCGCCGAGAGATTCCTAGCTGAAGCTTCTTCCATCTCTTGGGACTGACAGGAGAAGCATTTCAGCTACAAAATGCTTTTGCCAAAAGGTTGGGCTCGTCCGGGAGTCGAACCCGGGACCTCTCGCACCCGAAGCGAGAATCATACCACTAGACCAACGAGCCGCTCTCCAACACCAAGCTCTTCGACGTTCTATCGCAGTCTCTACATATCATCTGACCTCATTTCTTCTTCATTTAATCAATTGAAACACTTTACCTTCATTCACATGCTTGGAATAACCATCATCTAAACACTTTGGCAATGCTCAAAATAAATCTCTCTATACAATTTATTATTAATTAATTTCCCCTTATGTAATGAACATGCATCGTGCATTTACTTCAATGCAATACAGTAGTTCATGGAAGGCCAAACTCAAGAAACATTTAGGCACATCTTAAGGCTTGCGAGCCTATCAAAACGCAAAGAATGGACTTGGTTATGAAGTAACTTAATCAAATCCGTTTTTAACATTCGCCGTCAACTCATTTACTCACTTTTCTCCTACGAAAAACAAACCACGTCCCCATGACCTACAAATCAATTGCAAAATTGTTTCCATGAACGCAAGGTTTACTTCTCAGTGTTAAACAAATATAAAAGACATTTATAAAGTGTACATTTCTACTGTAATCAGTTGGCAAAGGATGCTTTAAGACAAACAAGCATCGTCGAGAGATTCCAAGCTGATGCTTCTTCCATCTCTTGGGACTGACAGGAGAAGCATTTCAACTGCGAATGTTTTTGCCAAAATATTGGGCTCGTCCGGGAGTCGAACCCGGGACCTCTCGCACCCGAAGCAAGAATCATACTACTAGACCAACGAGCCGCTCTCCAACACCAAGCTCTTCGACGTTCTATCGCAGTCTCTACATATCATCTGACCTCATTTCTTCTTCATTTAATCAATTGAAACACTTTACCTTCATCCACATGCTTGGAATAACCATCATCTAAACACTTTGGCAATGCTCAAAATAAATCTCTCTATACAATTTATTATTAATTAATTTCCCCTTATGTAATGAACATGCATCGTGCATTTACTTCAATGCAATACAGTAGTTCATAGAAGGACAAACTCAAGAAACATTTAGGCACATCTTAAGGCTTGCGAGCCTGACAAAACGTAAAGAATGGACTTCGTTATGAAGTAACTTAATCAAATCCGTTTTTAACATTCGCCGTCAACTCATTTACTCACTTTTCTGCTGCAAAAAATAAACCACGTCCCAAGACCTTCCAATTAATTGCTAAGCTCTTTCCATGAACGCAAGGTTTACTTCTCAGTGATAAAAAGATGCAAAAGACATAGTGTACATTTCCAAAGTAATCAGTTGACAAAATATGCTTAAGTACAAAGAATCATCGCAGAAAGATTCAAAGCTGATGCTCCTTCCATCTCTTGGGACTGACAGGAGAAGCATTTCAGCTACAAAATGCTTTTGCCAAAAGGTTGGGCTCGTCCGGGAGTCGAACCCGGGACCTCTCGCACCCGAAGCGAGAATCATACCACTAGACCAACGAGCCGCTCTCCAATACCAAGCTCTTCGGCGTTCTATCTCAGTCACAAAATATCATCTGACCTCATTTCTTCTTCATTAAATCAATTGAAACACTTTACTTTTCATTCACATGCTTGGAATAACCATCATCTAAACACTTTGGGATGCTCAAAATAAATCTCTCTATACAATATATTATTAATTAATTTCCCCTTATGTAATGAACATGCATCGTGCATTTACTTCAATGCAATACAGTAGTTCATAGAAGGCCAAACTCAAGAAACATTTAGGCACATCTTAAGGCTTGCGAGCCTGACAAAACGTAAAGAATGGACTTCGTTATGAAGTAACTTAATCAAATCCGTTTTTAACATTCGCCGTCAACTCATTTACTCACTTTACTGCTGCAAAAAATAAACAACGTCCCAAGACCTTCCAATTAATTGCTAAGCTCTTTCCATGAACGCAAGGTTTACTTCTCAGTGATAAAAAGATGCAAAAGACATAGTGTACATTTCCAAAGTAATCAGTTGACAAAATATGCTTAAGTACAAAGAATCATCGCCGAGAGATTCCAAGCTGATGCTTCTTCCATCTCTTGGGACTGACAGGAGAAGCATTTCAGCTACAAAATGCTTTTGCCAAAAGTTTGGGCTCGTCCGGGAGTCGAACCCGGGACCTCTCGCACCCGAAGCGAGAATCATACCACTAGACCAACGAGCCGCTCTCCAAAAGCTCTTCGACGTTCTATCGCAGTCTCAGCATATCATCTGACCTCATTTCTTCTTCATTTAATCAATTGAAACACTTTACCTTCATCCGCATACTTGGGATACCCATCATCTAAACACTTTGGTAGTGCTACAAATCACTCTCTCTGTACATTTCATTATTAATCAATCGCTCTCTTATGTAAGCAAAGCTACACTATGCATCTTACCACAATACATTATTTCACAGAGGAAAACATCAAGCAACATTTAGGCACACCTTAAGGCTTGGGAGCCTCACTTCATTGCACGAGAGAACTGGCAAAACGCAAAGAATGGGCTTGGGTTATGATGTAACTTATTCAAATCCGTTTTTAACATTCGCCGTCAACCCCCATTTCTGTTTCAAAAAACAAACCACGTCCCAAGACCTTCAAATCAATTGCTAAGTTGTTTTCATGAACGCAAGGTTTACTTCTCAGTGATAAAAAGATGCAAAAGACATAGTGTACATTTCCAAAGTAATCAGTTGACAAAAGATGCTTAAGTACAAAGAATCATCGCCGAGAGATTCCTAGCTGAAGCTTCTTCCATCTCTTGGGACTGACAGGAGAAGCATTTCAGCTACAAAATGCTTTTGCCAAAAGGTTGGGCTCGTCCGGGAGTCGAACCCGGGACCTCTCGCACCCGAAGCGAGAATCATACCACTAGACCAACGAGCCGCTCTCCAACACCAAGCTCTTCGACGTTCTATCGCAGTCTCTACATATCATCTGACCTCATTTCTTCTTCATTTAATCAATTGAAACACTTTACCTTCATCCACATGCTTGGAATAACCATCATCTAAACACTTTGGCAGTGCTCAAAATAAATCTCTCTATACAATTTATTATTAATTAATTTCCCCTTATGTAATGAACATGCATCGTGCATTTACTTCAATGCAATACAGTAGTTCATGGAAGGCCAAACTCAAGAAACATTTAGGCACATCTTAAGGCTTGCGAGCCTATCAAAACGCAAAGAATGGACTTGGTTATGAAGTAACTTAATCAAATCCGTTTTTAACATTCGCCGTCAACTCATTTACTCACTTTTCTCCTACGAAAAACAAACCACGTCCCCATGACCTACAAATCAATTGCAAAATTGTTTCAATGAACGCAAGGTTTACTTCTCAGTGTTAAACAAATATAAAAGACATTTATAAAGTGTACATTTCTACTGTAATCAGTTGGCAAAGGATGCTTTAAGACAAACAAGCATCGTCGAGAGATTCCAAGCTGATGCTTCTTCCATCTCTTGGGACTGACAGGAGAAGCATTTCAACTGCAAATGTTTTTGCCAAAATATTGGGCTCGTCCGGGAGTCGAACCCGGGACCTCTCGCACCCGAAGCGAGAATCATACTACTAGACCAACGAGCCGCTCTCCAACACCAAGCTCTTCGACGTTCTATCGCAGTCTCTACATATCATCTGACCTCATTTCTTCTTCATTTAATCAATTGAAACACTTTACCTTCATCCACATGCTTGGAATAACCATCATCTAAACACTTTGGCAATGCTCAAAATAAATCTCTCTATACAATTTATTATTAATTAATTTCCCCTTATGTAATGAACATGCATCGTGCATTTACTTCAATGCAATACAGTAGTTCATAGAAGGCCAAACTCAAGAAACATTTAGGCACATCTTAAGGCTTGCGAGCCTGACAAAACGTAAAGAATGGACTTCGTTATGAAGTAACTTAATCAAATCCGTTTTTAACATTCGCCGTCAACTCATTTACTCACTTTTCTGCTGCAAAAAATAAA
Organism: Haliotis rufescens; assembly: GCF_023055435.1. Lineage (NCBI taxonomy): Eukaryota > Metazoa > Mollusca > Gastropoda > Lepetellida > Haliotidae > Haliotis > Haliotis rufescens. The sequence goes on from NW_025963780.1 coordinate 4,009,803, forward strand.
CCACGTCCCAAGACCTTCCAATTAATTGCTAAGCTCTTTCCATGAACGCAAGGTTTACTTCTCAGTGATAAAAAGATGCAAAAGACATAGTGTACATTTCCAAAGTAATCAGTTGACAAAATATGCTTAAGTACAAAGAATCATCGCCGAGAGATTCCAAGCTGATGCTTCTTCCATCTCTTGGGACTGACAGGAGAAGCATTTCAGCTACAAAATGCTTTTGCCAAAAGTTTGGGCTCGTCCGGGAGTCGAACCCGGGACCTCTCGCACCCGAAGCGAGAATCATACCACTAGACCAACGAGCCGCTCTCCAAAAGCTCTTCGACGTTCTATCGCAGTCTCAGCATATCATCTGACCTCATTTCTTCTTCATTTAATCAATTGAAACACTTTACCTTCATCCGCATACTTGGAATACCCATCATCTAAACACTTTGGTAGTGCTACAAATCACTCTCTCTGTACATTTCATTATTAATCAATCGCTCTCTTATGTAAGCAAAGCTACACTATGCATCTTACTACAATACATTATTTCACAGAGGAAAACATCAAGCAACATTTAGGCACACCTTAAGGCTTGGGAGCCTCACTTCATTGCACAAGAGAACTGGCAAAACGCAAAGAATGGGCTTGGGTTATGATGTAACTTATTCAAATCCGTTTTTAACATTCGCCTTCAACCCCCATTTCTGTTTCAAAAAGCAAACCACGTCCCAAGACCTTCAAATCAATTGCTAAGTTGTTTTCATGAACGCAAGGTTTACTTCTCAGTGATAAAAAGATGCAAAAGACATAGTGTACATTTCCAAAGTAATCAGTTGACAAAATATGCTTAAGTACAAAGAATCATCGCCGACAGATTCCTAGCTGAAGCATCTTCCATCTCTTGGGACTGACAGGAGAAGCATTTCAGCTACAAAATGCTTTTGCCAAAAGTTTGGGCTCGTCCGGGAGTCGAACCCGGGACCTCTCGCACCCGAAGCGAGAATCATACCACTAGACCAACGAGCCGCTCTCCAACACCAAGCTCTCCGACGTTCTATCGCAGTCTCTACATATCATCTGACCTCATTTCTTCTTCATTTAATCAATTGAAACACTTTACCTTCATCCACATGCTTGGAATAACCATCATCTAAACACTTTGGCAATGCTCAAAATAAATCTCTCTATACAATTTATTATTAATTAATTTCCCCTTATGTAATGAACATGCATCGTGCATTTACTTCAATGCAATACAGTAGTTCATAGGTGGACAAACTCAAGAAACATTTAGGCACATCTTAAGGCTTGCGAGCCTATCAAAACGCAAAGAATGGACTTGGTTATGAAGTAACTTAATCAAATCCGTTTTTAACATTCGCCGTCAACTCATTTACTCACTTTTCTCCTACGAAAAACAAACCACGTCCCCATGACCTACAAATCAATTGCAAAATTGTTTCCATGAACGCAAGGTTTACTTCTCAGTGTTAAACAAATATAAAAGACATTTATAAAGGGTACATTTCTACTGTAATCAGTTGGCAAAGGATGCTTTAAGACAAACAAGCATCGTCGAGAGATTCCAAGCTGATGCTTCTTCCATCTCTTGGGACTGACAGGAGAAGCATTTCAACTGCAAATGTTTTTGCCAAAAAATTGGGCTCGTCCGGGAGTCGAACCCGGGACCTCTCGCACCCGAAGCGAGAATCATACCACTAGACCAACGAGCCACTCTCCAACACCAAGCTCTTCGACGTTCTATCGCAGTCTCTACATATCATCTGACCTCATTTCTTCTTCATTTAATCAATTGAAACACTTTACCTTCATCCACATGCTTGGAATAACCATCATCTAAACACTTTGGCAATGCTCAAAATAAATCTCTCTATACAATTTATTATTAATTAATTTCCCCTTATGTAATGAACATGCATCGTGCATTTACTTCAATGCAATACAGTAGTTCATAGAAGGCCAAACTCAAGAAACATTTAGGCACATCTTAAGGCTTGCGAGCCTGACAAAACGTAAAGAATGGACTTCGTTATGAAGTAACTTAATCAAATCCGTTTTTAACATTCGCCGTCAACTCATTTACTCACTTTTCTGCTGCAAAAAATAAACCACGTCCCAAGACCTTCCAATTAATTGCTAAGCTCTTTCCATGAACGCAAGGTTTACTTCTCAGTGATAAAAAGATGCAAAAGACATAGTGTACATTTCCAAAGTAATCAGTTGACAAAATATGCTTAAGTACAAAGAATCATCGCCGAGAGATTCCAAGCTGATGCTTCTTCCATCTCTTGGGACTGACAGGAGAAGCATTTCAGCTACAAAATGCTTTTGCCAAAAGTTTGGGCTCGTCCGGGAGTCGAACCCGGGACCTCTCGCACCCGAAGCGAGAATCATACCACTAGACCAACGAGCCGCTCTCCAAAAGCTCTTCGACGTTCTATCGCAGTCTCAGCATATCATCTGACCTCATTTCTTCTTCATTTAATCAATTGAAACACTTTACCTTCATCCGCATACTTGGAATACCCATCATCTAAACACTTTGGTAGTGCTACAAATCACTCTCTCTGTACATTTCATTATTAATCAATCGCTCTCTTATGTAAGCAAAGCTACACTATGCATCTTACTACAATACATTATTTCACAGAGGAAAACATCAAGCAACATTTAGGCACACCTTAAGGCTTGGGAGCCTCACTTCATTGCACAAGAGAACTGGCAAAACGCAAAGAATGGGCTTGGGTTATGATGTAACTTATTCAAATCCGTTTTTAACATTCGCCTTCAACCCCCATTTCTGTTTCAAAAAGCAAACCACGTCCCAAGACCTTCAAATCAATTGCTAAGTTGTTTTCATGAACGCAAGGTTTACTTCTCAGTGATAAAAAGATGCAAAAGACATAGTGTACATTTCCAAAGTAATCAGTTGACAAAATATGCTTAAGTACAAAGAATCATCGCCGAGAGATTCCTAGCTGAAGCTTCTTCCATCTCTTGGGACTGACAGGAGAAGCATTTCAGCTACAAAATGCTTTTGCCAAAAGGTTGGGCTCGTCCGGGAGTCGAACCCGGGACCTCTCGCACCCGAAGCGAGAATCATACCACTAGACCAACGAGCCGCTCTCCAACACCAAGCTCTTCGACGTTCTATTTCAGTCTCTACATATCATCTGACCTCATTTCTTCTTCATTTAATCAATTGAAACACTTTACCTTCATCCACATGCTTGGAATAACCATCATCTAAACACTTTGGCAATGCTCAAAATAAATCTCTCGATACAATTTATTATTAATTAATTTCCCCTTATGTAATGAACATGCATCGTGCATTTACTTCAATGCAATACAGTAGTTCATGGAAGGCCAAACTCAAGAAACATTTAGGCACATCTTAAGGCTTGCGAGCCTGACAAAACTTTAAGAATGGACTTCGTTATGAAGTAACTTAATCAAATCCGTTTTTAACATTCGCAGTCAACTCATTTACTCACTTTTCTGCTGCAAAAAATAAACCACGTCCCAAGACCTTCCAATTAATTGCTAAGCTCTTTCCATGAACGCAAGGTTTACTTCTCAGTGATAAAAAGATGCAAAAGACATAGTGTACATTTCCAAAGTAATCAGTTGACAAAATATGCTTAAGTACAAAGAATCATCGCCGAGAGATTCCAAGCTGATGCTTCTTCCATCTCTTGGGACTGACAGGAGAAGCATTTCAGCTACAAAATGCTTTTGCCAAAAGTTTGGGCTCGTCCGGGAGTCGAACCCGGGACCTCTCGCACCCGGGACCTCTCGCACCCGAAGCGAGAATCATACCACTAGACCAACGAGCCGCTCTCCAACACCAAGCTCTCCGACGATCTATCGCAGTCTCTACATATCATCTGACCTCATTTCTTCTTCATTTAATCAATTGAAACACTTTACCTTCATCCACATGCTTGGAATAACCATCATCTAAACACTTTGGCAATGCTCAAAATAAATCTCTCTATACAATTTATTATTAATTAATTTCCCCTTATGTAATGAACATGCATCGTGCATTTACTTCAATGCAATACAGTAGTTCATAGGTGGACAAACTCAAGAAACATTTAGGCACATCTTAAGGCTTGCGAGCCTGACAAAACGCAAAGAATGGACTTGGTTATGAAGTAACTTAATCAAATCCGTTTTTAACATTCGCCGTCAACTCATTTACTCACTTTTCTCCTACGAAAAACAAACCACGTCCCCATGACCTACAAATCAATTGCAAAATTGTTTCCATGAACGCAAGGTTTACTTCTCAGTGTTAAACAAATATAAAAGACATTTATAAAGTGTACATTTCTACTGTAATCAGTTGGCAAAGGATGCTTTAAGACAAACAAGCATCGCCGAGAGATTCCAAGCTGATGCTTCTTCCATCTCTTGGGACTGACAGGAGAAGCATTTCAACTGCAAATGTTTTTGCCAAAAAATTGGGCTCGTCCGGGAGTCGAACCCGGGACCTCTCGCACCCGAAGCGAGAATCATACCACTAGACCAACGAGCCAGATAATAGATACGTAATTCAAATTCAAATCTGAATCCTTTCGAAATAACGCTGATTAAACACAAAGCAATTTCATGGGGACAAACCACAGCAACCGAAACGAGCATCTTTGCGCTTGAACTAAAAACACGGTCTTCTGGCTTTTGTTTTATTAAAGAGGGTCGTTTTGTTTTTTTGGGGAGTTAATTCAATTACCCTTTCCTGATGAAGTTTGATTAAAATAAACAAAAAAAAACAACTTCTGTGTAGTCATTTGGCAGCTGATCAGCATATCTCACTGTATTAAGCCATACCTGACTTTCTGAGGTCTTTGATATAAAAAAGGACAGCTTGCATGTACATACCTATCGTCAGTTAAATTAAACAAGCCGTGATATATACAATCATAGTTACCTCCCTTTAGTCTGATGTGGCATGCCCGCATATTTGTCAACTTCTATTAATAAACATTTTTGGGCGTGTTCTCAGCTGGGATTGCGATTTCCCTCGGTGTGACGTCACAGGGCAAATGAATCACCGCTTGACAAAGGCTCGGACGGGTTACTGGTCTTCAGACAGGCCTACTTTGTCGTTATAAACGACCGGCAGTAAACATGTTGAGGTCACATCATAGCATTCATACGAATGCTATGCGTACGAACTCGTGTTTATAAATTTATTAATGTGTCCTTTTATGGTACTACGTTTTTTCTTAACTATTGTTAAAGGAAACCGCACTAGACATAGTGTTCCACTTGGCCACAGTTAAGTGAGTGAGTGAGTTGGGTTTAACGGCGCTTTGAATTTTGTTCCGGTTATATCACAGCGTGTCAGTTTAATGTGGGAGCAAAGCCTGAAGTGATGCAGGTCTCAGACATTTACCACTTTGGTGAAACCCACGAGTATGGGCATGGTGCTGGCAAACGTAGAAACCTAATCGGGGCGAACCGGGATTCGAACCCACAATTATAGGATCCTGGCGTGCCTAAGGGACGTAACTCTCTACAGCGAATGGGTAACCCTTTCCCCTACAGTTATGTATTAGGTATTTTAATTCGATATATTTTTAGATTTTCAGTTTTCGTTTAGAAAATATTCACCGGTCTTTTGCTTTTTGTGAGCAATGTAATCTGTTTCGGCGAATAATCTATACTCTGGCGTTGATATTTTCCATTCACAAAAAATGTGAAGCGGGAGACACTTTATTTTTTTGTTCCAAACCAACGATTTAACTGTGATTCACATGAAGCAGGTACGTTTAGTCGGACTATGTATGTGTAAAGAGAATCTCACCCTAGTGTCAAATATATCAGATATATTACGACGATTTGATAAAACTTACAACTATCCAAGACTTGCCGGGGATATTTTTACTTTTATCAACAAGTCGTGATATATTTGAGATGTGACGTCATGATAACCGATGACGTCACAGTGGTCTGAAAAGCATTGCGATGAAAGTTCATTGTAGCACTATCTCCAAGTGATATCACAAGTAGAAGCCAGTTTTTGACAGTAAACAGAGATAACTACACGAGTGTGTGTCAGATTTTTCTTACCACGAGTTGTTTGATAACGTATCTAACGATCGATAATATGTTTCTTACACACCCTAAAATCGCAATGACCGCCTACGTGGCCTAAGGGTAGAGCGTCCACCCGGAGAGCGGAAGGTCCGCGGTTCGATCCCCGACCGCGTCATACCAAAAGACGTAAAAGGTGGTACTTCTTGTTACCCTGTCTGGCGCTCGGCATTAAGGGGCTAAAACAAGGACTGGTCGGCTCGGAGTCAGTATCTGTGTCTGAGTGGGGTATTCATGTTAAACTGCGGCATGGTATCTCAGTGAGCTAGCACTATAAATCGGCATCAGTCCGGACTAGTACAAGCAGCCACACAAACACACACACGTACATGCACGTCGCTATATAAGTTCAATAATCTTGGACGCGACGTTAAACCCCATTTCACCTCACCTAAAATCGCAACTTTTTTAGGATCGAATGGACGTTTTTTGTCTTTTCTCTTGATCGCGGTGGCGCATTAATACATAACATAACGGTCATTATTGACGTCACCCGACGCTCACGCTCATAATACCATATATATACACAAACATCATCAAGTTAGAAACATCTGCATGCAACGGTACATCGAGCTTTAAACCCAGGTCATTGTGTTTGAGGGGAGCCGGCGGCACGACCGACTCATCGGGTCAAAAACTCACGGACTTGACATAAATATTCAAGTAAAGTGTCACACTCCGTCGCAGTGGTGACTCAGCATAACACCACTGCCACAGGCTAATTTGCATATCACGTGACCGGACTTTTCTCTTGTTTGTAAACAAACGCGCTTTTTCAGAAATCAGTATAGAACGGACTAATGCAAGTATTGGGGGGCGCTTTACATATTGTTTTGCATAACTATATAGATATGCTACTACAACTGCGACAGTGAGTTGCATGACAATATATATTTATGCATCAAAGTGACCGTGTCGCTAGCTCTCCGTTGCGCTTCGATGACAGCACGTGGAGCCGTACAACCAATGTAAACATAGGATAACTACGCAAAAACAAGTAGATTTTTACGTATTTGCATACTTTCTCAATGAAAGTTAACCATTCTATGACATTTGCTTATGAAAATGTGTAGACTTGTCAAACATGAAACGGATGAAAAGCATATGCAATATCTTGAATGGACTGTGAAAGATGTGACGAATCGTCACATGGCGCTGGCCTGTGGCAGAGGTACTATGCTAGCTGGCTGCCGGCCGCATGGAACTCTGGGTAGGAGAGTGGTAAAGTGTCAGACAATGCAGTGCCTATCGGGACAGGACTGCAGTAAACGTTGCACAGGACAGTCTAGACTTGCAAAAGTCTCCAAGGCAAAAAGTATTAGTTTAAATCATATTTTCTAGATTTTATCAACAATAAGAACAAGTTGTCCCTTTGTTTGTTTGCCACCATTTGTTTGTTTAACGCGGCACTCCGAGATATTCCAGCTGTATGACGGCGGTCGGTAAATAATTGAGTCTGAACCAGACAACCCAGTGATTGACATCATGAGTATCGATCTGTGCAGTTGGTTTAGACGACGGATTAGTAGGTTATTGTTTGCAGATTTAGTAAAAAAGAAGGCCGGGGTAGCCTTGTGGTTTAAAAGGTTCATTTGCCACCATGCTATGGATAGAATATTGTTAAAAACATACTCACTCACAAATGATAATGAAGACATTTCAAAACTTCACATGAACAAGAAACATATTATTCATATACTTCGAAATGCACCCTAATTCCCCAGACTCCTACAATATGCAAACTATAGATTTTGCTATGCGATTAGTATTAGCCTGTTGAAGGGGCAGATAGTAGCCTAGACTAACATCTCGTCTCTGAAATGAACAAATTTTACAGAAAAAAAACCCAGTTGTTAAAATATCTTAATAAAAATGTAATTAAAAAAGGAGCCCAGAGACTTTCTTCATTATTTAGTAATCTAGACTTACACACTATTATAGACTTGCATATCTAAAAATATTTCGAATTAATATATCTATTACATAACTGTGGGGGCAAGGGTTGCCCAGTCGCTGTGCAGAGTTCCGTCCCTTAGGCACGCCAGGAACCTATGATTGTGGGTTCGAATCTCGGTTCGCCCCGATTAGGTTTCTACGTTTGCCAGCACCATGCCCATACTCGTGGGTTTCACCAAAGTAGTAAATGTCTGAGACCTGCATCACTTCGGGCTTTCCTCCCACATTAAGCTGACACGATGTGATATAGCCAGAACACTGTTCAAAGCGCCGTTAAACCCAACTCACTCACTCACTTAACTGTTGCCTAGTGGAACACTATGTCTAGTGCGGTTGTGTGGTTTCAAGATAGTTGAGAAAAAACGGATACAATTGTGTTTTATTTGGCCAAACACGATTTAATGAAGGTGTCACTATCTTCTTTCGATCGTCTCTATTAAAACCTGAGGATGATTCCTTGAACACTACCGAGTCGACGAGTTCCATTGTGGCCCTCTTATACACCGTGCTCATTGGGTCCGGCAGACCTGAAAATCACACGCTATTTAAAATATTCCATTGAGTAAGTATTCAATGGATAATATACTGTTTCTTCACCGGTTCAATGAAGCACTCTCGTTCACGACGTGAAATCATACCTGGCCCTTCAGCAGTTACCTCCCCTTACTAGACTAAATTCATGGCGTTCCATAACTGATGTTATACAAACAGGTGTGGCGAGAAGTAGCGTTTGTTCTCGGTTAGGGCTGGTGACACAGAAAGAGTAGCCCCGACCGAAACACCTGTTTCATATTGGACGGGGTATCCCCGGCGATGAGCGTGGGCGATCCGGCGGAGACACCACGGCAGAAGTTTACAGTTCACTCGCATTGCCGTCTGCTCGCGGTGAGGGTGACTGGCTATCAAGTGACACCGACTTTCAAACGGAACGAGCACAATTCGGCCCAAGTGGTGGATTTTACTGGGATATATATATCAAGCCTGGTAAGTGTATCAACTGTCTTTAGTTTAGTAGCAATTTGTTAAACGGACAAGCTACAAGCAGACGATATTTTGAAATTGGTATGAAATTGATTTTCGTTGACACGAGTTTTAGTTGTGAATTTACAACGTATAAGAAGATTGTTACTGTGTATTATATCGTTGGAGTGATTTCTAATTGGACGAAGATTTTGTGGAATAAATTAACATGTTCAATGAATAAATAATTTGCATGTAAACGTGTGCTTGTGGGGGCAGAAGTGTGGATCAAGTAAAAACTCAATACTTAGTGTGTTTTTAAATAATAACGACTTCGAAACGCAAATAGCATCGGGATTAAGATTTGAATTCATCTAGCATGTTGTGTGGTAGTGCTTCTGATACCACTCGCCATTCTTTCTCCCCTTTTCCCCCAAACTTTATATGTATACTTGATGAATTTAGGTCCAGTTGTGTATTACATTTGCTTATGCAGTGTTCATTGTAAACAACATGGGATTGTTCAGGGTGCAGTTTATATGACTACACATTTGTTATAGGAGCACCCGTAGATCTGTGCATTGTGTCTGTATTTCCGTATATCTACCCGTGACGCATTGTGGTTGGTTTTGGGACCGTATATCGTTATACGCTACGACAGTGAATTCACGTGTGGGTTCATCATCTAAGAGAGCGTACAAAGGAAGATTTTTAAAACCCGGCACATTACCTGTCATATTTGCTGGGTCGTTTTTACTCTTGTATTGTATTCGTGAAGTCATCGGGTTGACAAATCCCTAATGGGTACAATGCGGGACGTCTTTCTGGTGTTCCCTGCCGTGATGTTTCTTGAATATTGTTAAAAGCGGCGGAAAACCTCACTTACTCACTGTATTTGTTTCATACCAGAAATATCAAGTTGTTTTCCTGGAAAATAGTGTATTTACACTTTAAATATCACTTGTAATGACTATGCAGTTTTGGTCAATGTCCTTACTGGCTGGCTGTCAATGACACGTGTGTGTGTGTGTGTGTGTGTGTGTGTGTGTGTGTGTGTGTGTGTGTGTGTGTGTGTGTGTGTGTGTGTGTGTGTGTGTGTGTGTGTGTGTGTGTGTGTGTGTGTGTGTGTGTGTGTGTGTGTGTGTGTGGCTGCTTGCTCTAGTCCAGATCAATGCCGATTTTATAGTGTTAGCCCACTGAGATACCATGCCTCAGTTTAACATGTATACACCACTCAAACACAGTATGCTGACTCCAAGCCGAACAGTCCTTGTTTTAGCCCCTTCATGCCGAACGCCAGACAGGGTAACAAGAAGTACCATCCCTTAACGTCTTATGGTTAGACCGTTTGATAGGGTAAGGCATTGGTATTATGTGGACACCAATTAAATGGTACAGGCAAAAGTCCTTTTCTGTTCACCTTGATGGAATCACGGTTTGGGAGAGTAGTTCTGAATTCGTTTTGAAATGACGTTCTCGTTGAATACATGGGTAACGCATGATTTGTCAACGTCCACAATTACTGGCTTACGAGGCGAGCAGGCAGTGGCAGGCACCTATTCACTGTGTTGTTCTGTCGGTGGCTAGTGTAGATAGGCTTCCATAAACTAATCTGGAGATGCCGTTTTGATAGAGTTAAGCCAGGGTACTTTATCATCATCGTGCCGGAACACACGTGATCGACTTACTTCAGCGTGAATTGAATATGTTGTTATCAATGTATTCGATTTTAGTGGGTACTTGTCTGCCACCAATGTCCTAGTTGATATTTTCGCCAACTATCCTACTAGATATTCTAGCTTTATTGCATTAGAGTGAGTGAGTGAGTTGAAATGTAACGTTGAATCGGCATCATTTTAGCCATAATGTATCAGTTTGGCATTATAACCAGGATGGCTTTATAACCTGTTTGACATAACAAGGATGGCTTTATAACTAGTTTGACATCATAACAAGCTGGGGTGGCTTTTTAACCAGTTTGGTATTGTAATCAGGATGGCTTTATAACCTGTTTGACATAACAAGGATGGCTTTATAACTAGTTTGACATTATAACAAGCTGGGGTGGCTTTTAAACCAGTTTGGTATTGTAATCAGGATGGCTTTATAACCGCTTTGGTTTATAACTAGCTTCGTGAAACAGGCATTGGTAAGGAATTGAAATGACTGAAAACATCATCCCTGATCTGAACAAGCCCTTGTGAGATTTAGGATAACAGCTTTTAACGCCGCTTTGAACAGTATATCAGTTTATCACGGCTTGTCAGCTTGAAGGAAGTCCGAAGTGATGCAGATCTTAGACGTTAATCACTTCGGAGAACTCTCCAAGGTGTTAAATCTGCGAATTGCCCTGCCCTAGACTACTGGGCCATTCGTGCCCCGTCAGCGTGATATAGGTGTATATCTACATGTATAAATGTAACACCGAATCTGTGCAACTGCCCAATGCCTGCAATGGGCAAACAATGGTCTGCTCATTGCATGCAATGGTCAATAGTTGTGAATGAGAAATAATTCTCCAAATATTTCACAAAATGGGCAGCCAGCTGGCTCATTTCACGCAATGGGGAGTTGCACAGATTGGGTGAAACATATATAACTCGTTGCCGACTGCAAAACTGATGAGCCGACGAACAACATGTGGTGTATCATAATATCACCCAGGCCCACCCACCCCAGGAATCTGGACCGGGCATCCAAGTCATCGATATGACGATATCGAGATCCGATGACACGTAGTCAACCAAGTCATCGAGATTGACCCCGAACTAACCTTCATTCTAATTCATTTGTGATTTTATATACATGCATATGCACGTAACATTTGGGCAGAGGTTCCGTCGTGGTGAAAACTTGTGAAACGAGTCTTGTTCGTGAAAGTTATACCAAGTCGCTTTTTGTGTGTTTGTCGTATAATGGAAATACTAATATATAAACATGGAATGTCGCTGAAACATAGGTTACAATATAATGCCTAAATCGTGTCCGCCACAGCGGAAAACTGTCAAGTGTTTGTCAATTGTTCGGGTAATAATGACGATGATGTAGGGTAAAAATATTTCCGTCTGACATAGCTTTTGTTTGACTATAATATCACATTATTTCAGGGTTATACTTCGGGTGTTTGACAATGAAATAATGCCCTTCCCGCGCTTCCTACCACTGTACTGAGGTCACTTGGCGCAGTCAGCATCGACTTACAACGTATTCAGGTCACTGTATGCAGGGTTGCCTGTTTCACATTTATTGTTGGGATTTCGGTTCAGAAACATTTCCTTTTACCACATACAACACGTAAGAGCCGAGTAACGAAAATCGGGTGATTACAATGTGTAACCTGGCCGATTGTGTGTCATCGTACTCAAATGGCTTTGGGAGCAAAGTAGTTAAAGCGTTCGCTCGTCACGCGGAAAGCTTGGGTTCGATTCCTAACATGGGATTGAAGCTCATTTCTGGTGTCCCTCGCCGTGATTTTGCTGGAATACTGATAGAAGTCACACACTCACTGAAATAGCGTGTTCAATCATGCTACCAACCCTAGTTAGTCTGTCTAGATTTTAACACGTGCCGTGATCGGATGTAATTGTTTTAGGCGTAAAACAGCATTCACACACTTACTGGCAAAAACTGGGCATATTTGTAACCCCTACCAGTGGTAATTATTGACCTATATTATATAAGTCTAATACGAAATAATTACTTGAAGTTCTAAAATCGAGGGCCCCTTTCCACAAAGCGATCTTAGCGCTAAGACGACCGTAACACTCATACTTTAACACTGGATTATGATAATCGTAGCATTAAGATCGCTTTTTGAAAATGGGCCCGTTCAACAAAGTGATCTCAGTCTCGAAACTGTTGTAGAATAGGACTAATGGTCGCGAAGCAATAAGGTGGCTTAGAGGACCATGTCCACAAAACAATCTTAGCACAGTGGGTGGGTCCCAAGGATTACAGTTCAATCTTCAAAACGCAGTATTTTTAAACATAGACTTACCACAACCCTATTGCTAAAATCGCTTCGTAGAACAAATCCCAGATTTGGTTATGTATCAGCTCAAATTTTACATTCATTTCTCTGCATAATTCATATTCTACTGCGTTGACTTTAAAATCTTTATAGATCCTTACAAGTGAAGCTTAGTGACCGACGACGGGCTCATATACATTCCTTGAAAGGCTTGTCGGTTCCGATTCCGACTGAGGTTAGAGGGCATTTCCCTGTTGGAGAGTACTTCGCTGCTGTGTCAACTACTACCTACTTGATCTGCGGAAGCGGCTGTCGTATGAATAGACATGCGTGAAACGTTTAAACAAACAGGACGCTGCCCCCTTTTGCTTTCAAATGTCACTAGGTCACGTTGGGTCACCGCGACTGAACGATTCAGAGGTCTTACTAGTGATCAACCTTTCACACGCATGCTATGAAGTGATTTAACCACATGAGACATAATGTATTGCACGTTGGGAGCACGCGCTGAACATGGGTTAATAAACAAGGAATACAGTAGTCAGGAATTGGTAGACTTAGAGATAGTCATCGAGAGCTCATCCAAAGCGCTGCTTAATTCAAAAACGAGGTTTAAATTATAGTGTTACTTTTGGCTTGAGATTTCTACACATAAATCTGGTAATGTAACACTGGTATCCTGTTCTGCGCAAAACGGAAATTAGGTCACGTGTTTCTTTAGGTCTTCCAGCCTTTGGCTGTCGCTCCATGGCTTGCTTTAAGAGAGTTATCGGATGTATGCATCTACTCCACATTTGATGAAATCATGAACGTCAAGATCTTACGGGCATTCATACCCGGACCATTCACGTGGACATTCCCATCTCAGCAATATGCCAGCTATGTGACGGCGGTATGTAAATGATCGAGTCTGGACCAGACAATCAAGTGACTGATATCATGCACACTGATCCATGCAATTGGGATACGATGCCATGCATCAACAGAGTCAGCGAGCCTGACCACCCGACCCCTAGTCTCCTCTTACGACAAGCATAGTCGCCTTCTACAGCAAGCATGGGTTGCTGAAAACCTGTTCTGGCCCGGATCTTGACGGGCTTCTCACACAGAGTACCTGCGAACACAGGTCTTCGGCGTGACGAGCAAACGCTTTAATCACTAGGCTTTTCCCCCAACGGTGCGTGAACCGTTCATATATACTCAAATGCAAATTGAACTGTCAGCAGGTAAATTTATTGATCATTTTAATCATTTATAGTTTGGCAGTTTCACTTCTCTTCATACTGCGTACACAACAAACCGCTTGCCAATAAAGGACGGGGTCTCGTCCCACTAAGTATCGGACTTTAGATAGCACATATGTACTATTTATTATATATATATGTATTATATTGCACAGCTAATATCGTTCTGTGGAACGAAGTACATGGTAGAGTTCAATACATATCAGAGTCAAAACTTGTGTGAAGGAGACAAAATGCGCAACGCACAATTTAAATTCTATTTTTTAAAATCTTAAACAAATTAAAATATTTCTTTCGACTCATTAAAGGAAAAGGAGAGGTGATTTGAGTTTTGTGCCTCGAAAACAATATGATGAATAAAGAATGTGACCACAGTTGCTTGACCCTACGTTTAAAATTGCTTTTTCAAACCGCCACCTTGGTGTTGTGGATAGTGAGTGAGTGAGTGGGTGTGGTTTTACGCCGCTTTTAGCAATATTCCAGCAATATCACGGCGGTGGACACCAGAAATGGGCTTCACACATTGTACCCATGTCGGGAACGAACCCGGGTCTTCGACGTGACGAGCTAACGCTTTAACCACTAGGCTACCCGACCGCCCCTGATGTGGATAGAGCGACAGCCCGGAGATGGGAAGAACGGTGGTTCGATGTCCTGTCCTCGCCATATCAAAAGACGCTGAAAGATGGTTCTTGTTGTTACCCTGCCTCGGTATTAATGGGTTAAAACATGGACTGGTCTGTTCGGAATCGGTGCATACTGTGTCTGAGAAGCGTATCCAAGTTAAACTGCGGCATAGTATCTCAGTGGGCTAACACTATAAAACCGGCATACCCACGCTCACATGAATGCATGTCGCTATATAAGAGCAATAATCTATCACGCGACAATAAACCCCTTTTCATTTCACCTCACCACGATTTTCAAAGACGCCCAACACATCCTGGAGACAAATAGTCCCACATTTCACACCTGCACTGTACCATGCCGTGATATGTTGCAATGGCCTTTGTCACTAGCACGAGCTGCACGAGAAAACAGGGCTTGCGGGCCCGGTTCGATGTATACATGCCTTGTGTTTGAACACACTTTCTATGAAGTTATTTCACTGACTAATCCTTTATCCTAAACATGTCCAAACCACAAGCTTTCAATAACACGTCAGAATGTCTTGGGTCATTGCAAAGAACTGAATCGTATGTTTTACGTAAGCTTGGTATAGGCTCCATACTCCAAAGGGTATTTGTGTGAGCTTCAATATTTGTCAAATGAGACATTCAGACACGATCTATTTCATATTCATTTGTAAGTGTTATATCAAGATTGTGTTATCGGTTGTTTGCAAACAGTTGTAACATTCCATACGGACTGACAAATCTGGTGACGATAGAGGGGAAGTTCTGATTGAATAATGAAATGTTATGTAAGAGAGAGAGAGAGAGAGAGAGAGAGAGAGAGAGAGAGGGAGGGGAGAAAGAGGCTACATATAAAGCCTTAAACAAACAATGAGCCCCTAACATTTTGAACTACTGATGTGTCTCAGCCCATGTAGTCACGGACATGACCACTGTTTGACTCTTGGGTCCATGCAGTTTCCGGATACATTCCGATAATCATCCTGGTTTCTGTTTGCGCCAGATAATTGGGAGAACCTCATTGAGACAAAATATCCATTTCATCCTCCGTAGTCTTTATACCCAACGTTTAGAGACTGCGTTACCCTTCGCCATCCAACAGATGAAGTAGCCCCTTAACGTTGTGTGTAGACAATACCCCGTGTCTCTATGAACTTCCATCATCTAAATGCCCATCACAGACCTAGATTAGGATAACCTGTCATAAACCTTTAAAGGGAGTCAAGCTTCGGGTTAATTGGCAGTCCTAACCAATTTAAATGAAGTCATTTAAAGCCAATTTTGTTCATTCAAATTGTATTATGTATATCTATCAAGATGTTAATTAGTACCGTATCATAATTTAGTTTGACACAAGCCGCAAATTATAACGTCTACACTTTGTACGAAAATGGACTCCAGATCGTGAAGCATAGCCCCCTTTAAAAAAATATTGAATAAATAGAATCCATGTGGTTTTAATATCTCGAAAGACGACGACAACGCGAAACAAACATCTGAAAACATCTGGGAAGGGTGGGGGTGGGTCCGCACACTCACTTACCCCCTAAAAGCCCTCGGCTGTATCTGGGGCTTGGCGTTCCCGCACATGACCACGTCTAAAAGGCAGATCAACTTTGTAGACACTTACTCATTCCTAAGGCATGTTCGGTGGCTGCTAACTGCCGATCTAGGTTAATAGAAATCACTAGATCGGTTCTCACTGCCTGTGTATTATAGTGAATTAGTCGACAGTATGGTGACCACCCGTGAAGCTAAAGCTATTCCTAATCGGGATAAATGTAGCGATGTCTGACTAAACCAGTCCGATGATTCGTGTGTAGGTTCTGTAAAACTGCATGTTTTGTCTGAATCTTGTTCATGCTTATTTTCAAACTAGACTATTACATTGGTTGGTTGGTTGTTAACGCCGCACTCAGCAATATTCCAGCTATATGACGGCCGTCTGTAAATAATCGAGTCTGGACGAGACAATCCAGTGATTGATATCATGACCATCGATCCTCGCAATCTGGGAGACGATTACATTGAACTACGTTAACACTGATATGTACACGGGCCCACATTCACGAGCACACGCTGGTACTCCGTGGCTGAATAGGTCCCCATAACCCCAGGCCTGTACTGAAAATGAGTGAGTGAGTGAGTATGGTTTTATTCCGCTTTTAGGAATATTCCAGCAATATCACGGCGTGGGACACCGGAAAATGGGCTTCACACATTGTACTCATGTCGGGAATCGAACCCGGGTGTCTGGCACGAGGAGCCGACGCTGGGCTACCCTACCGCCTCTGTACTGAAAATGAAAATCGGATGGTGTCAGTGCGTGACCTGGCTTACTGTGTGTCATTAGCGTTGACTTCACGGATCGTTGCTCATGCTGTCAACCACTGGTTTACCGGACCCAGATTCGATGTATTTGTTGGTATCCGTAATGCAGCTTGGATGTTACTACCTGCGGCGCAAAACAACATCGGTCACACAATTTCCCCACCCCTTTCAGTGAAACCTGATCCCGGAAATTCATTGTTGTATATCATTGTTTAACAGCATGTCTGTTGATATGAAATATTTCCGTTTTCGTTACATAGTTTTGTTTGTTGTTTAACGCCGCACTCAGCAATATTCCAGCTGTATGATGGCTGACTGTAAATAATCGAGTCTGGACCAGACAATCCAGTGATTTATCATGACCTTCGATCCACGCAATTGGGATACGATGCCATGCATCAACGAAGTCAGCGAGCCAAGTCAGCGACCACTCGATCCCGTTAGTCGTCTCTAACGACACGCACAGTCGCCTCTTACGACAACTATATTCGCTTCTTTCGGTAAGCATGGGTTGCTGAAGACCCATTCTACCCCGGTTCTTCACGGGTCTCGTTACATAGATTAAGCTACATTTCGAAAATGGTCAGGGCTTTCCTCACTCTCCCGTCAACAGCTTTTGATTTGTAACGGATTGATGTATGTGTTTGTTAAATACATGTTTTCAAATGGAATATTAACGTAGCGCCCATGCAGTTTAATATGCGCAAATAGCGATCGTGAATCAACCCGTTGATAAGGCACGGCGCTGAAACAGAAACCATTTATTGCCCACGTGAACCAAAAGAGGAAACTTATGTAGTCGGTCAGTGTCGACACGTTTATTGGTGTTTAAATCACACTATCGTCAGGACAGTAGGAAGTCCTCTCAGGACAAACATGCGCTGGATAGGACTGAGTTTATGTCTCCTTAACGATGAAAGTCGTTCATATATGTGGCAGCTCTCGAAACGTGCAAACAACGAATTAAGCTATCTCTGGAGTGTATATCGAAAGTACACAAAAGCATGGGTGTATGGAAGTGTAAGTCAACTGGTATCATTGCATGCGTTTCAGTACCTGCGAAACACAGTGTACAAGAAGGCAACATTAGTCCTGTACAGTCAAACCTCGTTATACTGGACGGTACCATTTCTCTTTAAAATGAATAATGTTTTACGCCACTTTTATAAATAGTCCAACAATATCATGGCGACTCTTTAAAATCAACTGGATTAACGTAACATGGATGCCGCCCATTTCGGTATGTATGGACGACCGTTACAGTAATCGTCAGCAGGCAGGTTTCCAGATTAATGGGGTTACACTGTTGTCCGGGCGTCAGACTCTCAGTATGTGTCTAAAGCGTCCGCCCATTCTAGTGTCTCCGTCGCTATGTGGTGGGAGTAATACTAAAAATGGCACCAGACCAACCAAACACACTATAACACCACATTATCGTGGTCCACACGTGCAGCAAGTCTAGATGGTACAACGGTACAACGCTTACCGGAGACGGTCATAAAGTCAATGACGTCGTTTGAGGGCAACTTGTGTCCCGCGGTGTCCGGGTTCAGCTGAACGACACCTCCTCTAAGTGACAGGCCTCTCTTATCGACAGGATACACTGACGCCTCTCAGGACAATACACAAGGTGGGACACTTCAGTTGGATGTTTTATTCAGGAGTACCGTTGATATAGTGATCTGTGGTGGGACTTAGTCCTGTGTGCAGTGCATGGTCATGGGCGGATACGGGGGGGGGGGGGGGGGGGGGGTTTGGGGGTGCGCACCCCCTTTTTATTTCGAAAAAAAATCTTAATTGTGCACCCCTCCTTTTCAAAAAAGCTGTTTCCGCCCATGCATGGGGCACATATCAGGCAACGCCATAGAGTAGTTGGATGGGTGACAGCGCTCGGCGGCTTGATAGTTTCTTGGGCTTCGGTCCTGCCCCGCACTGCAGCACATGTAGCTTGTAGTGTTTCCAAAGTGACTTTGTTCCAAATATGCCTCTGTTCACTCAGCAGTGAATGGGTACCCGGTAGGATGAGATTTAGGCAGCTTTGATTGTATTCTCCCCGGGGATTTTCGAATGAAAATCGAGTTCATTCTGATCCATTGACCGAGTAATAATCCAGCGATTTTGAACACGCTTTATAGAGTGTGGATAAATATATATGCATATCATATTATTATTATTATTATTATTATTATTATTATTATTATTATTATCATATTTATTATTATTATAACGAATGCACTGCCGCCCGAAACGCTTTCAATCAAAAGAACACTTTCAAGACATATACTTTGAGGTATCTTTGCAGATAACTTTGTCTCATGTTTAATCTTAGAACAATGTCCCTTTTTAATAACTTGGGGTATGTTACTATTTCAGCTGCACTTAAGGTAACCATTTTCGGGTTATTAATTTTTATTGTCCTGGAAATATGTAACGTCAACCCCAGGGTATAACCACTCTGCATATGAAACATGTTCCACCAGGCGTAAAATGCAAGCGATATTAGAGAGGGTTAGACCTGGAATCAGAGACTGAAATATCCACTTGAAAGTCGAGGGCATTATGTTATGTGTAGTTTCAATTGAAGTATCATATTTCCTCTTGTATATTTCCCGCATGTATCCTTTTCTGACATTATGACGAACCGGTCCTTATTTCATCACCGCTACAAACCGCAGCCATGTGACGTCTTACAAGTCTATTGAAAACTCGGCATGTAGTTTTCAAATTGGTATAGTTTCGTGATCTTTCAGAGAAAATTTCTGTATACAGAGTTCTAATCCAATCAGTTCTGCGTAAGCAATCTAAGAGCAAAATAGGTTTTCTGTTGTTTGTATCAAGATCGATGAAACAAGAGGCAAATCTACTTCCTGGTAGCTGTTTTTGTTTGTTGTCACCAAGATTGCAACGTGTCTGAGTTTTTCTTGTTATATCGCTTATCTCCTTCCACTCTCAGGGAGCGAATGTCAACGAGGTAGCAAATGAGTTTTCGAGTGTTATCGGTGTGGTTACAGACTTAACAATCGATGTTTTTAAAGAGTTGGAACTAACTTGAGGGATGGAAACTCAATGTGGTGTGTGTATTTACAATAAAAATGATATAATTATCAAAATAATTTTATTCCATTTGCCACTCTCAATCGAAAAATAATTAGGTTTAATGATGAATATAAAACAGAAAATATAGAGTTGCCGGAATGATGAAGTTTCTTCTAAATGCGTGCGTTTGTCTGATAGCACCTAATAAGGTGGAGGGAAATGTTTGCGTTTCCAACGCACAGCATGACAGACGCGTGTGTCTTCAACCAGGATATGGAATGACACGGCCCGAGCGGGCGCGAGGACGTGGGGCAATGTGGATGTCAAGGTCGGTGACAACACGGAGCCATGACATATGCTGTTAATAACATTACCGACGCCCGTGTCCTCTGATTTTGGGCAAAAGGCAAACCAGATTTCTGTAAGACGGAGTACGTTTGAGGCAGTCTTCATAAATCTGCCGTACCGGTTTCTTGCGTGATGTTCCATTTCAAATTTTGTTTGTTTGTTGAATAACGCCGCACTCAGCAATATTCCAGCTATATGACGGCGGTCTATCAATATTCGTGTCTGGTCCAGAAAACCAGAGACTGCCATCATGAGTATTGATCTACGCAATTGGAATACTATGACATGCATCAACCAAGTCATCACGCCGGACCACCCGATCCCGTTAATTGGTTCCTTTAACAAGGATGGATTGCTGAAGACCAATTCTTCAAGGGTGTTGATGCGTGAACATATAGTGTAACAAAGCGGGATCATCCTCGATAATCAAGGGTATTATATACCCATTCTACCCATTAAATACCCTCGATTCATTCACCACCATAACTTCGTAACCTTATCGATGATGAAGCTGCGTATGTCTGCTCATTTTCGTATCGTTTTCTATACTGTATTGATAACGTTATTGATGATATGGATGAACACGAACATAGAGTGAGTGAGTGAGTTGCATTCTGCGCCGCTTAAGCAGCATTCCAGCCAAATCACGCCAGGCCTAGAGACACCAAAATGGGCTTCACACATGCAAGGATCTTGACGTAACAAGCTAATACAAGTGATCGCTTGACTACCCACCGCGCTTTAAAATCCTGAAAAAAACACAACAAAATTGTTTTGGTTAGCTCTTACAACTGACACCGGAAATTGGCTTCACACATTCTACCCAAGGGGGAATCGAACCCAAGTCTTTGGCGTGACTAGCGAACACTTTAACCACTAGGCTACCCCATCGCCCCTCAGCTAAAATGATGATTAGGTGGTTATAAGGTGTGATCTGGCTGAGTGTCATCATATACCCGACAGTGTGGTCATTGCTCATGCTATCAGCCACTTGTTTGTCGACCCGTGAAGATCCGGGTAGAGGATAGGTCTTCAGAAACTCTTGTCGTTAGAGGCGACTGTGCGTGTCGTCAGAGGCGACCGACGGGATGGGGTGGTCAGGCTCGCTGACTTAGTTGATGATGTCATCGTATCCCAGTTGTGTAGATCGATGCTCATGATGTCAATCACTGGATTGTCTGGTCCCGACTCCATGATCTACAGACCGCCGTCATATAGCTGGAATACTGCTGAGTGCGGCGTTGAACAGCAAACAAAATAAAAACTTGTCTTTTTAGACTCGAGTGTATGGGTTTTATTGACCCAGATGTGGAACTAACCTATTTTTGTAAGGCCGACTCATAACCCCATCTAAACGGGTTAAAACAAATACCTGTTTTCACGAGGTTGTTGCCGTGATACGCGTTTTGGCTTCAGCAATCGTAATAAAATAAAGTGCTGTTTAACATCCTCCCGAGATAAAAAGCGAATCGTGTTTGTGTAGTTGACAAGAACGACAAGATCAACCTGTCTGGTGAACCTCCATTAAGTTTATTTTGGGACTGTCACCCCTCGCTGTTCTGCTGCGGGACAAAACCTGGCTATGCGACAAGTAGCTCTCCACGTGCTTCTCCGCATGGAGGTGCAGGAGAGTAAATACTTACCCAGAGACAAGTACATTTACATATCAAGCCTTCCTCAGGACGCGGGGGCACGGGTGGCCCAGTCGTCTAAGGCACCGCGATTCGCTGTGCAGAGTTGCGTCCCTTGGGCACGCCAGACGCCTATGATTGTGGGTTCGAATCCCGGTTCGCCCAGATTATGTTTCTAGGTTTGTCAGCACCATATCCGTGGGTTTCACCGAAGTGGTAAACGTCTTAGACCTGCATCACTTCGGGCTTTCCTCCAACATTAAGCTGACACGCCGTGATATAACTGTATTACTGTTAAAAGCGGCGTTAAACCCAACTCACTCACTCCTCATGACGCTGAGTGAGTGAGTGAGTGAGTATGGTTTTACGCCGCTTTTAGCAATATTCCAGCAATATCACGGCGGGGGACACCAGAAATGGGCTTCACACATTGTACCCATGTCGGGAATCGAACCCGGGTCTTCGGCGTGACGAGCGAACGCTTTTAACCACTAGGCTACCCGACCGCCCCTTCATGACGCTGAAGTTCCATGTTCCATGTTCTTCATTGTTTCACATCTAACGTGGAGACATTTTTAGATGAACTCGAGTCCTACGTCAAAGATACGAGTGCTCGACTCGATTCACTTTCTAACGGGTGATGCTGACACGGAATAGCAACGGGACAGTGTCTGGACGCAGTTTGACTTAGATGGCTGTCTGTCATATTGTTTTGAAATCGAGTACTCGAGTCTGGACAAATCCCCTTTTTAATACTGCTACCCCACTGAGATGCCATGCCGCAGTTTTCACATGAATACCCCACTCAGACACAGAATACTGACTCCGAGCCGACCAGATTTTGTTTTATCCCCGTAAAGCCGAGCGGCTGGCAGGGAAACAACAAGTACCATCCTTTAACGTATTTTGGTTTGACACGGTCGGGGATCGAACCTCCGACCTTCCGCTCTTTTGACTGACGCTTTGTCCACTAGACCTCGAAGGCGGTCCAATGGGGGTTGGTGTGGAATGGACGTAGGTTGGCCACGTGATTAAAGCGTTCGCCCATCACGTAAAACCGTTTTCACTTACTTTTAATTGGGAGGTAGTTCGATAATTTGGAAGTATAAAATTTGTATCCAAAAGTATCATACAATTTTACCCTTTGTCTCGAAGTTTTAAAATAATCAATTAATCTGCTGTCAGTATTTTCGGGTAAGCTTATCAACAAAACGCCTGGACGGATTCCTTAGACTCGAGGTCCGTTCGACAAGGCTTGTTGCCGGGGCGAAACTCAATGACGTTTAAAAATATCCATGAGACTTTAATTTATCCGTACTAGTTAGACAACCTTGAGGTGTACTTTTTATCCCCCCGTCTTCCCCGAAGTTATAGTCGCAAACGCAAAACCATTTAATTAAATAAAATGAGAGAGATAACCCAGTCACCCAGCACCTCAAGCGCCGGTTTGTTTGTTGTTGAACGCCGCACTCAGCAATTTTTCAGCTTTATGACGGCGGTCTGTAAATAATCGAGTCTGGACCAGACAATCCAGTGATTGACATCATGAGCATCGATCCACGCAATTGAGATACGATGACATGGATCAACCAAGTCAGCTAGCCTGACCACCCGATCCCGTTAGTCGCCTCTTACGACAAGCAAAGTCGCCTTTTGCGGCAAGCATGGGTTGCTGAAGACCTCTTCTACCCAGGATCTTATCACGGGTATCCCAAGCGCCGGTACGCTGACACTGCTAAAATGTCACTAACGGATGACATTTAAAATGGCTTTAAGAGGGAGCGCCACTACTTGGATCAAATAGGAATACAATGGAATCCAATCGTTCCAGTTGAATCCGTCTCGTAGAAGCCTACTCCTTACAGCGCTCCGTTCCAAAGCACTACTAAAGTCGTAAGTCTATGTTAAAGTTACTCTGATACCACCCCTTAAGGTATGCAAAGACGACATTAACAGTAATCGTCTGTAGGCAGGGGTCCGGATTAAAGACGTTTCACAGTGGTCCGGGTCCTCAAAACGTCCCTTAGGAGCCAGCGACGGTCCCGTTCCACAAAGTGCTTTTAGCATTACGATTGTCGAAAGTCCATGTTAAAGTATTGGAATTACGATCGTCTTTGCTCTACGATCGCTTTAAATGTTTAATCATCAGGCTGACATGTCAAAGATCTGTAGTTCGTCCTCATTGCGGTCATATCAACGCTGACTCAAGGACAAAGCAGACTGCCCAAGGCAACGATGTCAATATTTGGGACTGGTCATTAATTATATGACAGTCATTGGGCAGCAGCGTTCCACATCAAATACATACCTTTACGCACTCCACTCTGAAATGACCTCCGCCCAGTCAACACTCCTCTTCACGGGTCTTAGTGTCGAGGTAATTATTTCTGCTTTGAATTAGAATTGTTCCTATAGTTTGTGATGGGTCAACATGGCTGTGTAAAACGGGTAATGTGATATAAATGACAGAGAAGTGTTCGTTAGTTTGTAGGCTTACCTTCGAACATGCGTCCAAGTTTGCCTACGGTACGGGGTTCGTTTACAACTCGAGAGCACAAAGACGTGTTTTGAGAGGAACTGCGCTCGGGCACATTTGCGAATGTTTGGAGTTTGGTTCAAGTCTTCACAGATTTCAGAACTCGTGAAACGAAGATTTCATTCGTTTGACCTTTTAACAAGTATGGCCTTTGAACCAATTTGGTATCATAACCAGTGTTGCTTTACAATCAGTTTGGCATTGCAACAAGCCTGGCATTATAACCAGTTCAGCATTATAATCAGCCTGACATTATAACCAATTTAGTTTTTTAATCAATCTGGCATTATAACTAGTTCAGTTTTATTAACAGTGTGTCGTTATAACCAGTTTGGCAATTAAACTAGTTTTGCATTATAACCAGTTCAGCATTATGACCATTTGGGCCAACTGTTAATTCCACGGCAAAGTCGTTTGGGCAGCTAAAAGGTTGATGTGATCGCTTGCCATGCCAGTATCGTGAGTAGACATGAGTTCCAGCTCCTAAATAGTATTCCTGTTTAAACATGGCGTGTCAGTTTAATGTGGAAGGGACCTGTGAAGATCTGGGGTAGAATAGGTCTTCAGCAACCCGTGCTTGCCATAAAAGGCGACTATGTTTCTCGTAAGAGGCGAAAAACGGGATCGGGTGGTCAGGCTCGCTGACTTGGTTGATCCATGTCATCGATCCCAATTTCGTGGATCGATACTCATGATGTCAATCACTGGCTTGTCTGGTCCAGACTCGATTATTTACAGACCGCCGTCATATAGCTGGAATATTGCTGAGTGTGGCGTTAAACAACAAACAAACAAATAATGAGGAAGGAAAGCCCAAAGAGATACAGATTGTATGTTGTAGTCGTTTACCGCTTTGGTTAAACCCACGAACTTGGGAGTGGTGCGGACACTCTGTGATTGTTATCAAGGCAAATCTGACACATTCGAACACGTGCTAAGCACATAAATCTAAGCACATATAAGGGACGTAACTCTGGACGGCGATATTCGACGCCCCATACCACAACTCAACCTCTGCTCCAGTCATGACAACCTACACATTGTTCAATTCATTTTTTTGACAATCTTCCCAGATTTCAATAAAAGGAAATATTTCCTGAAATAAGAGGGTTATTTTCCGGTTGCGTCGTTTCCCTGATACGGTTTACACTTGCGTAGCTTTGATTTATTTATAGATTAGTTTTAGCAAAAACAGGCAATATCGTGTATCTATCAATCCAGTGATTGACATCATGAGCATTGATCAACGCAGTTGGGATACGGTGACATGCATCAACCAAGTCAGCGAGCCTGACCACCCGATCCCTTAAGTCGCCTCTAACGACAAGGGGCGTTCGGGTAGCCTAGTGGTTAAAGCGTTCGCTCGTCACGCCGAAGACCCGGGTTCGATTCCCGACATGGGTAGAAAGTGTGAAGCTTTTTCTGGTGTCCCCCGCCGTGATATTGCTGGAATATTGCTAAAAGCGGCGTAAAACCATACTCACTCACTATAACGACAAGCATAGTCGCCTTTTACAGCAAGCATGGTTTGCCGAAGAACAATTCTAACCCGGATCTTCACGGGTTGATGATGTAATGAGCAGAGTGAAGCGGGTATTGTCATGATCAGTTTGAGTTGGTTCACAGATACACATTCAGCCTAGTTTTGATAACGTTTGTAGTTATTTGGTCAAATCCAATTTTCAAGTGTACACTTTCACATATGCCCTGCAGTTTACTTTAGCCTTGATTCCGACACTCAAACGTCATCTCGAGTTTCAACAAAATCATGCCATATGGGACATTTGTCGTCAGTTTCCTAAATGCCAGGGTTGTAGTGTTTGTAAAGCACGCTGTGTGTAAATATACCGGACATCTCAACACACTATCACAGACCACGTCCGATAATTGGAGAAGTTGTGCCCGTGTTACAAGTCAACCGACATCACTTGAAAACTGAAGGATGTGACAGTGACTGATCGGCACAACGCGTGGGGTTGTACATTTCATTACGTAACACACAGGTACGTGTATTTGCCTCCGTGACTTGTCTTCACAAACCGGTGAAGTGGGTCCGTGTTTGCTTTTGTATTGTGTACTCTGATAACTAAGTAGAGCAATATAATCTGTAAGGTATTGCATGTGACCGTTGCCAGACATTACCTTTATAATAATTCCCAGTTCAATATGTAACGAATATGCCAAGTAACGTGAATGGGTCGTTTTCGACGCAGAAAAAGTCCATCTATGTCACAGTGGCCTGTAAATAACCGAGTCTCAGCCAGACAAACCAGGGTCCCGTTCCTCAAAGCGATCTTAGCACTACGATGATCCTAAGCCTATGTTAAAGTATGGGACTTACAATCACCTTAGTGCTAAGATCGCTTTGAGGAACAGGGCCCAGGAGTTGACAGTAACAGGGGGGATCGACGCCGTCGGTGAACGAAGACATTTGATCAATAATGTCACATATTGTGACCACCCGATCCCCTTCATTCTGCGTTGAACTATTCTATCCGGCAAACCAACGGGTCCTTACGACCGTATGTAGGTGGAGCGAAGTATTCCATTTGAATGATCATGTTATTCAGTATTATAGAGCACTATTTCCAAAATTTGAGCGCACGGGTGGCCCAGTCGTCCATGGCGCTATTCAGTACGCTGTGCAGAGTTGCGTCCCTTGGGCACGCCAGAATTTGTTCTCGGTGTCAGCACCATACCCGGGCTCGTGGGATTCACCAAAGTGGTAAACGCCTAAGACCTGATCACATATGGCTTTCCTCCCACGTCAAGCTGACACATCGTGATATAACTGGAATACTGTTAAGCGGCATTAAACCCAATTCACTCACTCACTCGCCGTCAAACGCGGTGCAGAGCTGCATTCCTTACGCATATCAGAGACCCTTGTCGTGGGTTCGTATCCAAGATGCCCCTGACTGGTTCTAAGTCTGTCAGGACCGTATCGTCCTCGTACGTTTCACCAGAGTGGTAAGCGTCTAAGACCTGCTTCATTTCGGGATTTACGCCCACATCAAGCTGACACGCAAGGATATAACAGAAACTCTTCAAATCGTTGTTAAACCAACTCACATATATACATGTGATAAGGGTCATATGATTTCCTTGTCCAACAATTGATTGCCAACAGACAGGAACTTGAAATTTTTACCAGCAGTTAATTCACATGCTCTGTCCAATTCGGTAGAAGGTTGTATTAATAATTTTACAATAATGGCAAACTGTTATTAATAATTGTACAATAATGGCACACTGTTATTAATAATTTAAAATAATGGCACACTTTTTAATAATTTTACAATAATGGCACACTGTTATTCATAATTTTACAATAATGGCACACTGTTATTAATAATTTTACAATAATGGCACACTTATTAATAATTTTACAATAATGGCACACTGATATTAATAATTTTACAATAATGGCACACTTATTAATAATTTTACAATAATGGCACACTGTTATTCATAATTTTACAATAATGGCACACTGTTATTAATAATTTTACAAAAATGGCACACTTATTAATAATTTTACAATAATGGCACACTGTTATTAATAATTTTACAATAATGGCACACTGTTATTAATAATTTTACAATAATGGCACACTTATTAATAATTTTACAATAATGGCACACTTATTAATAATTTTACAATAATGGCACACTGTAATTAATAATTTTACAATAATGGCACACTTATTAATAATTTTACAATAATGGCACACTGTTATTAATAGTTTTACAATAATGGCACACTTATTGATAATTTTACAATAATGGCACACTGTTATTAATAATTTTACAATAATGGCACACTTATTAATAATTTTACAATAATGGCACACTATATTCCGTAAGCCAAACTTCTTTTCTTTGACAAGCTTCTTCTATAAAGCATCTGGCGCATGCCTTGTCGTTTTGAAATGTGATCATACAAAACTGCCTGGCAAAAGAAAGTATAAAGTTCAAAATCGGATTAGACCAAACTAATACAGACGTTATGAGAACTTGACTATGTTGAAAACAGTCGCAGAGACACTGCAAACATCAGGTTCAAAACACAAGTATGATTCTCGCATCAAATACATCACAATCGAGTAAACATATGTTTTGTTTATGTCATTTTAGCCACCATCAAACATGCGTGTATACTTTCTGTCGCCCGGCGGTTTGCATGCATATTTATTTATTAATAAATGACACAACAATCGGTCAAACAAATATTTAGCTCGTGATGTGTTCGGTGGGACGTATCGGAATGTGGCCATACTTGTCTTCTAATTTCCATTCAAGTTGTATTTTTGCCTCATTTTGTATCACTGAGGTCATTCAGTTCTGTGACAACATTTCCATACTAAATAAATGCATATTCAGTTTAAAATATGACAAAAGTTCACAAGAAAAAGTTAAGGGATTTATTAAGTCTGGGCGTTGTGACAGATTTATGTCTGTCGTTATATAAATTTCAGGACAAACTTCCGTTTTAGTTTTAGTTTTAAAAGAAACGTTGACACGGACTAGATTAAAGATGAATTTGCTTTGTCAGTTATATCGTGAGTCGGGCAGACACGTGTTGAGGATTGGTTTTATCTGAAGACCTTTAAGATCCCTTCCTTCCTCCATGAGATGGCAGCACTGAGTATAGCATATATGGCATAACTCTTATTGTGCTGACCATGATGATAAATATCATGTCATTCTTCATCATGCGATGTCATGTCAATGTCTGGAACAGGGAAATTAAACAGTGGGTGGGGGAGGTGAGTATGGTAAACGCGGATGTCCGTTTCATGACGAGGTGTCTGCATGTCAGCAGCTCTATGTGAGATAAGAGCCCAAAGTGACGCAGCTTGTCGACGTTTATCGCTTTGATGAAACCCGCGAGCCCGGGTAAGGTGCTGATAAACCATGTGGCATAATTGAAATCCTGGCACTAGTAAGGGACGCAACTCTGCAAGTTATCCATGGCGCTTTAGGGGATTTGGTCGTCTTTGCCATTTGCTCAGTGTAGAATGATACAAAGGTGTTCATGAGAGAACCCGTGAAGATCCGGGTTAGAGTTGGTCTTCAGCAACCAATTCTTGTAGTTATAGGCGATTACGCTTGTCGCAAGAGACGACTAACAGTTTCGGGTGGTCAGGCTCGCTCATTTGGTTGATGCATGTCATCGTATCCCAATTGCGTGGATAGATGTTCATGATCTCAATCACAGGATTGTCTGGTCCAGAGTCGATCATTTACAGACCGTGGAATATTCACTCAACACTATTCCAGCTATTTCACGACGGCTAGTTCAAATTCGAGTCTGAACCACATCAACCACGGGGAGTGAGTGAGTATGGTTTTACACCGCTTTTAGCAATACTCCAGCAATATCACGGCGGGGGACACCAGAAATGGGCTTCACACATTGTACCCATGTCGGGAAATCGAACCCGGATCTTCGGCGTGACGGGCGAACGCTTTAACCACTAGGCTACCCGACCGTCCCCACAAACCACGGATTGATAGTACGAGTAACTTGACATGCAATCAACTAAGTCACCGACCCTGATCATTCGATCCATCTAGTCGCCTCTGCGACCAGCATATGTTGCTTGGGACCTATTCTAAATATTCTGCCCTTTCCTGGTGTCCACAGAAAAACTCACTCACTCACTCACATACTCACGCACTCACTCACTCTGAATAACCTGTACAATACTCGGTACCCGGTAGTACAGATCAGTTATATTGCACAAGTTCCCCGTGCCACGTTGTTATTACAATATTCGTGATGATATAAATGTAATATGCTTGTTTCATCCAGTGCATATATTAGCATATATGCCGGAAATATATTCATGTACACATTTTACGTGTATATTCCTACAGATAATTGGATAGCCATTTCCACTGCATGGTGGTCTAATGCAGTGTTTAATTCGTGATCAGGCTTCAATTAAATCAATTTGTCGTTGCTTCTTCTAGCCCTGGCGAATCCAGATAAGGGGGCGGGGAGCACCACACACCTACATCTTATATGCGCCCCCGGCCAAATCGCTTGTATTTTGGGTGACCCGTGAAGATCCGGGGTAGAATAGGTCTTCAGCAACCCATGCTTGCTGTAACAGGCGAATATACTTGTCATAAGAGGCGACCAACGGGATCGGGTGGTGAGGCTCGCTGATTTGGTTGATGCATGTCATCGATCCCAATTGAGTGGATTGATGGTCATGTTGTCAATCACTGGGTTGTCTTGTCCAGACTCGATTATTTACAAACCTGCATATAGCTGGAATATTGATGAGTGCGGCGTTAAACAACAAACAAACAAACGTAACTTGGGTGTAATGTGCGAACCTCTTTTTCCAAATTTTGGATGACTTAGATCAAATGAAAGTCAAATAGGTTTGCGAAATGCTATCATGCTTGTTTTAGCAGATACGTATAAGGAAACATTCATTCGGGTTCATCATAAGGTCATACTTCACATTTATAATCAGTTGGTCCCATGTCCAGATATCCTGTTTCGTAATAGGGTGAACACGATTTCTTCAAATGTCTCGTGTTCCATAACAGAGTGGGCAACAGCACGATATCTGGAGAAACAGGATGAAGCGCGTGCTGTTGTAGTGAGATATCAAGAATTCAAAAACATCCATAGCGCAACAGCGCTGGTCGTATATGTCCATCCATAGAGTCGTACATATATTTATATATTTTTTTTACAATTGTAGTTTATAATTTTATTTTCAAATACAGACATTGAATAGCAGGAGTATTACTAAATAACACATATGAAACATGGAGAATGTTATCTGGTATCTAGGAATAATAACATAAATAATGCTCGAGTTGCTGGTCGACTATTATGCGTATATATCTGGTATCTAGGAATAGTAACATAAATAATGCAAGAGTTGCTGGTCGACTATTATGCGTATATATCTGGTATCTAGGAATAGTAACATAAATAATGCTCGAGTTGCTGGTCGACTATTATGCGTATGTATGTGGTATCTATGGAGTTAAATGTATGCATTGTTGACGCAAATCATGCAAAGGTTGACGTAAGTTGTAGTACAAGATTAAGTTAGTGCTAGTAGTTTATCTATTCCTCTCCGCCACTATCGGCTCTATTCTTGGCGAGGCAAACCGATGACTGAAAGCATGAGCATGCAGGGTACAATCGGGCCAATCACTCAACTCACCTTACCTCGCCAACTCATCCATTTAATAATTATTCGCCTCTTACGACCAGAAATAGAGCGCCTCGGTTATAGTGGTAGTGGTAGTTTTAGTAGTAGTAGTAGTAGTAGTAGTAGTAGTAGTAGTAGCAGTAGTAGGTGTTGTTGTAGTAGTAGCAGAATTATAGTTATAGTAGTAGCAACAGCAGCAGTAGTAGCAACAGCAGTTGTAGTAGTAGTAGTAGTAGTAGTAGTAGTAGTGTGGTGGTAGTAGTAATTGTAGTGGTAATAGCAGCTGCAGTAGAAGTAGCAGCAGTAGTAGTTACATGAGATGTAGTACATCGACATCAGTGCATATATAGTGCAGCAGAGTAACAGTAGCAGTAGATACCACACGTCCATGCAGTTGTAGTGGTAGTAGTCGTTGCAATGACGACGAAGTAGGATGTACCAACGTAGG
This sequence comes from Haliotis rufescens, assembly GCF_023055435.1. NCBI lineage: Eukaryota > Metazoa > Mollusca > Gastropoda > Lepetellida > Haliotidae > Haliotis > Haliotis rufescens. The sequence goes on from NW_025963780.1 coordinate 4,042,205, forward strand.
TAGAAGGAGAAGCAACCTTAACGCACTCCTCGTGAAACGCCAACCTCATAACTAGTTCCATTTTATACTGCTTTATACACTGACACACAATGAACGTAGTTCTTTTCCTTGCCTATTTTCTCTTCTATTGTGTGTACCGAAAGAACAAGGTATTACTGTTAGTTTGTCAAAAGCATCCTCATTCCAGGTAAATGACGTGAAAGCCTGACATGTCTGTGTAGCCGGAATACACCATTAAATACCATCATGCTCACGGCTGAAGCATGCGGCTTTCATTATGCCAATAATCTCCTTCCACTGTTCGTAAAGGGCCTGTCTGTCACGCTTCAGTATACTATATCTCGGAGACACAATTAAATGTAATTATAGATGATAACATCTGTCAGAATTGAACAAGGTACGTATGGTCGGACTTCGTGGTTTATGGGTGCGGAACATTGCGGTCTATTGCATTACTAAAAAGGTGACAGCTTGGCTTCTGTGGTAGTGATTTATGAGTATGAGTTATGGCTTGGTTGCGCTGAATTTGGGGGTTAATGTGTTAATATTGATTGTTACAATATGGTGAGAAATAACATGGGGTGATCAATAGGTGTGATGGTGTCTCCATGAGTTAGTGAGTGAGTGAGTGAATATAGTCTTACGCCGCTTTTAGCAATATTCCAGCAATATCACGGCGGGGGACACCAATAATGGGTTTCACACATTTTACCCATAGGGGGGAATCGAACAGTGGCTTTCATCGTGACGAGCGAACGCTTTAACCACTAGGCTACCCCATAGGTCTGATGGGCTATCAGTAATGGTTTTAAGGTTAGAGAACACATCCGCGATTATCAAGTGTATTATAACTCCGTTCCATTACGAGTGAGTATGTTTTTACGCCGTGTTTAGTAATATACCAACAATACCAACGGTGGGGACACCAGAAATGAGGTTTACACATTGTATCCATGTGGGGAATCGAACCCGGATCTTCCTGGTTAACTACTAGGCTGCCCCACCTCCCCTCTATTACGATAAATACCTATCGTAATAGAATGGAGATATATTACACTGGATAATCGAGGGTGGTGAGAACAGTCAGAGGGGAATGTGACTGCAATAATTTAAATTTAAAAGACCGCTAGGCTCGTTGCAATGGGAGTTCTAGCAAGATTCATTAAAGTTTATGGTTTATATCAATCTGTAGCTAGCAAATACAGTCAGACATCGTTGTGTCAAAGTCAAAAGTCAAATATCTTTATTGTATCAAAGGCCATCGGCCCACATACAAGTTCAGATAAATACAGTGGGTGAGAATTTACAGATTGGGAGATACAACAAAAATTATATAAATATAACATTCATTTAACAATCGGTGATAATCATGAGGACTTTCTAGGGTGAGGTAATTAAAATTATGAATTTCCACTCAACATGTTATTTCGTAGTTCCATCCCATGTTTTACAAATAAAGATAGTTTAAACTTGTGTCGAAGTTGAAGGAACATACGTAAATTCTTCGAGTCATCCGAAGTTCGAATTCCACACAACCGAAAATTATTAATAGAACTTTAACTTAGAGACAAGCGTAAGTTCGACACATTTAAGTTCGACACAATGGTGTTTAACTGTAATATTACCTCTAATTTCAGCTATTTTTCATATATGGCTGTACTTCAAGCATCTAACGCTACACTTGTAATGAGTAACAGACCCGAGTGAAAAATTCCTCTTTGACGTGAAATTCGATTCACTTGTGAATATAATCATTTGAAATGACAGCACAAAGCCCTATTCATGCTGATCGAGGTAATTGAAGGGTGTACCTCGTTACCTTGTTTTCCTGTAAACATTTGGACAGCTCCTGTGCAGATGGCAAAAGTACATGGTATATTGCCTGACTGTAGTGTGTATGTAGCGCATAAAACATCTCTCACACTCTCTGTATCAACGTAAATACGTTATAAAATGTGCAAGCTTAAGACCAAAGTCCTCATAACACCATCGCTACCGCCCAACATTACTGGCCTCAATTATTGTTGAAGGCTTTGACCCAAGCCCAAAGAAGAAATAATTTTCTTCTTATCCATTGATAATACTTTCTCCTCGACTATTTCTCAGTTGTAACCAGTGGTGACAAGTGAAAAACTATTGTCCTCACAACATATATAAGCCCTGCTGGATAGACCTGAAAAGGATATTCTGAATTGTATAATATGCTTCAGTTCAGTGGCCCATTGACAGGGACCATGGCTTGACTATGAACTTTCTTCAGTACGATATTTTAAACGGACTTGCCTTGAAGTTTAAAGTAGAAGTACTTCGCATCAGGTGTGGATGTTTCAAAGGCTCTGCGTTCAAAATACTAGGATATCTAAAATTCATTCATTGAACAGGGGGAGGCGTCTGATAATACAACTGAAATGTACGTATCTATTATTGATTAGCTCAAGGGCGTATAGTGTCATTCTGAATACAAATATGGTAATAAAACCTGTTCTCAACAAAGTATTTTGCTTAGCTCACACCGAAAAGAGAAGGACAGCGCTATTTATTTTCGTTACACAACTAATGTCCGACTTTGTACGCGGTACACCGAAAACTGATAACGATCAAAATTATTTCTTCGTTTGTTGTGTTCCTCAGCAACATCAGTACCAGTAAATAATCAAGTCTGGGTCATACAGTGGCTGACATTATGAGGAACGGTCCACGCTCCAGGTTTACGAGGACATGCAATCAACCAAGCCACTGAGCTTGACCAGCCGATCCATTAGTCACCTCTTAGGAAAAGCATAGGTAACTTGGGTATATATCATTTCTGCCCCCACAACGGTGCTTATCAATAGGGCATGAAAAAGCAAGCACCATAAGGGGCATAAACAAGGTTATAAACAGTTTTCATTTATGATTTTGAATTTGTTTCAATATATTTCTTTAGCTTAGCTCAGTTAAACAGCAATTAACTAAACTCCTCAAAAATATATATATGAGTTTTGAATTATGTACTTAAAGAATCACAATATGATGAAATAAGGACATACTGACGGTTAAGTATACAGTGCTTGAGATCACTCCGTGTACGTAAAAAAATCTTGTTGGTGAACTAACTTTATTTTGGGGACCAATATGCCAGTCCATATGTTAACTGCAACTGACATCATTCTCGTAGGAAATAGTACTCTTGTGTTAGTGACCCATATCTCCATAGCCAGTAGGTATACCGAGGTTTCCGCTGACACAGCTATTTCGGGCAGAACTGCTGAATTCCATTTTAATCATGCCCGAATTAGTGAGTGGGAGGATAGATTTTTACACCACCTGAAAAGGGTTTCACACATTGAACCCATGATCGGAATCGAACCCTCTTCTTCAGCGTGACCTGCCAACGCCTAATGTGTGGAATGAGTGGCCAAAGTCCATGCAGTTCTTGACGCGTACCCGGCCTCCCCGCCCCCGACACAAATATGTGATTCACTGCGCCAATGCTGTACACAACCTTTGTACCCGATACACACGCCCGTGACCTGCTCCGTACACAAATATTAAAGCATGGAATGGCTGTGGAGGCCGACGAGTAGACACAAGCTGAGTCTGTCCCGTGTTGAGTACACGAGATAAGCTTAAGTATATACAAGCCGCTGGCGAGTACCTGACCGAAATTTCAAACACCCTACACAGAGAATTAACCACCTACTCCTTCATTCTGGCACGGATGTCGGATTTGGGTGAAGTTCAGCCCTTTCAGCGCTCACATTTGGGCGTGGTTCGACCCGTGTACTCTCGGAATTATACCAGTGTCTGATTTTACCTCTGTTTGCCTCGAGTGTGGAACAGTTAGATGTTAGTGAGATAGGTTAGCTATATGTTTTTCTGTTTGTAGTTTAACTCCGCACTCGGCAATATCCCATCTATACAACAGAGTTCTGTATATAATCCACTCTGGACCAGACAATCCAGTGATTGGTGTGAGCAGCTTTCTCCGCCGTCGGGGTACGATGACATGCTATCAACCAAGTCACCGAACTTTATCCAAGCCCCATGAATACTTGAATTTGAAGTAGAAGTACAGTAGATATTGCAGTAGATGTTACAGTAGATGATGTTGTAGATGCAGTAGGTGTTATTGTAGATATAGAAGTACGCTATCGTTTGTGTGTCGGTTTGTTGTTTAACGCCACACTCAGCAATATTCCAGCTATATGACGGCGGTCTGTAAATAATCGAGTCTGGACCAGACAATCCAGTGACATCATGAGCATCGATCCACGAAATTGGGATACGTTGACATGCATCAACCAAGTCAGCGAGCCCGACCACCAGATCACGTTAGTCGCCCCTTACGACAAGCATAGTCGCCTTTTACGACAAGCATTGGTTGTTGAACACCTATTTTACCCCAGATCTTCACGGGTCAAAATGCTATCATAATATTTCTGATTTCCATGGAGCCCGGGTAGATGACACCTGAAAATACAACTGACTTTGTGTCGATACGTATCCCAACGTTTCCCAAGGGAATTGGTCAGAATGGTTCACTTGACCCATACATATTCCCATCAATCTGAAGCTCTATTATCTGAAAATAACTAAGTGACAATTAGTTTACTACATGCGCACCAATTGTGCAGCCGTTCGGCGTGTGGTAATGATCGCCATAATATTCCTGTCATTGAGTAGTGAAGAATTCCAACCCTGCACATACACTCATTTCTGGTGATACACGTTTGTGATCTGACGTGTGTCGTATCCACCTTTTTGAGTAAGTGTTTTGCTCTGAACGGTAATGCGAATATATCACGGCGTGTCAGCTTGTAAAGACAGAAGTGATGCTGGTCTCAGGCTTTTAGCAGTTTATTTACAACCACGACGGATGTGGTGCTGACAAACCTAGCAATATAACCAGTAAGCTCTTGATTCGAACCCACAATCCTAAGTGACGCAACTTTGCATAGCGAATTGCAGCTGCTCTGGGGAACTGGTCACCCAGTCCGTCCCATGAGTTTGTCATTCAGACCAGATTAAAAACAACATCCTTAAGCTAGAATGTCTAACACTGTCTCTTAATCCATCAACATCTATTAAACATCGTGTTATAAAGCCCTTGTCATTGTCTTTAACAAATTACATTTGTTTTCCAGATCTCAAGCGGCTTGTGACGTCACAAGATGGACGGGAAGGATGAGAACAACCATTTGGAGGCCATCAGCCGGGCGATGTACAAGTTCCGGGATTACGTTATCCACGTCATGTCATTCCTCATGTACAGATTCACGCGCTCAATCATTGTCACGTTCCAGAAATTCACGTGGGCTGTCACGGGCGTGGAGCGAATCCGTCGTGACGCCAAACGGGGATTGCAATTCAAACAAAGTGCGCATGTGCAGGAGATATTCTGGAAGCGGAAGTTCCTGCCTACCACCATTGCGGACCCTAATAACTTTATCGCCCTGCATAAAGGATTCAAACACCCAAACTATGTTCTCAAGCCTTTCGTATCGCTATACTGCATGACGAAAGATGAAGCAGTGTTTGTTGAAACTCCCGAAGGTGTTAACATATACCGTGACAAAAAGTCAAGACCTTTATACGAGGCTCAATTTGAGCATGCGACAAAGATGATAACGATGCCCTTAGCTTCCTTCCACAAAATTGCTTCTGATGTTGGGGACCCCCGAACGAGGGTGGTCTGGTTGTCCAGCACAGATCACTGCGGGTCATCCCTCTTGGCCCAGGTATTCTCTAGGGTGCCTGGGATGATGGTCATTTTGGAACCAGACGCCATAACGAAACTTGGGTTCCTGTGGAAATACCACATTTTGAAGAAGGGGGAATATGAACAGCTGCTAGCTAGCGCAGTTCGTCTGCTCTGCAAACCAGACGACAGGGCGGGGATGATCTGCGTGAAAACCCGGTCATGCGCAACACGCCAGGTCGAAGACATTGTGATGCTGTTCCCCAAGATAAGACAACTCTTCATGTATAGAAACAGCCTCAAGACCCTTGTGTCATCCCTTAACATGTTACAAATAGACCCGGCGGCTAAGGCGATGCGATTCGTAATGGATAATGACATTCTATCCACAATATTTCCATGTTTTAGGTCAATGATGTACAATTACTACGTTAGACTCAACGAGAAGCAGATAGACACTCTCAGACCATCCAAGATGTCCACCGTAGGCATCTTCACCGCGGCGTGGGCAGCGGCCGTAGCCAGAGTCGTGGAGAATAGGGAGAAGGGCTTCCACATCATGCCCGTTCTTTATGAAGACATCATGAAGGATCCCAGAAGGAGTTGCGCCATTCTGTTTGACCGTCTTGACATTCGCAAGGAAGCGTTGGCGTTAGCTCTGGAGGCGTTCAAAGTGGATTCGCAGAGGAGTGCGGTGTATGGTTTAATGAACACGGATACCCGTCGCGCTATCCCACAGGAAAGTAGGATAGAGGCGGATACTATTCTCAAGAAGTATGGACTTCTCAAACTAGGGGAGAGGTTTGAGATTCCTGGTTTGATCAAGCTGGATTAATAACATTAAATTATAAAAGGCGGTTCTATTCTACAGACAATGATTGAAAACGCTCAGGGCACGTTTTTGTGCCTAACAGCTGACAGCGTTTTATGCGTGTACCAGCATGTATTTGCAGCTGAATAACATCTTGAACGCCGCGGACGCTCATCCTACCTTAAGATCCAAGTTTAAAAATCAAAAGCATCGTCATGAAAATATTGGAATCAAACCATCTTGAACAATGCAACTCCACATCACTACCTTTGAACTTCCGCTTGATTATGAATCATGAAGACATTTGAAAAGCATAATCATAAATTATGTTAGAAATTGAACCATGCATCTTGAAAAGTTTAGCATCATAACAGTAATGTTTGGTAAAGGTCTCAGGACCACCTTTACCTGAGACATCCATCTTTAACAAGGCGCCTGAACTTGCCGTTCAGTCCAATAGTACCTCGGACTGCATTAGGAGGAATCCATTGCCACTCGAGGTATATCTCGTCAGCGGAATAAGCCGAGTGATCCCGAGTGCCTACCAAAGAAGCAGGCATCTTCTCCGGGAGGATGGAAATCAGGAATGACAGTGCTAATGCATTGAGAACAGGACGTTAGTAATATAACATATAAGCGGCACTAGGCTCCCTCAGATTCTTGCCCATACCCACAACATGCCATATGTTATACTGAGACATTGCCCCCGTGGAATCAGACATAATTCATCAACTACCATTTGTCCAAAAAAATTGAATCAGGTTTGCTTAGTCTGCTAAATGGAGTCGAGTTGCCCTTTAAGCCACGTGTACATATCGCTTGTTGCTGGCCGTAGGATAGTAATGTAATATAGGCTAGTTGTCCTGCTGGATTTGTGGAATAGGTACATAGACGTGTAGAAAATATGTTGGAATGTGAGGATGTGTGAGAAGAGTCTAGTCCCTCCATTGAACGTTATTCCCATGAGGCACGGGTTAGAATTGGTCCCCGGTAATCTATGCTTGTCGTAAAGGCGAATAAAATGTACTGTAGGTCTGGCTCGGTGATTTGGGTGCGTGTCATCGCACCCAGACAACGCCAGATGGTGGTTGTAATATCCATCACTTGGTTGCTTGGTCTAGTTTCGATATTTGACAGATCGTCGTCATAAAGCTGGAATATTGCTTTCAATGTCAGCGAGCACTTCTCCGTTGCAAGTGCGATTGGGACGCCTTGTGGTTAAAGCGTTTGCTCACAACGCCGAGGACCCAGTTTCGATTTCTTGAGCCTAAAACCATAGATTAACCATCGTTAGAAGGACGTAATGAGTGAGTCAGTATGGTACGCTGCTTTTAGCAATATTGATGATATCTCAAAGCGAATGTCACAAAGAAATAGCCTTCAGACATTGTACAAGTAGGGATATAAACTTGCATCTGAACTCTTGATCCACTAAGCTTCCCAATCGCCCGAACGTGAATGCGAGATGACATTCTGTCGTTGTATTAAATCAGAAGGGTTGCGTTGTCGTTCCTTTGGTATTTAAGCTAATGTTGAAGCTCGATCACATGATAGATGAGTTTAAATGCTTATAACTACTTAAATACATGTTATTCATTATTGGAATGCATTGGCAACATTTCATAACTACTTAATAAACCCCTCGTTGTTCGTGTTTTAGTTTGCTTTCGGAAGTCAAATGGAATCTTTTGATCCAAAATGCTTAAAAACTGAAAAGTCACTGAAAAGAAAAGTTTAGGTTGTAAAACGATACAGGTCGTGTATCCGCGTCGCTTTCGCTCACCACATTAACGTCCTTCACGAGAGGACAAAACATCGAAGAGGTTAGGAAAGATATTTCTGAGTCATTGAGCTTGGTCGACGTCTTTCTTTGTGCCATTGGAGGGTGTGTGTGTTGTATATGATAGCACGTAAAGCGTTTGCTCGTCACGCCGAAGCCCGGCTTCGATTCCCCACAATGTGATGCTCATTTCTGGTGTCCCCAGCCGTGATTTTGCTAGAATATTGTTATAAACGGCGTAAAACCTTACTCCCTACTAATGCCTGGTCATTGTTGTGGCAGTCCTTGGTCGTCTCATGGGAGAACTCGAAGTACAGCTCAGCCATGTACAGTACGGCCGACAAATAACCAACACGTGTCTGCCTTTATTTACACTCCCTGATTGTTCACTGAAGCCCGCGGTTAGTCTTGCGTTTCAGTTGCAAGATTTCTAGAATTTCACAAAACTGAAATGTCTCGTACAAAGTCCACCTTCGTTTAGATAGTTTAGGTGGCCGTCATTTCATGTACCGACCACACGTTGAGTACGTGACGATATGTACTGCAACCATGATCGCGTCACTCTCTCCGGAAAGTCATCCCTGTTTCACATTCAGTTACAACATAATAGTTCTTAATTCCTTCTTTAGTTTCTATCATAAATCAGCTCTCTTAGGTAAATATTTGAGCTTACTAGTCTAGTTCCATTCCATCCCTTTCTTGTGTAACAGCATTCTATGACAAAATTTAGGTACTGTATATTAATGTTGGTGCCAATTTTATGCACGGGGGCACGGCTGGCCCAGTCGTCTAAGGCGTCGCAATTCGCTGTGCAGAGTTGCCTCCCTTGGACACGTAAGAAACATGTGATTATGTTTCTAGGTTTGTCAGCACCATTTCCGTGCTCGTGGATTTCACCGAAGTGGTAAACGTCTAAGACCTGCATCACTTCTGGCATTCCTCCCACATTAAGCTGACACGCGGCGATAAAACTGGAATACTGTTCAAAGCGGCCTTAAACCCAACTCAAACGATTTTCTGCCACACCCTTACACCCTCACCGACAAATTCTCGGTCTTCTTTGAATATTAAAGCATGAATATGTGACGCATGAAGAATGTGTGTTTCGTTGCCTTATATCACAATTGTATATTTAATACGTATATATAATCATAATTGGCGACATTCTGAATCATGTTATCATACGATTACTAATTGCCAATTTGTACCATATAATTGTGTCTAATTGTGTTACATGTGTCATCAGATGTATTTCATCTCACATGTTTATGATTGTTGGTGATTGTGGCATTTTGTGTGTGCTTTCACAATGAAAACGATTCGAAATGTTATTTTGTAACATGCGTTTGATATAAAACTGACGTTATTAAAGTTGTTCCAGTTAGTTTTTCTTTCACGAATTCGTCAATGAGTTGACATGTATTAAAAAAATATGCTGAATTTAGTTTGGACAGATTATTGTTTGCGACCGAGACACCAAAACGCTCAACTCAAAATATTGTATGGCCTCTGCCATCTACAGAAACTGTAAGAATTGACAGAAATAGAAGTAAAACCGTTTCCGGCAAATATATTATTGTGAAACGTGGGACTGCCTGCAGCAATCTGATTGGTTGACAAACGTGATTTGGTAGGATTCGAAGCCCGGTAATCTAGACTGTTCACTGCGCATGAATATTTTTCTAAATACGTTTTTTTTCTTCTCAGTCCCCAATTTGAAAAATGTGCCATTCGGCTTTGCCACGTTAATTAAATATGTAGTAAGTAAATATTATCACGTAGAGAGAAGGTGCTTCAGAAAATGGCTGGTAACTATTGTATTTTTCAATGTCGATAAACAATAAGTGTTCTCAGATTTGCGGATGTTATGGGTCATTATAAGCAATCGTTGAACGAGTACAGATAATATCACCATTTTATTTGAAGCAAATGCAAGTGATATGAGAGGTGGCATCTGATTGTCAATAGGAGGGACATAGAAGGGACACAACTCATAATAGCCACTGGTGACTCTACGATTGAGCCCAGAAATTCCAGCCAAGTTCAGCAAGGGTGGAAACTGGACTTTCACAGTCAGTTAACTCCCTTGCCTCGGGAAGATGGAACTTGATATGACACTTACAGATGAATATGAAATAGATCGTGTCTGAATGTCTCATCCGACAAATGTTGAAGCTCACACAAATACCCACTGTAGTGTGGAGGCTATAGCAGGCTTACGTAAAACATACGATTCGGTTCTTTGCAATGACCCAAAACATTCTGTTCATACACTCTCGAATATAACATGATATTGAATGCTTGTTGTTTGGACATGTTTCGGATAAAGGATAAGTCAGTGAAATAACTTCATAGAAAGTGTGTTCAAACACAAGGCATGAATACATTGAACCGGGCCAACCCGCCCTGTTTTCTCGTGCAGCTCGTGTAGCTCGTGCTAGTGACAAAGGCCATTGCAACATATCACGGCATGGGAAAGTGCAGGTGTGAAATAAACTACTATGACATACCAATATGCCAGGACTGAATGAGTGAGTGAGTTGGGTTTAACGGCGCTTTTAACAGTATTACAGTTATATCGCGGCGTGTCAGCTTAATGTGGGAAGAAAGCCCGGAGTGATGCAGGTCTCGGACGTTTAACACTTCGGTGAAACCCACGAGCACGGGTATGGTGCTGACAAGCCTAGAAACATAATCGGGGCAAACCGGGATTCGAACCCACAATCATAGGTTTCTGGCGTGCCCAAGGGACGCAACTCTGCACAGCGAATCGCTTCGCCTTAGACAACTGGGCCACTCGTGCCACCTGCCAGGACTGATCAACTACAGTAATATGAAAGAATCATGTGGTACTTAACTTCAAATTATGATTATGTCCACACAATTATCACGAGGTTTCTCGTAACTTTGAAATTAGATGTTTCCATTAGACCAAAATTCTAAGTAACATGGCCTTCATATTCAAGTTTTATTGATGTGAAGATTCATCTACACCCAGCTTAGTTCTCCTTCAATCGGCGTGTCGTGTTCATCAAGGTCACAGATCTCGAACTTGAAACGACGGTCCCTTAAAATGAGATAATTGCATAAAAGTCAGTAATATAAGCATACCAAGTTTCATAAGTTTAAACACCCGTGAAGATCCGGGGTAGAATAGGTCTTCAGCAACCCATGCTTGTCGTAAGAGGCGACTAACGGGATCGGGTGGTCAGGCTCGCTGACTTGGTTGATGCATGTCATTGATCCCAAGTGCGTGGATCGATGCTCATGATATTAATCACTGGATTGTCTTGTCCAGACTCGATAATTTACAGACCGCCGTCAAATAGCTGGAATATTGCTGAGTGCGGCTTTAAACAACAAATAAGTTTAAACTGCCCATTTGAGAAATATACACGTTACGGAATAAAAGAACAGCAACCTGTAAATCCATGTATACTAAAAGAATAAAACGCAATGTATTCCAGCTTGATAACGGTTGTCGACCTGTGATGATCTGGGTTAGAATAGGTCTTCAGCAACCCATGCTAATGTAAAAGGCGACAATATGCTTGTGTGCGAAGCGACTAACGGGATCAGGTGCTCTGGCTCGCTGACATGCAAGTCATCGTATCCCAATTGCGTTGATCGATGCTCATGTTGTCAATCACTGGATTTCTTGTCCAAAATCGATTATTTACAGACCGCCGTCATATAGCTGTAATATTGCTGAGTGCAGTGTTAAACAACAAACAAACAAACACATATACAAACAAACAAACATGATAACGGTGTCAGAATCTCCATCGAAATGTCGCTATATGCAATAAACCAGAAGTTGTTATCCATAAGGTTGTACGGAACCTCTTTTTAAAGAAAGTATTGTAGCAAAACAGATAAAAATACACGTGTTTAGCATTAAATATCCATATTGCGTTAAAGTGACATACGCGACCGACATGGATATCTTCCAACAAACAATACGTATATGATTACATGTGATGTGTGTTTATGCGCGTACAGACATTTTAAACTGAAATATATATCGAAGACAACTCACTCTTCCTTGTTCTCGTGGTAGCTGTCGATGCCGCGCATGACTTTCCCGGAAGGCACAACGTAGTCCATGTGCTCGTCGAACTTGTTGACGTAAGCCGTGAAGTAGCAGGACCCAGTTATAAAGCCTGCGTTGAAGCATTTGATAATAATAGTAATAATAAACATCATCATCATCATCATCAACATCATCCAAGCAGCAGTAGCAGTAGTGGTAGTTATAATAATGGCAAGAAGGATGACGACGCTGACGGCGCGGCCGACGAAGATGATGATGATGATGATGATGATGATGATGATGATGATGATGATGAAACTGCGTGCATGAGCCGAGCCAAAAAGTAGTGATCGTGGATTCGTATCCAATGTTTCGAGGAGAGTTGGAGTGACTTGAATACAACTTGCTATAATCGCTAACAGGTCTCACCGCGTTAAACATCCACAATTACCTGATATTTCGCAGCAGTAGAACTTGAAACGACGATCTTCATAATGGTTGTCATGGATACTGCTAATTCCCGCAATGATGCCATCACTTGCACATTGGAAGGTTAACGGTTGATCAAAGTCATTTTCGTAATCTATGAAATAGATAGCATGTGACACTGATAGAATAGATAATAGTAGTGCAAAATATACGTTCTGTCGCTCTGCCGTGTGACGATTACTGTTTCATTGCAGACGTATGTTCAAAAGGCATTCTATCAATTAATATTTCACTCAAAGTAACATATTCACTACAATATTGTTTTTTTTATATATAATTTCTTTATTTTTCTAAAGCATTTACATGGTTTTGCAAAACAATACATTCAAAGAAATAAAGCATGGCAGCTTGACCAAAGTTTACTGAAGTAAACTCTATGACAATTAAAGACCGAAGCATAATTTATTAGCTTATAAAAATCAGTGAGATCCTGCAGAAACTGGAATGTTGGTGGATAGTTATTATTTCTTAAGATGAAAATGATTCGTTTTGACAAAATAATGATATAAGGTTTAACGGATTGTTATTTCTCGATAAATAACCAAAAAAATAATGCACTGCAAAACGTTGGTGGACGATGCGTGCTTTCCCTGGGTAGCGGTAAGCAGTACCCCGTTGACGTTGTGCTTTGCCATTAGCGTTGCATACTACAAATCTCGGACCACATCGTTACGCTGCCACCTACAGATGGTAATCTCCCTGCCAGAACAACGAGTTGCACATTCTTCCCGTTGAGTGAGTATGGTTTTACGTCGCTTTTAGCAATATTCCAGCAATATCACGGCGGGAGACACCAGAAACTGGCTTCACACATTGTACCCATGTCGGGAATCGAACCTGGGTCTTCGGCGTGACGAGCGAACGCTTTAACCACTGGGCTACCCGACCGCCCCGATGGTGTGTTTAAGTTCCTCTACTCTGAAAAGGAGCTGGCTAAGATAGTAATTTTTTATCGCTGGTTTAAGGCCAAACTGTGCACACATGTACACGTAATAGCTGTTGGATGCTCAGTTAATTCTGTTTTTTAATATAGCGTTACTATATAAGTCTATGAGAAAACGTTTCTGACGGAACAAGCTTCCGTGTGGCCCGTCCTGTCGACATAAATGGCATATTACTGTTGGTCTCTGGTCTCTTCAAGCATTGATGAATATTGTGAACTGTTTGTACACCCATATCCGTCTTGTGATGTCTGCTCGTGTTTTTCAAACGTCAGCGAATAAAGTCATTTGACTTGAAGTTCCGTGAACTAAAGCGAGAATTCCAGTTGCATTTCTGCGATTGGTTTGGGAACATCATTTTTTTCATTTTGGCATAGTTTCTTTTGATCGTCAGTGTAGCTTACCTGTCTATAGTGACTTATCTGTATGTAGTGCCTTACCTGTCTATAGTGGCTTACCTGTTATAGTGACTTACCTATCTATTATGGATTACCCGTCTATAGTGACTGACCTGTCTATTTTTGGCTTACTTGTCTACATTAGCTAACTTGTCTATAGTGGCTTATCTGTCTATCGTGACTAAGCTGTCTACAGTGGCTTACCTGTCTATAGTGACTGACCTTTCTATATTGGCTTACTTATCTGCAGTGGCTTACCTGCCCATCGAGGCTATCTGTTTATAGTGGCTTACCCGTCTATCGTGGCTTACCTGTTTATAGTGACTGATCAGTCTATATTGGCTTACTTATCTATAGTGGCTTACCTGCCCATCGAGGCTTACCTGTTTATAGTGGCTTACATGTCTACAGTGGCTTACTTATCTGCAGTGGCTTACCTGCCCATCGAGGCTTATCTGTTTATAGTGGCTTATCTGTCTATCGTGGCTCACCTGTTTATAGTGACTGACCTGTCTATATTGGCTTACTTATCTATAGTGGCTTACCTGCCCATCGAGGCTTACCTGTTTATAGTGGCTTACATGTCTACAGTGGCTTACCTGTCTATAGTGACTGACCTGTCTATATTGGCTTACCCGTCTATCGTGGCTTACCTGTCTATCGTGGCTTACTTGTGTATTGTGGCTTACCCGTCTATCGTGTCTTACCTGTCTATAGTGACTGACCTGTCTATATTGGCTTACTTATCTACAGTGGCTTACCCGTCTATCGTGGCTTACCTGTCTATCGTGGCTTACTTGTGTACTGTGGCTTACCCGTCTATCGTGTCTTACCTGTCTATCGTGGCTTACCTGTCCATTCACAGTTGCTCATATTGGTACTGGTGTATGGCGGGGCTCTACACGAGAAATCCCACACTCGGTCCTCAAAGTGGTTGTCATGGCTACTGACCACATGCGACAATGAGGTTTCAGGGGGACATGTGAAGTTGAACGCCTGATCGAATTGGTTAACCCAGGCCGTCACGTGACAGACCAGAGCCCAGAGGATGATCTTGAGTGAAGAATACAACATAGTTACTTCATCGTTGTTGTTTTAGGGACCGACTATTCAATATTCTCGAGGTGAGGTCGGGGGTAGGTTTTGTATCGAGTTTAAATATTTTAGCTACAACTAAAAAAACAGATTTTTTGGCATTTAAAAACATGAACTTGATATTTTTAAAGAGAAACACATTGCAATAAAACCCATGAAGATTCCGGGGTAGCCGAATAGGTCTTCAGCAACCCAAACTTGCCGTAAAAGGCGACTATGTTTGTCGTAAAAGGCGACTAACGGGATCGGGTGGTCAGGCTCGCTGACGTGGTTGATACATGTCATCGATCCTAATTGCGTGGATCGATGCTCATGGTGTCAATCACTGGATTGTCTGGTCCAGACTCGATTATTTACAGACCGCCGTCATATAGCTAGAATATTGCTGAGTGCGGCGTTAAACAACAAACCAACCAACCAACATTGCAATAAATGTCATTTTTGTCCACCACCCACCACAACCTCAGAATGCCAAATGGTCGGTCCATTAGTATGTTTCAATTCTTTCGAACAAGAATATCTCCGGGCGCAAACCATGGAGGCGGTCAACGTTTCCGAGGGTTTTACTTTAATTTAACTGGTAAAACTGGTAAAACTTGACAAATGTGTCAAGCGCGCGTCCTCTCGTTCAGTGGCACCGGGTCCTGTGGATATCACAGATGCTTTGGGCTGATGACCAGTGATATTTATGAGAAAAATCTATTTACCTACCTTTCTCAACGATTCCATTACGCCTAATATCAAGTCTGTGAATACAGAACAAGTTGTCTTGCTGATAGGAGTTTATGCAATACTTCGACGTGCATATGTTACAGGTACAACATATGTTGACTTCAAATCTTATCAGTAAAAGTACTTGGTCGGATTTTTAATTTCGTACATTTTTTGAAGGGATTGCAGTGCTAGTTTGCTTTGGATTATATTTCAGTTATATCATGACCTGTCTGTATATTGTGGGAGTACAGCCCAGATGAAGGTCCTACACGTTTACAACCTTGGTGTATATTTCAGTTATATCATGACCTTTCTGTATATTGTTGGAGGACAACACAGATGCAGGTCCTATATGTTTACAACCTTGGTGTATATTTCAGTTATATCATGACCTGTCAGTATATTGTTGGAGGACAGCCCAGATGCAGGTCCTACATGTTTACAACCTTGGTGTATATTTCAGTTATATCATGACCTGTGAGTATATTGTTGGAGGACAGCCAAGATGCAGGTCATACATGTTTACAACCTTGGTGTATATTTCAGTTATATCATGACCTGTCAGTATATTGTTGGAGGACAGCCCAGATGCAGGTCCTACATGTTTACAACCTTGGTGTATATTTCAGTTATATCACGACCTGTCTGTATATTGTTGGAGGACAGCCCAGATGCAGGTCCTACATGTTTACAACCTTGGTGTATATTTCAGTTATATCATGACCTGTCAGTATATTGTTGGAGGACAGCCCAGATGCAGTTCCTACATGTTTACAACCTTGGTGTATATTTCAGTTATATCATTACCTGTCAGTATATTGTTGGAGGACAGCCCAGATGCAGGTCCTACATGTTTACAACCTTGGTGTATATTTCAGTTATATCATGACCTGTCAGTATATTGTTGGAGGACAGCCCAGATGCAGGTCCTACATGTTTACAACCTTGGTGTATATTTCAGTTATATCATGACCTGTGAGTATATTGTTGGAGGACAGCCCAGATGCAGGTCCTACATGTTTACAACCTTGGTGTATATTTCAGTTATATCATGACCTGTCTGTATATTGTTGGAGGACAACACAGAAACAGGTCCTACATGTTTACAACCTTGGTGTATATTTCAGTTATATCATGACCTGTCAGTATATTGTTGGAGGACAGCCCAGATGCAGGTCTTACTATACACGTTTACAACCTTGGTGTACATTTTAGAGAGAGAGAGAGAGAGAGAGAGAGAGAGAGAGAGAGAGAGAGAGAGAGAGAGAGAGAGAGCATGAGAATTTTAAAATGATTCAATGTAACAAAATCCACAAATTTCCTTTATTATGACATCAAAATATGCATTACATATGCTTCCACTGTCTGCCAACTGTCAGATATAGAACAGGTGCATGACATAAAGTATGCACAGATGAGGGGATACGTAGATGACGAAACAACACTCCGAGGTTTTGGTTCACATCGTTTAACCTGAAGCAAGCAGTGACCGAGCTTGTAAAACAGAAGGTGTCAGCACGAAGTTTTACTAGCCAGTTCACTGCCGCCCGAAGGTTTGACCATGTCAACAAAAAACGAGGAGTTTTTTATCCGACATATTAACCGTCGAAAAAACATGTATTAATATGTGTTACATATTATGCATAAAAGTGCGATACGACAGTCTAAAGAAACACTCGTAAAATATATCTGGATAAAAATATACGCTGAATATAGTACCTTCTGACAAAGCGCATCTTCAGCCAGTCCTGTAGACAGGAGATTGTGAGTTCGATTCCCGTCAACCATAATGAAAACATTTCGTATCTTGTCCTTGAGTTTAGAACATTAGACGTTGAAAACACAAAGTCCAACCTTCTTCTGCATCTCATCAGCTCTTACGACGATAAAGGAAAACTTCATACAGTAAACTACGGTTATAACGAACTCATGGGGACTACTAATTTTAGTTCGTTATAACCGTAGTTTGCCATAAGCATATATACATAATAACCACAGCAAATTGTCGGTAAAAAATAAGTAAGTTCGTTATATCCGTCAGTTCGTTATAAGCGTGCTCGCTATAACCGTAGTTTACTGTATGTGTGTGTGTGTCTGTGTGTGTGTGTGTAAACATTTACATTACCGTTACAAATACAAAAAGCAGCACGACATGACAAAATGCTCTCAATAGTGAATTAGTGAATTGTTAAATTGTTGAATAGTGAGTGAGTATAGTATAGTATTTCAGTCACATCAGGGACATGGTTTCACATGTAGTAATAACATAGGGATTCGAAACCGGGTCTTCTGCATGAATAGCGAACGCTTTACCACTAGACTACCCGCAGCCCCGGTTGGCTATGGGTATTAACTATTTCATTCCTTTCAGCAGGAACTTGTTTCACACTTTTCCTCTTTTCGGACAATCTCGGTGTGGCAAACTCTTCTCTTCCGGTCCATGAAACACTCCAGGATTCTCTGAACATCCGCCATGACGATCACCCCAAACACAAGCCCTAAGATGGTTGCCCCGGAAGCGCCCATGTAACGCGAGGATGGTCTGACGTCATACGCGCTGGTCAAGCGCCGTCGGACAGCGGACAAGTTGGATTTGATGAGAGTGAGGCTGTGGCGGTATCTCGCGATCTTCTGCTCGACGCTCAGGTTGATCTTGCCGTTGATAGGCCAGTCGCACGGGCACCAGAAGGTGCCAGGATTGTCTGTCGGGGTCGTTTCCGGGATGGTCACGTGACTTGATGACGTGAAGCCTGTTTCCGTTGGCGAAGGTAAGATTTCTAGACTGGGCGTTTGACTGGTTCGGTCGCTCTGTTGCATTGACATTTGGATACTACTGGAGGTCTCTGTGTCTTAAAAAAACAAAAAACATTTTAAAAATATTTTCATCATATTACAATACGATTCTGGTTTTATCATATAATAGGTAGGTTTCTCGGCATGATAAATCCAACGGGTAAAAACGATATCCGTTGGGGTCATATGCGGATAGAGATGCAAATATCAAAGGTCAAGTGGGGACAACTTTCAGTGTTTACAAACAAACATGGCGTCGCCCTTGTTATTCGGCGATAGAGTCAGCATTAATTGGGCCGAAATATGTTACTTTGTTTCGTTTTGTCGCTGTGTGTACATCTGACTGCACTTCTTAACGTTATGACAGGACAGGCCGACAGTCAACAACGTCTGAACATGACTGTCACTCATTTTAGACTTTGTCTCTGGGTAACGAGTTAGTGAGTGAATGTTATTTTACTCTGCAATATTCCAGCTATACCACGACGGCCTGTAGACGAGTTGCACCAAGCATGCCAGTGTTGACAGCAGGAAGAGTGATACATGCCTTTGAGTTTCGATGAGGTTGATATCGTGATATGTGTCGCGAGATATATGGCTTTATCATATACTAGTAATGGGAATGTTTCTCGACAGGGAAAAGCCAAAGGATAAAATGGTATTCGTTGGGGTCATATATATTAAAGATGCAAATATGAAAGGTCGGGTAGGTACTACTTTCAGTGTTTACAAACAAACATGGCGTCGCCCTTGTCAATCGGCGATCGAAGCAGATTTCACCATCGGGAATCTAGAGAAACTAGTGGGATAATTGTTATTATCATCAAAACAATTGTCAAACATAGTGAAATCAGTGTCTAACCGGGACGTAGCTGAGGCATGCTACAAATTGGGCAAATTTGGAGATATAAATTGAGAAATAATTTAGCGAGGACATAGGCCTATACCGGGCTCAGTTTCCATATCCGTGCGTGTGGACCTGTGTGGCCTGTGGCAATTTCCCCAGTTTAAAAAGTTGGATTTGGCCTAAATATGGCCGAATTGATATACCTTCTTAAATTTTGTCTATGTGTGTCCATCTGACGGCACCTCGTAACGTTATGACAGGAGAAGCAGACGTCTCTCAGACTAGTGTTAGAGTAGAGTAGCCCCCCTTAGATAAAGGGCAGTTACTCTAGCGGGCGGACCGACGGATAGCCGCGAAAGCAAGTTTGTCTAGGTAATTTTTAGTTATGTAGTTACGGCACTGTCTGAGGGAGTGAGTGAGTGAGTATAGTTTTACGCCGCTTTTAGCAATATTCCAGCAATATCACGGCGGGGGACACCAGAAATGGGCTTCACACAATGTACCCATGTCGGGAATCGAACCCGGATCTTCGGCGTGACGAGCGAACGCTTTAACCACTAGGCTACCCGACCGCCCTACTGTCTGAGAAAAAGGTTTCTGTTGGAACTATATATTGACTGTTGTCACTGTCCGACTGACAAAGCATTGACCTTCTGATGTTTTATACATTAATGCTCAAATTCCAATTTAGGTATTGTTTACAACTGAGAAATTAGAACAGGTTTTTCGACGACAGAATTTAGGAATGAAATTATATTATAAAGAGGTTATCACGCTTGTGTGTGTTGGGCTCGCTAAACATGCTAAATACAAAGTTTATTTATATTACAGTATATCTACCATCCCAAAACACAGTAGCGTATGGCAAGCCGTTTTCACATTTATTACGGAATTACAGATATCTTAAATTGTTTTAAAGATATCGGTATTTTATTTAAAGATATCAATAATGTTTTTAAGATATCAAAAAATAAATAGAGGTTATCACGCGAGTGTGTTTGGGGATGGTAAATATCCTGCATTAGGAATAAACATTGTATTTAGCGAGCCTTGGCGAGCTAAATACATAGTGTTTATTCCTAATACAGGATATTTACCATCCCCAAACACACAAGCGTGATAACCTCTTTATCATATAATGTCATTATTTAATTCTTTGCTTGAAAATCGCTTTCCCTCTCTCACAAACATTACCGAAACATTTCCTAGAATGCGCGCATTAATATTTATTACGTCACAGGGTAGGTGATGTGTCAGTCGGACAGTGACAGTAGCCAATATAGTTCCAACTGAAATCTGTTTCTTATACAGTGGCGAAGCAACATATACGCAAAACAACAATTGTTTTTAATTGCCTTTCGCGGCAATCCGTTGGTCTGTCCGCTAGAGTAACTGCCCTTCGTCAAAGGGAAGCTACTCTAACCCTAGTCTATGAGACGTCGCGGCCACGGTCAGACGTTGTTGACAGTCGGTCTGTCCTGTCATTACGTTAAGAAGTGCAGTCAGATGTACACACAGCGAAAAAACGAAACAAGGTAACAATTCAAACATATTTCGGCCAAATCCAACTATTTTAATTTGTGGAGAAGGTTTCAAGCCGCAGAGGTCTACAAGCACAGATATGGCTACTGATCCCGCTTGGCTAGGCCTCGTGCCCTCGCAAAATTGTTTCGAAATTTATATATCCAACGTTGCCAAAACTTATAAAATGCCTTAGCTACGTCACAGTTAGACACTGATTTTCAGTATATTAGACTGTTCTTTTGATAATGATAGCAATTATCCCTGTAGTTTATCCAGATTCCCGATGGTTAATTCTGATTCGATCGCCGAATGACGAGGGCGACGCCATGTTTGTTTATAAACAGTGAAAGTAGTCCCTACTTGACCTTTGAAATTTGCATCTCTATCCGCATATGACCCCAACGGATATCGTTTTTATCCGTTGGCTTTATCCTGCCGAGAAACCTACCCATTATATGATAATTAAAGATATCTAAATTCATTTCTAATATCCATAATACAATTACTGATATCTTAAAATGTTACGGTGATATCAACAATTACAATCCTACAGTACATAAATATATATGAAATAAATTCAAGATATCTTAAATTCAATTCAAGATATCATGAAATAAGTTATACATAGCCACAAATGCATTAAAGATATCTTTAATTCAATTAGAGTTATCTTTAATTCAATTCAAGATATCATTAATTCTGACCGTTACTGATACCAAAAATCCAATTCAAGATATCATTAATAATTTTGATGATATCTTTATATCAATTATTGATATCAGTTATCTAATTTAAGTAACATTATTAATGTAACATCTTAAATAATGGCAACAATTGAAGATATCAATAATTAATTATTGATATCTGTATTTAGTTTCAAGATATCAGGAATTGAATTAATGACATCATAACAAAACATTACATTTTGATATCTTTAAATCATATTTTGATATCAATAATCGAATTTAAGATATCAGCAATTCTTTTCAAGATATCAGTAATACGCTTCATAATATCCTTAATTCATTTCGTGATATCTTCAATTTTATTGCAGATATCTACAATTATCTGCATTTAAGATATCTTCAATTCCATTCAAGATATCTTCAACTCCATTCAAGATATCTTCAATTCATTTCAAGATATCTTTAAAACAATTGAAGATATCTGTAAATCCGTAATAAATGTGAAAACGGCTTGCCATAGTAGCGTGATAACCCCCGTATACCGCTATTAAAAATCGAATGATAACAATCAAATTACCAAAGACAACCAAGGAGGAAGTCTCCATCGACGTCATCAAACTTGCTTCCGATGACGTCATCAAACTTGCTTCCGATGACGTCAGCAAACTTTCTTCCGATGACATCATCATACTTTCTTCCGATGACGTCATCATACTTTCTTCCGAAGACGTCATTGATGTCATAACGTCAGAGGAGGAAGACTCATATGTCCCCCATATGTTACAGGTTGTCACGACAGCACACCTCAAGCCCGAAGCGTGTGAGGCATGCGCACTGCTGTACACAGGTTTTGATGATGTAGGATAGTACACAGGTTTTGATGATGTAGGATTGTATACAGGTTTTGATGATGTAGGATAGTACACAGGTGTTGATGATGTAGGATTGTACACAGGTCTTGATGATGTAGGATAGTACACAAGTTTTGATGATGTAGGATAGTAGACAGGTTTTGATGATGTAGGATAGTACACAGGTTTTGATGTTGTAGGATACACTGGGAGGTTATACGTCACATTATTTGTTGTACATTGGTCGTATCCGTCCACGTTGTAGTCACTGTCGCCGAGAGGCTTGTGGTCGAAATCTGAAACGACAAGAAGCAATGTGCGAAATTTAAAAGTGGTTATAATTTCGAAGCTTCAGGTAGGCACGGGTGGCTCAGTCGTCAAAGGCACCGCATGCCTCTGTGAGGAATGTGAGCCTTAGCCTTGCCAGACTCTGCTTTCCTGGGTTCGAGTCCCAGATTCTTCAGTTTCCCAAAATGTTCAAGGCCTGCAACCTGCATCACTTTGGACTTATACCTCCGACACAAAGCGGACATGCCGTGACATAAGCGAAATACTGTTCAAAACGGCGCTTAACAAAACTATTTCAATCACTGTAAAACAAGAAAAAAAAGAGTCAGGTCTTATTGCACTCTAAAATGTTTTAAGTGTCGCAAACTACAACAGCACTTACTGAAAACCCACACTCCCAGGTGGTCGTATCCGGTCGTTATGGCTACCTTGGTCACAGGCCCGAGGTCAGTCTCAACCTGAATGAAGGGGTTGACGCCGACCTCGAAGCCGTAGCCAGCACTGAGCGGGTTGTTCCAGCTGACCCAGAAGGTGTTGAACTTGCAACAGCTGAGGGGACTGTTCACCACTTCCTTGATATACTCCTCATCCCGACCTCGTCTCACCCTGGACCAAGTGTTGCCCCATCCACCAATCACCAGCTCGTACTTGTAGGAATAAATTCCGGAACTTACGTCATAGAATCCAAAATGGACGTCACTGCATGCAACAATTTGGAAGGTCAAGGCGGACGTCTTGTCGACGTCTAGCCCAATAGCATTCAGGGACTGGTACTTCTTTAACCGTGACGTCAGAACTCGTAGACACGTGCCATCTGGAATAATAAAGTGTTTTCAATTAATTAATGTTATATCGGACTGAATCTTTGGAACATCGCGTGTCATGGCACCCATATTCAATAACATAGTTGGTAAAGCTTGTGCTATGATTGGCCCAAACATATAAGGGGCCCCAAGACGAACCTTGTTTACCCATCCAAACTCCAATGACCTTTGCTACAAAAAAAAAAGGGGACGTGCGGATTATTACTTCTTGAAGCTTCAAAGGGACCCTAGGGAGACCAGTCGTCATTTCTCTGTGAACCCTTTCGGCTTTCAACCATGCCAGACTGGGCTTGTCGTGGGTTATAGTCTCATATTCTTGAGAGTTTTACCCAAAGTGGTTAACACAAAAGACCTGCACCACTTTGGAATTTCCTCCCACAATGAGCTGACTTGGTGTGATACAACGCAACGTTCAAAAAAGGCCAAGACCCAGAAAGACCGGCATAGAGAATTCGCCGTGAACCATTTGACAGTCATACAAAGCTTGATTCAAATCCCACAACCAACGACCGCCTCCTTGGTCTAGTGGTAGAGCGTCTGCCCGGAGGGCGGAGGTCCGGGATTCGATCCCCGGCCACGTCATTCCAATGACATTAAAAGATGGTACGTGTTGTGACCCTGCCTGGCGCTTGGCCTTAGGGGCTAAAACAAGGACTGGTCGACTCAGAGTCAGTATACTGAGTGGGGTATACATGTTAAAATGCGGCATGGTATCTCAGTGGGCTAGAACTTAAAAATCGGCATTCGTCCGGACTAGTTCAAGCAGCCACACACACGTGCATGCTCGTCGCAATATAAGTGCAATAATCTTGGACGCGACGTTAAATCCCATTTAACCTCACCTCGAATCCCTCAACCAATTTATAATTCAAATATAACAGTAAATCATTAACCCACTTTAACAGTGCAGAGGTCGAAATTTCACACTCTAAAACTTAAAACTAGGCAGGAAAATAAGGGCCTTCTTGCACAAAGCGGTCTTAGCGCTAAGATGATCGTAACTCCCATACTTTACATAGGCTTACAATAGTCGTTGCGCAAAGGTCGCTTTGCGCAAGTGGGCCCAGGTGAATAATAATGCATTGAATTATACATGCCCTAGAAGCAATACATTGAATTAAGCATGCTCTGGACTCAATGTAGTGAAATAGACATGCTCTAGAGGCAATGCATTGAAAGAAACATGCCCTAAAAACAATGCAGTGAAATAAATATGCTCTAGAAACAACGAACTGAAATATACATTATCTAGAAACAATTCGTTGCAAATACAGGCTCTCGAAACAATGCCTTGAATTAGACAAGATCCAGAAAGAACGCATTCAAATACACGTCTTCTACAACGCATGCATTGAAATATGCATGCTCATGAAAGAATACATTGAAAGTACATTCTTTAGTAAGAATGCATTGAAATAGACAAGCTCTTGTTACAATGCATTGAATTATACCGCGAACGGCGATAGTGTATTATAGAAACACGTGGAATATTATTTGTTGTAGAAATTTCCAGCAGCTTGGTAGGCTGTAAAAAAGGAGACAGGAGCATGCCTCTCGCATCTCTCACACTTTTCATGACTTCACGACCAGCTTTCGTGTGTGGATCACTCATCACCCCTGAATCCCTGCCTAGCTGGACCACTTCTGCTGCTGGGTGAATATATTATTATCACTGACTGACCAAAGTATTTTTAATTTGATACTGACCACTGCAATCATAATATGTATTGCCATTGAATATTTGGGACATGTAACTATTGAAATATACATGTTCCAAAACAATGAAGTGAAATAGACATGCTCCAAAAACAATGCAGTGAAATAGACATGTTCTAGAACGAATGCATTCAAATAGACATGCTGTAAATTCAATGCATTGAAATGTAATGCTCCAGGAACAATCCTCATCTTTGTTGTTTTGTTGTTGCCATTGTTGTTATTCTGTAACAACTATCTTACATGTTTATGTTTTGCGTATGCATTAAATATCATTCATGCGCGTTAGTAATATATTCGTCTTCAGTTTGGTGGGTTTTTTAACAAAACAAAGTTGCCTCCAAAAAGGTTGCTTGATAAAATATATTTTCCCCATCTTTTAACAAATAAAATAAATAGTTCATTGGACATGCTAGGTGTTCTGAAGTATATTGCGCTGTGGGTCCAAGCAAAATTTAGATGGTCGGCACTGAACTTGAAACTCTCTAGAACTATCTCTATCACCATTAAATATCCTCCTATTTTGTATTTCTTTAAAATGATTTGTTCTTTTCGTTCGTTTCACAGAAAAACTGTTATGAACATATGAACGAAAAATAGTCTGTCTCTCTATCAAACGTCTCAGCCCCCAGCCCATGCCGAATAGTTAATGTAAGCTTCCTAAGGAGATGTCGAAATTGTATATTGCTGCCGCTCATTGAATTGTTTTGTAACTACTTTTATCTGTATAAAAGCTCTAGTCATACTCTCTACTTCTGTATGTCAGCTCCAGTCATTCTCCCTACTTCTGTATGTCAGCTCAAGTCATACTCCCTACTTCTGTATATCAACTCTAGTCATACACTCTACTTCTGTATATCTGCTCTAGTCATATTCTCTACTCCTGTATATCAATTCTAGTCATACTCTCTACCTCTGTATATCAGCTCAAGACACTCCCTACTTCTGTGTGTCAGCTCCAGTCATACTCCCTACTTCTGTATGTCAGCTCCAGTCATACTCCCTACTTCAGTATGTCAGCTCCAGTCATACTCCCTACTTCTGTATATCAACTCTAGTCATACACTCTACTTCTGTATATCTGCTCTAGTCATATTCTCTACTCCTGTATATCAATTCTAGTCATACTCTCTACCTCTGTATATCAGCTCAAGACACTCCCTACTTCTGTGTGTCAGCTCCAGTCATACTCCCTACTTCTGTATGTCAGCTCCAGTCATACTCCCTACTTCAGTATGTCAGCTCCAGTCATACTCCCTACTTCTGTATATCAACTCTAGTCATACACTCTACTTCTGTATATCTGCTCTAGTCATATTCTCTACTCCTGTATATCTGCTCTAGTCATACACTCTACTTCTGTATATCTGCTCTAGTCATACTCCCTACTTCTGTGTGTCAGCTCCAGTCATACTCCCTACTTCTGTGTGTCAGCTCCAGTCATACTCCCTACTTCTGTATGTCAGCTCCATTCATACTCCCTACTTCTGTATGTCAGCTCAAGTCATACTCCCTACTTCTGTATGTCAGCTCCAGTCATATTCCCTACTTCTGTACGTCGGCTAGAGTCATACTCCCTACTTCTGTATGTCAGCTCCACTCATATTCCCTACTTCTGTATATCAACTCCAGTCATTCTCCCTACTTCTGTATGTCAACTCCAGTCATACTCCCTTCTTCTGTACGTTAGCTAGAGTCATACTCCCTGCTTCTGTATGTCAGCTCCAGTCATACTCCCTACTTCTGTATGTCAGCTCCAGACATAATCCCTACTTCTGTATGTCAGCTCCAGTCATATTCCCTACTTCTGTATATCAACTCCAGTCATTCTCCCTACTTCTGTATGTCAACTCCAGTCATATTCCCTACTTCTGTACGTTAGCTAGAGTCGTACTCCCTACTTCTGTATGTCAATTCCAGTAATACTCCCTACGTCTGTATGTCAACTCCAGTCATATTCCCTACTTCTGTATGTCAGCTCCAGTCATACTCTCTACTTCTGTATGTCAGCTCTAGCCATACTCCCTATTTCTGTATATAAGCTCTAGTCATACTCTCTACTTCTGTATGTCAGCTCCAGTCATACTCCCTCCTTCTTTATATAAGCTGTAGTCATACTCCATCCTTCTGTATGTCAGCTCCAGTCATATTCCCTACTTCTGTTTGTCAGCTCCAGTCATACACTCTACTTCTGTATGTCAACTCTAATCATACTCCCTACTTCTGTATGTCAGCTCCAGTCATACTCTCTACCTCTGTTTGTCAGCTCCAGTCATACTCTCTACCTCTGTATGTCAGCTCCGGTCATGCTCTCTACTTCTGTATGTCAGCTCAAGTCATACTCTCTACTTCTGTATGTCAACTCAAGTCATACTCTCTACTTCTGTATGTCAGCTCCAGTCATATTCTCTACTTCTGTATGTCAGCTCGAGTCATAATCTCTACCTCTGTATGTCAGCTCGAGTCATGTTCTCTATTTCTGTATGTCAGCTCCAGTCATACTCTCTACCTCTGTTTGTCAACTCCAGTCATACTCCGTATCTCTGTATGTCAGCTCTGGTCATACTCCTTACTTCTGTCTGTCAGGTCCACTCATACTCCTTACTTCTGTTTGTCAACTCCAGTCATACTCCCTACTTCTGTAGTGTTTCTAACTACCGTAGTGTCTCTACATACCCACTTAACTACCGTAGTGGTTCTATCCACCCGCTTTACAACCGTAGTGTCTCTATAAACCCCTTAGCTACCGTTATGTCTCTACATACCCGCTTAATTACCGTAATGTTTCTACATACCCGCTTAACAACAGTAGTGTCTCTACATACCCGCTTAACTACCGTAGTGTCTCTATCCACCCGCTTCACTACCGTAGTGTCTCTACATACCCGCTTAACTACCGTAGTGTCTCTACATACCCGCTTAACTACCGTAGTGTCTCTATCCAGCCGCTTAACTACCGTAGTGTCTCTTCATACCCGCTTCACTACCGTAGTGTCTCTGTAAACCCGCTCAACTACTGTAATGTCTCTACATACCCGCTTAACTACCATAGTGTCTCTATCCACCTGCTTAACTACCGTAGTGTCTCTACATACCCGCTTAACTACCATAGTGTCTCTATCCACCCGCTTCACTACCGTAGTGTCTCTACATACCCGCTTCACTACCGTAGTGTCTCTACATACCCGCTTAACTACCGTAGTGTCTCTACATACCCGCTTAACTACCATAGTGTCTCTACATACCCGCTTAACTATCGTAGTGTCTCTACATACCCGCTTAACTACCGTAGTGTCTCTACATACCCGCTTAACTACCATAGTGTCTCTACATACCCGCTTAACTACCGTAGTGTCTCTACATACCCACTTATATATTGTAGTGTCTCTACATACCCGCTTAACTACCGTAGTGTCTCTACATACCCGCTTAACTACCGTAGTGTCTCTATCCATCCGCTTCACTACCGTAGTGTCTCTACATACTCGCTTCTCTACCTTAGTGTCTCTACATACCCGCTTAACTACCGTAGTGTCTCAACATACCCGCTTAACTACCGTAGTGTCTCTACATACCCGCTTATCTACCGTAGTGTCCCTACATACCCGCTGAACTACCGTAGTGTCTCTACATACCCGCTTATCTACCGTAATATCTCTACATACCCGCTTATCTACCGTAATATCTCTACATACCCGCTTAACTACCATAGTGTCTCTACCCACCCGCTTCACTACCGTAGTGTCTCTACATACCCGCTTAACTACCATAGTGTCTCTACATACCCGCTTAACTACCGTAGTGTCTCTACATACCCACTTATATATTGTAGTGTCTCTACATACCCGCTTAACTACCGTAGTGTCTCTACATACCCGCTTAACTACCGTAGTGTCTCTATCCATCCGCTTCACTACCGTAGTGTCTCTACATACTCGCTTCTCTACCTTAGTGTCTCTACATACCCGCTTAACTACCGTAGTGTCTCAACATACCCGCTTAACTACCGTAGTGTCTCTACATACCCGCTTATCTACCGTAGTGTCCCTACATACCCGCTTAACTACCGTAGTGTCTCTACATACCCGCTTATCTACCGTAATATCTCTACATACCCGCTTATCTACCGTAATATCTCTACATACCCGCTTAACTACCATAGTGTCTCTACCCACCCGCTTCACTACCGTAGTGTCTCTACATACCCGCTTCACTACCGTAGTGTCTCTACATACCCGCTTAACTACCGTAGTGTCTCTACATACCCGCTTAACTACCGTAGTGTCTCTGTAAACCCGCTTAACTACTGTAATGTCTCTACATACCCGCTTAACTACCGTAGTGTCTCTATCCACCCGCTTAACTACCGTAGTGTCTCTACATACCCGCTTAACTACCGTAGTGTCTCTATCCACCCGCTTCACTACCGTAGTGTCTCTATCCACCCGCTTCACTACCGTAGTGTCTCTACATACCCGCTTAACTACCATAGTGTCTCTACATACCCGCTTAACTATCGTAGTGTCTCTACATACCCACTTAATTACCGTAGTGTCTCTACATACCCGCTTAACTACCATAGTGTCTCTACATACCCGCTTAACTACCGTAGTGTCTCTACATACCGGCTTATATATTGTAGTGTCTCTACATACCCGCTTAACTACCGTAGTGTCTCTACATACCCGCTTAACTACCGTAGTGTCTCTATCCATCCGCTTCACTACTGTAGTGTCTCTACATACTCGCTTCTCTACCTTAGTGTCTCTACATACCCGCTTAACTACCGTAGTGTCTCAACATACCCGCTTAACTACCGTAGTGTCTCTACATACCCGCTTATCTACCGCAGTGTCTCTACATACCCGCTTAACTACCGTAGTGTCTCTACATACCCGCTTATCTGCCGTAATATCTCTACATACCCGCTTAACTACCATAGTGTCTCTACCCACCCGCTTCACTACCGTAGTGTCTCTACATACCCACTTCACTACCGTAGTGTCTCTACATACCCGCTTAACTACCGTAGTGTCTCTACATACCTGCTTAACTACCATAGTGTCTCTACATACCCGCTTAACTATCGTAGTGTCTCTACATACCCGCTTAACTACCGTAGTGTCTCTATCCACCCGTTTCACTACCGTAGTGTCTCTGTAAACCCGCTTAACTACTGTAATGTCTCTACATACCCGCTTAACTACCGTAGTGTCTCTAAATACCCGCTTATCTACGGTAATGTCTCTACATACCCTCTTAACTACCGTAGTGTCTCTACATACCCGCTTAACTACCGTAGTGTCTCTAAATACCCGCTTATCTATGGTAATGTCTCTACATACCCGCTTAACTACCGTAGTGTCTCTACATACCCGCTTAACTACCGTAGTGTATCTACATACCCGCTTATCTACGGTAATGTCTCTACATACCCGCTTAACTACCGTAGTGTCTCTACATACCCGCTTAACTACCGTAGTGTCTCTACATACCCGCTTAACTACCGTAGTGTCTCTACATACCCGCTTAACTACCATAGTGTCTCTACATACCCGCTTATATATTGTAGTGTCTCTACATACCCGCTTAAGTACCGTAGTGTCTCTACATACCCGCTTAACTACCGTAGTGTCTCTATCCATCCGCTTCACTACCGTAGTGTCTCTACATACCCGCTTCACTACCTTAGTGTCTCTACATACCCGCTTAACTACCGTAGTGTCTCAACATACCCGCTTAACTACCGTAGTGTCTCTACATACCCGCTTATCTACCGTAGTGTCTCTACATACCCGCTTAACTACCGTAGTGTATCTACATACCCGCTCAACTACCCTAGTGTCTCTACATACCCACTTATCTACTGTAGTGTCTCTTCATACCCGCTTAACTACCGTAGTGTCTCTACATACCCGCTTAACTACCGTAGTGTCTCTACATACCCGCTCAACTACCCTAGTGTCTCTACATACCCACTTATCTACCCTAGTGTCTCTACATACCCGCTTAACTACCGTAGTGTCTCTACATACCCGCTTTACTACCGTAGTGTCTCTATCCAACCTCTTCACTACCGTAGTGTCTCTACATACCCGCTTAACTACCGTAGTGTATCTACATACCCGCTCAACTACCCTAGTGTCTCTACATACCCACTTATCTACTGTAGTGTCTCTTCATACCCGCTTAACTACCGTAGTGTCTCTACATACCCGCTTAACTACCGTAGTGTCTCTATCCAACCTCTTCCCTACCGTAGTGTCTCTACATACCCGCCTAACTACCGTAGTGTATCTACATACCCGCTCAACTACCCTAGTGTCTCTACATACCCGCTTATCTACCATAGTGTCTCTACATACCCGCTTAACTACCGTAGTGTCTCTTAATACCCGCTTATATATTGTAGTGTCTCTACATACCCGCTTAACTACCGTAGTGTCTCTACATACCCGCTTAACTACCGTAATGCCTCTATATACCCCTGAACTAACTTGATCTCTCTGTATATCCGCATACTTCCGTGATGTATGTATAATTCCCGCTTAATCCACTATGGAAGAACATCACTGTGTGATCACTATTACAGACGTTGTATTAAGTACTGGTGTCGACTACTTAGATTACATAAAACAAGATATCCGTATGCCTGTTACCATATGTTAAAAGCATTTGACGAAAATGGTCAAACTAACTGGGTTTCTTATATGAGACAATTTTTGTTTCAAACTGGGTTTTCATATGTGTGGATATCTCAGGATTGCGGCAATTTGAAAACTAATGCTTCGTGGTTATATTCAAACAACTATGTAAAGATATTGAATTGGCGTTACAAAATCCCAAATTCTTCTTTCCTTGATGTTTATTCATCTTATAAATGACTATTCGAACCAGACAAATACCTGTCTACTTTCGCATGTGAAAGAGATCTATGAGTTTATGTACGAAATGTAACCGCTATGAAAAAGAAAATGGATGTCATTTTTTGGTAATTTGTCCTTTTTATAAAAGTAGTAGAGAAAATTTAATTCCAAAATGTTACCATGTGCAACCATCTGTCCCAAAATTTATCAGTTTTCTATCTACCAGAAATGATTGTATTATTAAAATCCTGGCCATATATTTAAAAAGACATTTACCTATGTAAATACAAATGTCAATAAAGATGAACGTTTGTTGTAAGAAAATATGTGCATGTGCATAGTATATATTATTCCTGTAAATGAACTCTGGGCCATGTGGCTTTCATTCGTGAATAAACTTCTTCTTCTTCTTATCCACTATGCCCTCGTTAATATCCCTTCAACCATTTCGTTGGGTTCGAATCTGAAATTCATTGTTCATAAGACAATCTGCTGTAGTGAGTCATAATCACCAATGTTCTCTTCGTTGATACATAAAACACTCTCAATAAACCAAACAAAAAGGAGAATACTTACATGTAACGAAAAGCAAAACCATATAGAATGAGACACTTCCAGCCATAGTCAACGCCTCGACTTGTGGTCTTCCCAACTGCACACGAATCAGCTCTTCTGGTTTGTTCGTGAAGGTCCTTCCATCGACTGCTCAGAATCAGTGCATCTGGTTTGTCCGTGAATCCTCCATCGACTACTCAGGGTAATGTTGTATACAGCCTCGCCATTGATTCTGGGCAGCGTATCAGAGGTACATGCTCGCACAAAGGCCCCGCGTGGCAGAGCATGACAGAGCATGACAGAGCATGACAGCTACGTCATGGCAAGAACATGGCGTTTTTGTGTGTATGGCTTCATTTGCGATGTTAAACAGCAGGGTTCCTAATGCTTGTTCTGTTTTGTTCATTTTTCAGTTTTTAGCATGTCAGTCATGTCGATTGTCTTGGGTAATTACTGAGGGTGTAAATGATTTTGTAAAACATGTGCTTGTTAATCTGCGTGTGTGTTTGTACTAGTTCGGATTAATGTCAGTTTTATAGTGCTCGCCTGGCATGCCATTCATCAGTTTAACATGTATACTGACTCCGAGTCGACCAGTCCTTGTTTTATCCCCTAAATGCTGATCGCCAGGCAGGGTGACAACATGTACCATCTTTAGGTATGACACGGTTGAGGATCGAACCACAGACCTTTCGCTCTCTGGACAGACGCTCTATCCACTAGACCACGGATGGACTATGTGTCTAATCGGGACGACTGGGACATCCAAGCCTAAATTGACCCGGTCATCTAAGGCGCCGCAATTAGCTGTGCGGAGTTGCGTCCCTTACGCGTCCTGTCTTTGTAGGTTCGAAGGCAATATTCGCCCTTATAATTTGTTTTGGTTTGTCTGAGACAAAGACCTGCATCACTTTGGGGTTTTCCTTCCAAATGAAGCTGACAGGCCCTGATATAACTGAACTAATATTCCAAGGGGCGTAAACCAAAACCCACTCACTCAATATACAGTAAATAAACAATATATACAAGATGCTTGTATGAATCGCGGAGGTTTAGGTCGGACGATGCAGGGGCACGGGTTACCAAGTGGTCCTAGTGCGCCACTATTCGCTGTGCAGAGTTACGTCCCTTGAGGGCCCCCAGAAACCTATGATTATGTGTTCGAATCCCGGTTCGCCCTAATCATGTTTCTGTTTGTCAGCACTATACCCGTGCTCGTGGGCTTCACCAAAGTGGTAAATGTCTGACATCTGCATCACTTCGGGTTTCCCTCCCACATTGACGCACCGTGATATGACTGGAATAATGTCAAAAGCAATGTTAAACCCAATTCACTCACTCAAAAGACGTTGCCATACTTATAAACAGCAGTGTTTTACACTACGACTCACGTAACTATTCACGCTATGAAATGGCCCCTTTTACGTGCCATACAATGGACTTCGCCATACCCTTAACCGTAAACAGCATCGTTTCGCGCCGAGCCATCACTTACTGAAAGTTACACCTGTGTATATGCCAACGACAAAGGATTCACACCTGAAGGTACAATAACTATGTCTTAAAGTGTTCAACTATATATATCAATGTTGATGTACCCTCAACGCCCATCATTGATTCGCATCAACACCATTGATGCTGCACGAAGTCAAGACGTAATTGGTCATATTTATCGACTGGTACGCGCTGCAGTGTACTTGGTGCATGTACAACACCATTGAGGGTTCGGAAAATAGAAATCGATAAAATTACATCAACCGTGCACACAGCTGATTTGATTTTTAAGTACTTGTTGACACACAAGTGCTAAATGAATGCTAGTAATGTGCGAATTCGCCCTTGGAAAATGTGTTATGTATTCTGTTGGGCAAAAGAAAGACAGCCATGGTGGCTAAAATGAAGCAAACAAGAAATAGTTATTCGATGGGCTGTTTGTTTGTTTGTTTGTTTGTGTTTTTGTTTGTTGAACGCCGCACTCTGCAGTAGTCCAGCTATATGACGGCGGTCTGTAAAAAATCGAGTCTTGACCAGACAATTCGGTGATTGACATCATGAGCATCGATCTACGCAATTGGTATACGTTGTTATGCATTAACCAAGTCAGCGAGCCAGACCAACCGATCCCGTTAGTTGCCTCTTACGACAAGCATTTTCACCTCTTACGGCAAGCATGGTTGCTGAAGCCCTATTCCAACCATGGTGATGTATTTCATACGGGCCTTAAGACTGCAGAGCTTCGGCGACTGTTGTAGTCCGGTAAAGTTTTGATAAGGTTTGTAATGCTTTGTTCATTACGGAATTTCAAACTATGTTGCAAAATGCAAAACTTAGATGTTCATTTGTTGGCTCTGACTTACTTGAATTAGTATTGTTACTTTACTCTGATGACATTTGTATTTTTGATAATAGTGGTTTAAAGCGGCGCTGACTCCAACTCACTCACTCACTGATGACAGTGTTATTGCTTCACAAAGAAAGATTGACATCCTCCATCAGTTTTGTATATTTTGAGGGTTAGAAGTTAATATGAATAAAAGGGAGATTTTACTTTTTTTTGAAATAGTGGTATTTTCCGATCATATATAATAGGGTCATTGACGTTAATCGTCGAAGGCGTCTACGTATTATAATTACCTAGGGTGTTATTTTCAACCAGATTATCTTGGACAAAGTTAACTGTTTCCATTGTTAACAAACTAGTAAGGCGCCACTAGTTATTTAAAACCTATACAGTAAATTGCCAAATTTGCATGTGAATGTGCTATTGGAAATATCTGAGAGCACGATGAAGCTAGTGTTATTATATAGAGCTGAAGTATGACGACCCCATGAAAGAAAGGTTCTAGACAGATTTCACACAAATATCTGTAAATATGTTTTGGGAGTTGGTAAACATGGTTAAACTAATCTATTTTAGCAGAATATGGGAGAACAGGCATGTATATTAATTATTATTTGAAATGTGTAACTTATAAGTGTAATTTATTGAAAATACCGGAGGTCGTTATCCAAAATATTTTTATTGACTTATGAAAAACTTAGACGTGACAGGAAGACATACCAGGGCGCCATTTTTAAAAACATTGTTCTGTTCATATGGTTTTGGTTTGTCTGGTATAATCAAGCCGTGAGCAGTGTTAAACACTTTAGTCTACTTTCAAGCAAAGGCTAGTGCATTGTGATAAACAACAGGTGTTTTGGAAGATTATAGATGCTCCACATTTCGTACATTATAAACAGATTCGCTGTTAGGTGTTGAATATTGTGTGGCTAACATTCACGTAAAAGAGGTCAGAAGATATATGTGTCTACCGACACGACATGCTTACAGCGACAATTTAACAACTGTTCTTTCTGTAAAATGTGTTCATTTCAGTGACGAGAACGTTCTTTTGTTTAGAGTTTGGAGTTTGGAGTCCAGAATCACGGTCAAAGCTGCACAAAAGTAGAACTATTTCAGACACTGTTTTAGATATTTCTGACGGGGACACTGTTGTGGCCTTGTCACACTACAACGTATAGCAGTAACGTATGGCGACATATGAGTTTTTTGGCAAAACGCCGGCAACGCTTAAACACGCTATGGATAAGTTAGGTGTAACTTGTATACGTTAAAAGCACGCTGGTATACGTTGTAGTACGCCGACGCTTAAAAACATTTTTGTGCATGCACAAAATTTTCGGCGTATGGGAACGTATGCAGGTATGAATTATACGTTAGGCATACGTTAGACGCACGCTCCAAATATACGTTTACATACGTTTTAGGCACCTTTCCCCTGCGCTGAGCACGCTAGTCATACGTTATTCATACGCTGTGCATACGCTGGCCATACGTTGAGTGAGTGAGTTGGGTTTAACGCCGCTTTTAACAGTTATTACAGTTATATCGCGGCGTGTCAGCTTAATGTGGGAGGAAAGCCCGAAGTGATGCAGGTCTCAGACGTTTACCACTTCGGTGAAACCCACGAGCACGGGTATGGTGCTGACAAACCTAGAAACATAATCGGGGTGAATCGGGATACGAACCCACAATCATAGGTTTCTGGCGTGTCCGAAGCGACGCAACTCTGCACACAGTGAATCGCGGCGCCTTAGACGACTGGGCCACCCGTGCCCCCGGCCATACATGCCAGACACATGCTGGCAATACGCTTTTATACGCTGTCATAAGTTATGTATAAGTCAGTGATACGCTAGTAATACGTCAGACATGCGTTACATATACGGTAAAGTCTCGTTACGGATACGCCAACATCATGTTTTTTCGGTGAAAGCTCGGCGTATGACAGCGTACTAACTGTACACGCTAGGTGCAAGTTACTCTAAAACGTTGTAGTGTGACAGGGCCATTAGCAGGATTTCAAGTTTGATAAATTTGATAGATCTGATGTAGACCGAAACGTGAAAGGAGCATCTGATACTCCCCAGACAGGTTGTCCCACGGATACGAGATGCCAAGCTGACATCATCAGGGCCCACTTGCACAAAACGATCTTAGCACTAAGATGATCGTAACTCCCACACTTTAACATGGGCTTACGCCAGTCGTAGCGCTAAGATCGCTTTGTGCAGGTGGGCACTGGGTAGCAGAAGGTTGATCACGCCATGAAAATTCCAACCAGTTTCAGTCAGGATCCAGGAAATTGAGGAAGTACAACCACATGCAGAAAAGGAACTTCGTTCCCTCATTGGCCGAAAATTCTTGAAAAAAATAATTATGTTTCAAACCTATGAAACCAAAAGAAATTGCCTTTCACAAACATAACATTGTTGCTACGTGTGTTTCTTTTATAAAATCAGGCATCGTGCATATTAATCAATAAAACAATCTGGTTTTGCAGCTGAAGCTGGAAAAATATGAAATCAATTATATCGATACAAAATCAAACACTCAATAAGTTTTGATACAACGATAACGGTGTTTATACCAATCAATGACATAACATTTGCTGACATTGGTCAACCAAGGTCACACTCCATCTCGGCTTGGACACTCGGTTATGGGCTGGGAAGGCGAAAATCAATCCCTCAGAGTTAGAAATTACGTTCGCCTTCCCGGTCATCACAAAAATTCTTATTATGGCAGATGATCGCCTTCCCGGTACTTGTTAATTACAAAGAAAACACCAATGAAATGAGGACACTATTTAATCTGGGCAACAAAGTCAATATATAACAAATATAGTATAACATATCATATATCATTCATGTATTTGAAGATGTATATAGACATACACGTCCAACCAAGCTCTCCAGCTCATTACCCACAATGAAAGACATCGCCAAGTCACTGCCGCGGGAGCTTGTCTCCATCCTGGAGCCCCTGCTGGCTTACCGGGTTGGGGACTACTCCCTCAGGACTTCCCATAAGTCCAACTCCTCTACCCTCTCCATCTCCTTTGACACTTGCAGTGACTTGACCTTGGTCAAAGGAAGAGGCCCCTGGGCAAAGCTCCGGTTTAGCCCAAGCCTCAGGTGAAACCCACACCGGCATCTGCCTCTCCTGTCCCCCGCCCGGTGCAAAACCCCGAACCCCTTAGCTTTATTAGATTACACTGTAAAATTTTATATTTTTGGGGGTTGCACTTCTTTATTTATTCATTACGCTTTTTTCCCCCAATAGTATAAGTGCTTCCCCGTGTGCGTCTTGTGACCCCCGCCGTGATATTGCTGGAATATTGCTAAAAGCGGCGTAAAACCATACTCACTCACTCACTCCCCGTGTGCGAGATACGCATTAGTCGGAAAGCGCACGTTAAATCTCCCAGATTGATTGATTGATTGATTGATTGATTGTCAACCAAGGTTAATTTTGGTCTCACCTCTGTCAAAGGGGCGGTCGGGTAGCCTAGTGGTTAAAGCGTTCGCTCGTCACGCCGAAGACCCGGGGTCGATTCCGGACATGGGTACAATGCGTGAAGCCCATTTCTGGTGTCCCCCGCCGTGATATTGCTGGAATATTGCTAAAAGCGGCGTAAGACCATACTCACTCACTCACTCACTTAAAGCCGGAGTTGTCCAGTGTTTTGAAATCGAACACGATCTTTGACGAGCCTTCCACAGAACTGTCGCAACCATTTGTGATGTATCTGAACCAAACAATCAAATTATACGGTTCACACCCCAAACTGTAAATGACTGCCTCCGTGGTCTTGTGGTAGAGCATCCGCCCGCAGAGCGGAAAGCCCGGCGTTCGATCCCCGGCCGCGTCATACCAAAAAACGTTTAAAAATGGTATTTGTTGTTACCTTGTCTGGTGCTCGGCATAAAGGGGCTTAAACAAGGACTGGTCGGCTGGGAGTCAGTATTCTGTGTCTGAGTGGGATATTCATGTTAAACTGCGGCATGGTATCTCAGTGGGCTAGTACTATCAATCGGCATCAGTGCGGGCTAGTACAAGCAGCCACACACACACACACGTACATGCACGTCGCTATATAAGTGCAATAATCATGGACGCGACGTTAAACCAAATTTCACCTCAACTCACCAAACTGTAAATTCAACCTAATTACCGCCTTCACCACCAACACTGTCGCAAATTAGGCCCACACCAGTCCTAGATATTCGGGAAAACCAAGACTTAGGAACATTATAGGACCTAGTGCGAATAGGTCCCAAGTAACTCATGCTATTCGTAACAGTCGACTAAATTGGGGATCGGGTGGTCAGGCGCTGTGACCTGACCGAATGTGTTTCACCGCCAGGTAAATCGTACCAAGGGAGTTAACTCTTGTAACCTTAGGTAAATTGAACCAAGGGAGATTTAACCATAATCGACTCTTGGGGACCCTCTATCCCACTGCCGAATATAGCTACCCGAAAGTCCCAACGATCGCCTCCGTGGTCCCGTTGTAGAGCGTCCGCCCGGAGAGCGGAAGGTTAGGAGTTCGATCCCCGCCCGCGTCATACCAATTGACGTTAAAAGATGATACGTGTTGTTCCCTGCCTGGTGCTCGACATTAAGGGGCTAAAACAAGGACTGGTCGGCTGGGAGTAGGTATTCTGTGTCTGAGAGGGTTATTCATGTTAAAATGCGGCATTGTATCTCAGTGAGCTGGCACTATAAATTAGTCCGGACTAGTACAAGCTACCACACGCAAACCCCCCCCCCCCCCCCCCCCACACACACACACACACATGTGCATGCACGTCGCTATATAAGTGCAATAATCCTTGACGCGACGTTAAACCACATTTCTCCTCACCCCACATTGTTAAACTGGGGCATGGTATCTCAGTGGACAAGTGCTTCCATACCTGACAAGTATACAAGCTGCCACACACATAATTGCGTGCACGTTTGCTATATGAATAAAATATTCTTGAACCCCACTTCTTTTTACGTTAAACTGCGGCTTGGTATTTAGTGGACTAGAACTAGCATAACTGGCTAGTACAAGCAGCCACACACATCAGCATGCACGGCGTTATATAAGCGCGATAATCTTGACAGCGACGTAACCCCATTCACCTCACCTCACCTCACCTCACCTCACCTCACCTCACCTCACCTCACATGTAAAACTGCGGCATGGTTGCTCCGGGGACCAGTACTAGCATAACTGACTAGTACAAGCAACCACACACACGTGCATGTACGTCGTTATATAAGTGCGATAATATTGAAAGCCACGTTATACCCCATCACCGCACACCCTTGAACTGCGGCATGGTATCTCAGGGGACAAGAAGTGGCTGGTACAAAGAGCCACACAAACAAGACCGAGCACGTCGGTATATGAATAAAAGCAGTCTTTAACGCGACGTTAAACCCCATTTCACCTCACCCTATGATGCGATGGATGTGGTGATGCAAATCTTCATCCACACAAGCAAACGTGGACCAGTACAGATCACAATGTATTTCTTCTAATTTCATACATCTTTAACTAAATAATTATTATGAGCAAATAAACCTTATCACATGTTTCCTATCCAACCATATCGAAGGGCCTGTAGTTTGCATGTGTCTTATTTATAACGAAAAGGAGCTTCTATTATGCGTTATTTGTGATCAATTCGTCCAATCCGACAAGCCGACCTAGGGCCCTGTTCCACAAAGCGATCTTAGTGCTAAGACTGCCGTAAGTCTATGGTAAATTATGGGAGTTATGGTCGTCTTAGCGCTACGATCGCTTTGTGGAACGGGGTCCTATAAGTTACGGTTGGTTGGTTGGTTGGTTGTTTAACGCCGCACTCAGCAATAGTCCAGCTATATGACGGCGGTCTGTAAATAATCGAGTCTGGACCAGACAATCCAGTGATTAATTTCATGAGCATCGATCCACGCAATTGGGATCGATGACATGCATCAACCAAGTCAGCGAGCCTGACCACCCGATCCCGTTAGTCGCCTTTTACGACAAGCATAGTCACCTTTTACGGCAAGCATGGGTTGCTGAAGACCTATTCTACCCCGGAATCTTCACGGGTCCGGAAAGATACGAGTGGTGACGAAGGATCAGTGAAAGGGAGGTAACTTTTGCAGCCTTAAGAAAATTCGCATATAAAGTGATTTGTTAACAGCTGAACTATACGGCTTTAAAGGTCTTCGTTGTTATATAATAATTTCTTCACTAATACAATATCCTCTATTAACATCTTTAAGCGCCATTTAACATTACTTACACAATTTCCACGTTTGTAATCTCAGTCAAATTTCATGATTGATGTGGTGCCTTCAAAGTAGCTATAAATTATATGTAGTGAAGTAGTAGATTGACATTAAGACATGCCCCACAATAGAGTGAGTGAGTATGGTTTTTACGCCGCGTTAAGCAATATTTCAGCAGGGGACACCAGAAATGGGCTTCACACATTGTACCCATGTCGGGAATCGAACCGGGTCTTCGGCGTGAAGAGCGAACGCTTAACCACTAGGCTACCCGACCGCCCCCACAATAAAGTATCATGTAAGTGAAAAATTACACAGTTAAGGCAATGATACATAGGAAAACTATAATAATACGAAAATGTAAGGCATAATAGAATATGAATTCGTACAACGTTTGAAAACGATAGAAATCCCTATTCCTTGACTCCACTTCAGACAACAATAATTGTATCCCTAATCTGCTATAACCTGAATGGCTCCTTAAAACTTGACCCGTAAAGATTCCGGGGTAGAATAGGTCTTCAGCAACCCATGCTTGCCGTAAAAGGTGACTATGCTTGTCGTAAAAGGCGACCAACGGGATCGGGTGGTCAGGCTCGCTGACTTGGTTGATGCATGTCATCGATTCCAATTGCGTGGATCGATGCTCACGATATTAATCACTGGATTGTCTGGTCCAGACTCGATTATTTACAGACCGCCGTCATATAGCTGGAATATTGCTGAGTGCGGCGTTAAACAACCAACCAACCAACCAACCAACCAACCTTAAAACTTATACCCAATGAGATTGAACTTATACCTGGTTGGTGCATGAATATTTTATGTATCATCAATCAACTTGTTGAAAGTGAAAGAAGCACTGGTAAAATGTTGACGATGGCCGAGCGACTGGGACGGACCATCATAATGCAGAGGCGGATACAGCTTTTTTGAAAAGGGGGGGTGCACAATTAAGATCTATTTATTGTCTTTGGTGGTAATTTATACAGATATAAAGATTTTTTTCCAAATAAAAATGGGGGGGGGGGGGTGTAGCGCACCCCCGCACCCCACCCCACCCCACCCCTCTGTATCCGCCCATGTAATGTGTTAGATTGTTTTAATGTTTGTTGTTAAGCGCCGCACTCAGCAATATTCCATCTGTATGGCGGCGGTCTG
Source organism: Haliotis rufescens (assembly GCF_023055435.1). NCBI lineage: Eukaryota > Metazoa > Mollusca > Gastropoda > Lepetellida > Haliotidae > Haliotis > Haliotis rufescens. The sequence continues at coordinate 4,084,877 of NW_025963780.1, forward strand.
TAAGTAATCGGGTCTTGACCAGACAATCCAGTGATTGACATCATGAGCATCGATCCACGTACTTGGGATACGATGACACGCAATCAACCAAGTCACTGAGCCTGTCAACAGATTCCTCCGATCTCAGGACTAGCATAGTTTGCTGCGGGACAGTTCCAACCAGGGATCTCCACCCGGAGTGTAATGCTTTAGGCCGGTGCACCGTCAGAGAAACACAGAACAACACTCCAATCCACACTAAACTGCAACAATCAAATGACACTAGCAACGGTACTAAACCCCCTAAATGACTTACAGACCTTTAAAGCACCAGGCATATATCTAATCAAAACAGGCCTACTCGGCCGCATCTAACAAAGTACAACAAACAAGCTGCTAATAAACCCTAAAATTCTAAACCTATAAACACAAACTCGATTTAAAATTTGTTCTCCAAATTAAGTAAGCGACTCTAAAAGCAAGTAAAAGTAAGTAAGTAAGTAAGTAAGTAAGCACCGTCAGTACACGTCATGTGCTTGTGTACCCAACGTTACACCGTGTCTGGTCGTCATGTAACAAATTTGAATTTATTTTAATTATTTTAATAACTTTGAAAGTTCTGCCAGCGGACTGATGGTCCCGCTCCCGTAAGAAAGATACGAATTCGTCCATTTGACTTGGGATGTAGACAGGTAGCGCGCGACGTCCTTATAAAATATAAGCTTACTACCAAACTCCCCCTTTCTCTCATTGTCTCCATATATAGCTCAGACCATTGTCTGTGGTCATCACACATGTATACCCATGTTAAACAACCCTGCGACATCGCACACAAGGAGATCTTGCGAGTGGCTATCTTAGTGCAAAGTTACCAAATATTACGACATTACGTCGACTGTGTTGGTATAGGGGTCCTTGGTCTGTGCGGTTATCAGATACCACTCAAGATGATGTAACCACATCGATACGTTTTGCGTGGGAACAGTACACTCTTGAACGATGATGTTCACTGTGGATTAATTTATAAGGGGCAATTATTAATACATACGGTATTAGCTTCCTCTCGATAAATGCCATCCTAGGAAGGTTTCATAGGAAACCATATCGAAGGTCGGGTGTGGTCGGGTGAGGCGGGTGGGTCGGGTGGGTGTAGATTGTATGGAGGCGGGGTGGGGTGGCTGTAGATTGTATGGAGGTGGGGTGGGGTGAATGTAGATTGCATGGAGGCGCGGTGGGGTGGGTGTAGATTGTATGGAGGTGGGGTGGGGTGAATGTAGATTGTATGGAGGTGGGGTGGGGTGGATGTAGATTGTATGGAGGTGGAATGGGGTGAATGGAGATTGTATGGAGGTGGGGTGGGTTGGATGGAGATTGAATGGAGGTGGAATGGGGTGGATGGAGATTATCCGGAGGGAAGGTGCATGGGTGGATGGAGATTATCCGGAGGGAAGGTGCAAGGGTGGATGGAGATTGTACGGAGGGAAGGTGCATGGGTGGATGGAGATTATCCGGAGGGAAGATGCATGGGTGGATGGAGATTGTACGGAGGGAAGGTGCAAGGGTGGATGGAGATTGTACGGAGGGAAGATGCATGGGTGGATGGAGATTGTACGGAGGGAAGGTGCATGGGTGGATGGAGATTATCCGGAGGGAAGGTGCATGGGTGGATGGAGATTGTACGGAGGGAAGGTGCAAGAGTGGATGGAGATTATCCGGAGGGAAGGTGCAAGGGTGGATGGAGATTATCCGGAGGGAAGGTGCAAGGGTGGATGGAGATTATCCGGAGGGAAGGTGCATGGGTGGATGGAGATTGTACGGAGGGAAGGTGCATGGGTGGATGGAGATTATCCGGAGGGAAGGTGCATGGGTGGATGGAGATTGTACGGAGGGAAGATGCATGGATGGATGGAGATTATCCGGAGGGAAGGTGCATGGGTGGATGGAGATTGTATGGAGGTGGGGTGGGTTGGATGGAGGTGGAATGGGGTGGATGGAGATTATCCGGAGGGAAGGTGCGTGTGTGGATGGAGATTATTCACAGGGAAGGTGCAAGGGTTGATGGAGATTGTACGGAGGGAAGGTCCATGGGTGGATGGAGATTATCCGGAGGGAAGGTGCATGGGTGGATGGAGATTGTATGGAGGTGGGGTGGGTTGGATGGAGGTGGAATGGGGTGGATGGAGATTATCCGGAGGGAAGGTGCGTGTGTGGATGGAGATTATTCACAGGGAAGGTGCAAGGGTTGATGGAGATTGTACGGAGGGAAGGTGCATGGGTGGATGGAGATTATCCGGAGGGAAGGTGCATGGGTGGATGGAGATTATCCGGAAGGAAGGTGCATGGGTGGATGGAGATTATCCGGAGGGAAGGTGCATGGGTGGATGGAGATTGTACGGAGGGAAGGTGCATGGATGGATGGAGATTATCCGGAGGGAAGGTGCAAGGGTGGATGGAGATTATCCGGAGGGAAGGTGCAAGGGTGGATGGAGATTGTACGGAGGGAAGGTGCAAGGGTGGATGGAGATTGTACGGAGGGAAGGTGCATGGGTGGATGGAGATTGTATGGAGGGAAGGTGCATGGGTGGATGGAGATTATCCGGAGGGAAGGTGCATGGGTGGATGGAGATTGTATGTAGGGAAGGTGCATGGGTGGATGGAGATTATCCGGAGGGAAGGTGCAAGGGTGGATGGAGATTATCCGGAGGGAAGGTGCATGGGTGGATGGAGATTGTACGGAGGGAAGGTGCATGGGTGGATGGAGATTATCCGGAGGGAAGGTGCAAGGGTGGATGGAGATTGTACGGAGGGAAGGTGCATGGATGGATGGAGATTATCCGGAGGGAAGGTGCATGAGTGGATGGAGATTATCCGGAGGGAAGGTGCAAGGGTGGATGGAGATTGTACGGAGGGAAGGTGCATGGATGGATGGAGATTATCCGGAGGGAAGGTGCAAGGGTGGATGGAGATTATCCGGAGGGAAGGTGCAAGGGTGGATGGAGATTGTACGGGGGGAAGGTGCATGGATGGATGGAGATTATCCGGAGGGAAGTTGTATGTCTGGATGGAGATTGTATGGAGGGAAGGTGCATGGATGGATGGAGATTATCCGGAGGGAAGGTGCATGGGTGGATGGAGATTATCCGGAGGGAAGGTGCAAGGGTGGATGGAGATTGTACGGAGGGAAGGTGCATGGATGGATGGAGATTATCCGGAGGGAAGGTGCATGGATGGATGGAGATTATCCGGAGGGAAATTGTATGTCTGGATGGAAATTGTACGGAGGGAAGGTGCATGGATGGATGGAGATTATCCGGAGGGAAGGTGCATGGGTGGATGGAGATTGTATGGAGGGAAGGTGCATGGATGGATAGAGATTATCCGGAGGGAAGGTGCATGGGTGGATGGAGATTATACGGAGGGAAGGTGCATGGATGGATGGAGATTATCCGGAGGGAAGGTGCATGGGTGGATGGAGATTGTACGGAGGGAAGGTGCATGGATGGATGGAGATTATCCGGAGGGAAGGTGCATGGGTGGATGGAGATTATCCGGAGGGAAGGTGCAAGGGTGGATGGAGATTGTACGGAGGGAAGGTGCAAGGGTGGATGGAGATTGTACGGAGGGAAGGTGCAAGGGTGGATGGAGATTGTACGGAGGGAAGGTGCAAGGGTGGATGGAGATTATCCGGAGGGAAGGTGCAAGGGTGGATGGAGATTGTACGGAGGGAAGGTGCATGGATGGATGGAGATTATCCGGAGGGAAGGTGCAAGGGTGGATGGAGATTATCCGGAGGGAAGGTGCATGGGTGGATGGAGATTATCCGGAGGGAAGGTGCATGGGTGGATGGAGATTATCCGGAGGGAAGGTGCATGGGTGGATGGAGATTATCCGGAGGGAAGGTGCAAGGGTGGATGGAGATTATCCGGAGGGAAGGTGCATGGGTGGATGGAGATTATCCGGAGGGAAGTTGTATGTCTGGATTGAGATTGTATGGAGGGAGAAATGTAACAGGGTCAATTTGACTTTCATAACGGTCTAACGTTGGTTAAGTTGAAAGTCAGTCCTCCAGTACATGTGTGAAGGACATGTGTGTCCACAGACGACGGGGAGTATCAGAGCTACGTATGAAAAAATATATTAACGTGTAGTTTGAAAACTACCATCACCGTAATGACTACACAATTCACTATCAAAACATATGTTCTGGGATCAAAAATATTACTCGGAACAGCTCTTGCTTATTTCGAGAAAACCAGTGCATCTGTATGTGCATGCAGATTTGTTCGGCTATTTCCGTAATTCAGAACAAGAAATTGTCAGTGTCTGGTTGCGAACGTTTCACCACAGCTTTACAAGCTAATGCAATGTGTGCATGTACGTATTTAACCAGCGTGTTGGGCATACCCTTGTAATTTAACGCTGAAAATAAATACATATCATGAACACTATACGTGTGTGTTACGTTTCACACAAATAAATAGTGAGTGAGTGAGTGAGTGAGTGACACAACCAAGCTCCCTCCCTAAATCAATGAATAAAGTAAATAAACAATGTCAACAAACAAACAACATAAAACCTGGAAGTCAACATTCTTTTTGACTTGTTTCTGTATAATGTTTTGGGGCCAGATTATTTCCGGCAACAATATTCCGGTTAAACATATCATATCACACGACCCAACGAACAAAAAGTGGAACTCTCCATTCAACACCTAACCTCCTAAACTGCATGCGTCTTCTTTCCACCTTAACGAGAATTTGCGCCGGGTGGGGTTGGCAATGATGTGATATATATTTCACTTTTCCATGGCTAAAAACTCCGTGTGAACATTATCAAAACGCAAACACGTCACGCCCTCGGCATAATGTCTGTTCGATGCATTGTGCTTCGTAAACATGAGATATTGAAAACAAAATAAGAATCGGTAAACAATACAAAACGTACACAAACACTGTGATTTTTAGTCGCCTATTGTGGATGCAGTATTCGATGGCTAAGGTAAATTAACTTTACAGTCTTAGCTAGACTAATATCTAGTCTCTGAAATGAAAATATTTTACAGAAAAAAAGAAGAAGTTTTTTTCAGCTATCTTAATAAAAATAGTATACACATGAGCCTAAAAACTCTTATTTTTCAGAAAATTGCAGTAATCTAGACTTGCAAAGTATATAGACTTACTTGGGCTCTATTTGATATATTTGTTTCAGGGTCTGTATGACAGACTAAGTCCCATCAAAATGTTCATTATCGTTAAGTGTTGTCATATTTCAACTTTTTTTTGTTTTTTCAATGCGATATATAGGTACAGGTTCTGGTACTGTTATCAAGCATGTGTTATCACTGCGCAGCGGCTTGCTGTGAAGCAAAACAAAAGGTCCCTGTCCCGCCATCAATAAATAAACAGGCTGGGGTCTCTTGGTGATATGCTTGATTAATCTTAAATCAGTTGTTGTCGAAGGATTATCAGAGGATTCCCCAACATCTCATGTTTGTTAGAAATCGCGATTCAAATGAAGATAACCGTTTAATAGCACGTGTCAAGTCCCTGAACCGTGGCAGCCTTTATTTCGGGCCAGTCAATTGTTTCCTGTCTTTGAAGTTTAATTTTGCGGATTAAAAATATATTACAAAGTTCTGGTAAGTTTCAAAGTATTTTCAACTCTTCGGACTATAAAATTGGGTTCGAGACAACCGGGAATTCGATACACCAAGTTCGACACATGCGGGTTAAAATAGTGACAACTATAGTAGACGGTTCCCAGTCTAAATCTACACATTATTATAAGTGTCAGTCTTGTATGAGACCCTGTCTATGCGTAATGTGGGTAATTATTAACCGTTAGATGGATATAGTCATCATAAAAATTCGGAGTTCAATAAGATTCATCTTTTACCGACTTGAATCAAACTTGCTGCTATTGCCATTTGCCCTGGCCTTGTTACTTTAAACAGAACCTTAAAAATATTACTTATTCAATAAATGTTATAGCTTTGAAAGTCCAAAAACGAAACTAGGTATATATTTGGCGATATACATGAGTGAGTGAGGTTTTACGCCGCTTTCAGCAACATTCCAGCAATATCAGGGTGGGGGGCACCAGAAATTGTCTTCATACATTGTACCCATGTGGAGAATCGAACCCGGGTCTTCGGCGTGACGAGCGAACGCTTTAACCACTAGGCTACCCCACCGCCCCGGCGCTATACATGTATTCGAAACGTATGGGTAGTACTCTTAGATCTTCAGCCACTTTGATTATTTAGACTGGTTTAACCCTCACAGGCCCCAACTACTAAATATTAAAAACATCAATGGCTTCACAAGACTCCACAACAAAGGGTACTTTTCAATTATATACTATATGAAAAAAAATGTATTAAGACTCTTGTCCCGAAACTACTTTTTAACGTCATTTGAGATTAAAAAGTACAATTATTTTTGGATAGAAATTCAGATAACAATGTACAGACCCGGTACAAACACTCCAGTTCCAACGATGGGCGTGTTCTTTAAGTAAGTAATTTAATTACAAAGATTATCGTCTATTATTCCGAGATATAACAAGATACCACAATCTACAGCTTCACGAGCATTTCCGATTGTATTTTACGGTTCCCGAGAACACTTGAGTGGTTTCCTTTCTGCATTAAGTTCAAGAGAAGCCCATTCTCGACTTCCGTTACTCTTCAATTGACAAAATCAGTTTCACACGCAACGATTCCCATGTGTGTAGAGCGTATTGTTGTATATAACAAATAAAAGGTGGAGTTAATGCTCCCATCATGCCGGTTCTGGCAACGTTTCGATAAAATAATATAACAAGTCTACGGATTGACCTAACTGTTTGTAAAGATGTTTACCCAATTAACTTAAATAGTGAGTTATTTATTTTCAATACTGCATTGCTATATTACAAAATTAAATCCATAGGGACTTAATTTTTTCGAAAAATAACTTTTATTGAAGAATCATATATTAAGGAGAATTTAATCTAGCATCTATCTTTACTAAAAGAAGACACATACGTTGATTTTGGTAATTTTGGTAAAGATTTTATAAAAATGGCTAAAATATGTTCATATATAGCAGACCATTAAATAGATCTATGTATGGTCTCTGTATATAGTTAGTCAAACAATATGATGTTTAGCCGAACTTAAAACACCTCTGAAAGCACGTACTTGTTGATTATTGAGCGTAAAGTGTTCAACATTGAACAAATACTTTGTAGCTTTAAAACAAGCGTCTTCAATGGCAGATGTATTCAGCCTTAGTCATCTATAGATAGTGGTTCTTTTAAATATTCTTCCTCTCTGTTTACAATTGTAACAATTGTTTACCACGCACAGTGACCGCAAAGTGTTATGAAACTGTGAATCATCCATACCTCTGATCCACTTGAATGACCCCGCATCTATACCTGGCCGAGTTTCAAAACGAGGCTCAGGTAAAATGTAATCAAGGCCTATAGAGGAAGTCGCTAGCAATGGGTCATGAAAACACGAAGATTGACACGAAATTGGGGGTGATGTAGGGCACTAAGGGCCTCAATTACGGGATGATCGTGTAATAACAACACCTGTTCTTAATCGACCTCCAACCAGGCGCCGTATAACGAGGATACGGGGGTAAATTCATTCAGAGAACAAAGTGAAAAGGAAGACTGTCAATTCGAGTGGATTCGTCTCCTCTGCATGGGAAATTCTTGATGATTGCAGACTAATTATCGATGTGGGAATGAGGAAGAGCTTCGACTTAGGACCATTACTACAACGGGCCGTGGAGTATGGGGCCATGTGATCCTCACAGAGTGAGAGACGGAGTATCAACTTACAAGCGAACGCTCGGATGAGGTGTTATGAGGAAGAGAGCGACCTGTGGCCGATTCAGAGGACGGCAGTTTAATTTTAAGTTTTCGTGTATTCTTGATATTGTACTGGATTATTTAACTTCATAAATTCGTCGGTAACCTTCTAAATGTTGCACAGATCGAACCATTTTCGCTTGGAAAGTTTTATGTGCAAATTCTGCTCATGAAGGTGACAGTTTGTTTTGAAGAAGTGCGAGTGATCGTACCGTGTGGCGATGGCGAGATCTTGGTTCGAGAACTCATTGATAAAGCGATTACTAGATACAAAAAAGCAACGGGAAAGGTACGTGTATTTTGAAATTTTAATTTTTGAGATGTACCGACACTTTCTGTTCAATTTCAGACAACCAACAACTTTATTTCAGTGTATTTTTAAAGACAGATGGTCGGGTGACGCCATTTTGGACGGTCACAAAATTTGTTTGTGTTCCGAGGAAGTTGTTGGGTCACTTTTTCAGCGATTATTTAATTTCTATGAGTATGTGGCTGGGTTGAAACATGTTTTCCATGATTCAATGAATATGTTTTCGTAATGCACCATAGTATATTGCGTAATCTCGTCCCAGGTGCGTTTTATTTGATTTGAAAGTTTGCGATCCCTTGTCATTAAACTAATCAAGGGAGGCCACTCTGTTGTCGTATCTGTCAACCTCAGGTGGGTGTGGCAATGTGCCAAGACTCACCTGTTTGTTGATGCTTCGTGGAATAGCTTCAACATATTGCATTTATACTTAAACTATGTTTACTTAATTGAATTGCATTGTTTCATATGCATGAAATACATCTAAGCTTTATTGCAATATTTATTTCTGTAATTGAAATCCTATATATTTGTACCCTGGCTTTTTAGCTAGTTGGTCATGTCTGCAAGACCAAAATCCATGGTATTTTGTGTTACTATGGTTTCTATAAATCGTACATGTGTCAAACAGTAAGCATAATTTTTATGCATTACCGTGTTCGCTGTTGACATTCAACAGTAAAGTATATCCAGTAACAAGCAGGCAACTTAGTTGTCATGTCATATGAGAAATAAAGACTAGGTCTAAAGGTCCTTTAGGACATATTCTAATTAAATTGCTGAAAGTCTAACTTAACTAATTAGACATTGTTAGTTCTTGTTTATTTAATGATATATTAGATTGTAGATATATATCTGAAATATTGCCAATGTAAAGTTAAATTTCATCTCACTCACTAGTATATATTAGGAGTGCTTCTTCAGTTTGCCTTAGAGAATGTATAATCACAATATAGATCAGCACTGGAAATTGGCTCTAGTCCTGTAGCCCTTGCCAAACTGCCCAATAGTTAAGGTATCATAAGGCCTAGCAGAAATTTGCCTAGTACCAGTAGTAGGACTTTGCTAAATGTTATCTTTATAAGGACTAGTTGACTAAAGATGTTGGTTTCTACCACTGTAGATGAGCCTAGATCATATTTTTTATTCATGCTTTTTTCAGTGAATTTATAAACAAGGGATAGGGCCAACATTTGGCTGTAAGAATTGACCCCTCAAAGACATATAAGTATGAATTACAGGTCACTGTTGGTCTACATGGTCTATGATTTTACTGATCAGCGTCCGAAATTGGCACTAGTCCTGTAGTCCTAGCCAAACTGCCCAATAGTTAAGGTATTATAAGGACTATTAGACATTTGCCATTTTTATTGGTTTTGCTATATGTTATCATTATAAGGACAAATGGACTAAAAGTAAAAATGTTAGTTTCTTCCTCCGCTGATTCTGATTATATGATATCAACATGATCATCCCTGAAAAAAGAAAGATGTTGCAAGTTCTAACCACAAGGCAGGAATTCAGAAAATATTTCAACCATACCAATATTGTCTGAGACCCTATTTACCCAAACAGTCAATATAAATACAGCTCCATACTGCTTCATACAAAACAGGTGTTGAAGCCTAGGATCATCTGTCCCCCAGACTGGACCTATTGGGGAAGGGGATCCCATTGTTCTCTCTAGCCCTGCTTCTTCAGGTGGTGTAAGAGCAGGGGGATGTGGACTTTGATGTCGGATAGGCCACGGAGGATCTGGTGTTGATTTATGGAATCAAAGTATTGGCTTATCTCACTCAGGGAATCCATGGCATTGTTCCGTTAGGAGGCATCCGTGCTCACAATGCATGTTATTGTTAGTTTGTGTATATCAGGATATCATGAAGATTGTATGACTGATAGCCTGGCTGTTGGGTCTTTCTGATTCATCTGTATAGATCACTTGGTTGTATTGGTGGTTTTTATATAGTAGTGGGACGTTACACTGATGCATCGGTAGATCGCGATTTTTCACTTCTCGGTACAAGTATCGATCACAATCGCACACTATGTAAAAAGTATCGATTCTTACGTTAAATTTATTCTTTAATAAATGTTACACCAAATGCTAAGTACTTGTGAAAAATATCAGTGAAAATATAAATGATTTCGTCCATTGCGCCATACTTGACACTGCCAACTGTAAATCGTTAGTGTGCCATGTACATGATGTATGTGGCCATCCTGTCTATGAAAAAGATAATAAATGAAAATATTTACCAAGTTCCATACCAATTTGTAAATAATCTTTATCATGTTTATAGCATCTTCCCGGGGTAAGGGAGTTAACTGACTACCAGACTATAAAAGTACCGAAAAAGCCTGGAATTATTGAGTTACATTTTGGCTGGACAAACGAGTCTATGCATAGCCCTATAGATATCACGTAACAAAACTAACACCTGTTGGTAAACTGCTGTGAAGATTTTGGTCGAATCCTGGATTTGCAAAACATGTACCGAAAACTTAGTATCAACAGATATGTTCCAAATCTTTTCATGGTTTTAATCAAGGTGCTCACGTGATTTGATCCACTTCGGGAAGTAAGATCAGTTTAATTACAATATAGATCCTGATTTTCAATCAGATCGTCTTCACTGGACGACATCATTTATTTGAAGCCAATGCAAGTGATATGAGAGGTGGAATCTGATTGGTCAGTAGGAGGGACATTGAAGGGCCCAACTCATAATAGCCACTGATGGCTACGATCAAACTCAGAAATTCCAGTCTAGTTTGTCAAAGATGGAAATTGGACTTTTTACAGTTTACAGTCAGTTAACTCCCTTGCCCCAGGAAGATGTCTTTATGATCACCCTGTCTGAGACTGAATATGTACATAACAGTCCATGTTTTCTGACCCGTGAAGATCCGGGTAGAATAGGTCTTCAGCAACCCATGCTTGCCGTAACCATGGTAACAGGCGACTATGCTTGTTGTAAAAGGCGCCTAACTCACTTGGTTGATGCAAGTCATCGATCCCAATTGCGTGGATCGATGTTCATGATGTCAATCACTGGATTGTCTGGCCCAGACTCGATTATCTACAGACCGCCGTCATCATGGTCATGTAGCTGGAATATTGCTGAGTGCAGCGTAAAACAACAAACCAACCAACCATGTTTTCTTGCGTGTAGTACACTTTTTTGACATAAAACAACAGTGTAGAAGGGGTATGTAATTGCCTTGTAAATATTATTGTATTGTTTTTTTGTTTCATCGACGACCCGAAAGAAAAATACCCCAGTATTCATTAAACCTATAAGCATGATAAGTATAAAACATTTGAGTCATTGGCTAGATTGAAATTTATTAATATCTGTAGCCATTGTAATTAGATGTCAAGAAAATTGTCACCATTAAATTTAAGGAATTTGAATCAAAATAATATCACCTACTGACCCATATCCAAGGCATGTTACCATGGTTACCTGCGGCCCATGTTTTCTTTTGTTGTTTGCCCGCATACTATTGTAAATTTAACATTGGAGACCAGACTAGAAGTAAGTTCCTTGTGAATTACTTGTGAATTACTTGTAACAGCATGTATTCTTTGAATGGGCTGTTTTTGTATGTGCAAGCAGGCACAAGGATAGGCTCAACGATAAAAAGTCAATTCAAAAACATCAGGTCACACAACCTATATGGCTGTCAAAACTTTATGGATCACATTGATTCAAACCTCATACCAATAAACAGTACCCTGGTCAGCACACAATATACAGCACAGAACACAACTGAACAATGACCCAGTATCCCAATATCCCCAAGTGTACCAGTACAGAATTTACATGTATACATACACACCTCGCTATAAGGCCAGGGCCACTTGGACCCCTGATTCCATGTTATAAGAATGCAAGTGCGCCCCTCCCTGACAGGTTGGAATTCCCAGAATTTAATTGGCTGTTATGTGACACCTAGCCTGGAGACTATCTGGGTAAAGGCAAGTTCATTGTCTCCACTGACTGGTGAAATTAACAAGGGCAAGTGTCAGTCATTAAGTGGAGCCTCTGTGAATTAACCGAAATGAGCATGCGTTAATTTCAATCTCCAAGGTATTTGTTATTGTCAGTTATCAAAGAAAATTCTTTTAGATTATTAGATCCAATTCTAAAAATGGTATGAAATTCATTTTCTTTTCCCCCACATAATTTAAGGCATTTTCTCATGTATACTATTCAAACAAAATTATGGAATACCCAAATCAGGTGGACCTTAACTTTGTTTGAGTAGTATAGTTATCGATGGGCCCACTCTCAACCTGTGAATATCCTTGTTAGAATTGCTGTTAAGCAACCCATGCTGACTGTAAGAGGTGACTATGCTTGGCAACTAATGGGATCGGGTGGTTAGGCTCGCTGACTTGGTTGATGCATGTCATCGTATCCCAAATGCATTGATCGATTATCATGATGTCGATCGCTAGATTGTCTGGTCCAGACTTAATTCTTTACAGACCGCCGTCATATAGCTGGTATATTGCTGAGTGCAGCATTAAACAAAAAACACCTTACACATTGTAATGGTCCGTCCGGTCGCACAGACATCGTCAACATTTAAAAATAAACTCTAAAGCTTATGAGGAAATGAGACTTTAGCATAATAAGAATAACCTTAGCAAAGTTAAGTCTCTTTTAGTTGCTGTGTGTACTGTTTACAAAATAGTTACATCTCATTGACAACTATTTTGTGCCTAAATCATAGTCTTGTGTCTTGAGTCATCATATTTCACTTACTGTCCTAACAGTAGTCTTAATTATACTATCATTACCCCACAAATGTCACGTTTATTTCACCACATGCATGCCTCATGATGTATGTTTACCGTAGATATGATGTCATAAATAATATCAGACGCTACTCCATCGCTGCATGATGGAGTACCGGTAGAAGATTGTCATGGCACGCTCTGACACTGAATGTTGGAAATGACATTTTTACAACAAAAACACTTAGCATGCTTAGAGAGACTTTCTCAAATGTCACACAGGAAGACAAATTAAATATTTTACTAGATTGTTGGCATTCTTGAGTGAATCAAGAACAATGACAGGAGAGACGCTTCATGTTTTCTTGTTTTTTGTTATTGGTGCACTGAGCAGTATTCTAGCTATATGACAGTGGTCTGTAAGTATAATCAAGTCTGGACCAGACAATCCAGTGATTGGCGGTATTAGCATCAATCGACATTAGTGGGATACGATGACATGTATCGACCACCCTGTGATCCTGACAGTCGCCTCTTATGACCAGCATAGGTTGCTGGGGACCAATTCTAACCCAGAGTTGTCAAGGGGTTGTTTATGGTATCGTTAATTGCTTTTATCATTGTAAAACAGGTTTATGAACAGCGAATGTGTCCGTAGATAAATTTCAAATACAGAAAAGTTTGTTCCTCTTTCAAGGTCACCATGGTCACAGTATTTCTAAATATGGGATGTTGCTAAAATTATTATTGAGGAAAGAAATTCCGATTTATCAAATTCCATTCAAGCAGGAAGCAATATAATTTTATGATTTCAAGGAAGGTATTTCGAAGACAGTGGTGTGAATTGCTCCTCAGATAGAATGTTAGTTGTGCAGCCTGTTGTGGATGCCATGACAGTTTTATGACATCTTGATACACTTGTATGTGATGTAATTCAATGTTTAGTGGAGCTCTGTGTATTGAGAACTTTATACTCTCCTATCAGTCTTTTATTGCTGGGTTACTGACTCCAGATAACACATTCATGATTCAAACCTCAATTTTTGCTAGAATGTTTGTGGTGCTTTGTGAAGAGGGGCATGGGTGGTCTTGTCGTGTGAGGCACCACGATTCACTGCGTGTCCCATGGGCACTCCAGAAACCTATGATCAAAAGTTCGAACCACTGTTTGCCCTGTTTATGTTTCTAGGTTTGTCAGCACCATACCCGTCCTCGTGGCCTTCACCAAAATGGTGAACGTCTGAGACCTGCATCACTTCAAGCTTTCCTCCCACATTAAGCTGACACACCATGATATATATGTTCATAGTGATGTTAAACAAAACTCACTCAGAATAATTCTTGAAATGTTATGTTATTTGCATTGTGACCGTTTTGCTGAATCCAAGTGACAGGGAAATATTTTCTACTCATTTTTTATTCCAAATTTTTTTTTTAAGATTGGTCTTAGGTCAGTAGCATATTTTGCTGACCCCCCCCCCCCCCCCCCCCCCCCACACACTCTCCTCCCCCCCCCCCCCCCCCCCCTCTTCTGGGTTTGTCAAAACCATACCCATGCTCGTGGGTTTCACCGAAGTGGTAAACGTCTGAGACCTGCATCACTTTGGGCTTTCCTCCCACATATAACTGGAATACTGTTAAAAGCAGCGTTAAACCAAACTCACTCACTCTGGGCACATGGTCTAGTAGATAGAGCATCTGCCTGGAGAGCGGGTCAGTGTTTGGATCCCTGGGGATGGCTGATGAAGTCAGAACAGTTTCAGAACACATTTGCATGTGTTCACAGATGGTCTACTTTGTATAATAAATTAGTAATTTTTTTGCAACCTGTGCTATTCAAAGTAAAATTGCTTTCAGATCCCTTGAACATGTTGAACAGTAATTTTATTGCGCTTGGGTTGTAAATCAGTTGAATGCTTGATATTGAGCAGGGTTAGGTCACTAGCATGCTAATTAACTAACCCAAGGGAATGTAAGCTGGAGGAATTAAACACATCACCATGCTGTCATGGCTTCAGCTTATGGAGGAAGGGGGTGTGCAATTAGCTAATCTCCTTGAAAAATGATCAATCATTGAACACCTGTGCAGTGTGTTGCTGAAGGCTGTCAATCTGTTGGTGTGATGGATGTCAAGATGTGTTTTCGGGGCACTGTGAGGAAATATTTTATGGTTCATGTCAGTGATTCATATCACAGACCAGCGCTCTGTGCCAAGATTCTGTCTTTGTGAGTGAGTGAGACTTCAATAATATCCCTGCAGGTCTTGTGGATGTGAAAGGAAAGCACAAAGCCTAAGACCTTTAGCACTTTGATGAAACCCTCGAGCACAATGGTGCTGACAAACCTACAAGCATAATTAGAACAAATCTGGGATTAAAACTTAGAAGTTTTCTTGCACACCTGAGCATATTGATCCAGCTGTTTTCAACAAATTGTAACAAAACTCTCCCCTGCCTAAGGAACATTTTAAAGCCTAAATATGTTATCCTAGACTTGTGCTTAGTCTCTCAAAATATATGATTTTAATAGAAAAAAACAAAAAAGGAGCCTCAGTGAGATGGAGTAAGCCTGTGGAAAATGTAGACTTGCTTTGTTTAGGACTATAGCATTGCAGTAAGGGATGGGTGGAAGGGAAAATAATATGGTTCAGGGACTGTGAGACAGACTCATGTTATTCTTTAATGGGGTAGTAAACATTCAGGTTAATTTCTGCCATTGTCGGGCACCACACATCTTCCGGAGGCAAGGGAGTTAACTGACTATAAAAGTCCGCTTTACACCTTTGCCGAACTCTAAGGTACGATGCGCCACAAATGGCTATTATGAGTTATGTCCCTTCAATGTGCCTCATTGACCAATCAGATTCCTCCTGTCATGTTACATGCATTTGCTTCAACAAAATGGCAGTGCCAAGTGAAGATGATCTGATCGATAATCAAGATCTATATTGTTAGAAACGGGTACAAATGCTTTGCGAATCTTGCAATTGACCGAAATCTGCATGCCAGTTTACAAACAGGATTTTATTTTGCAATTTTGCTTGGACTATGCAGTCTCGTTAGTCCAGCCTAAACATAACTCCAAAATTCCAGCCTAATTTGGCAAAAGTGGAAACTGGGCATTTAAAGTCACTGAACTCCCTTGCCTAGGGAAGATGGGCACCACAGTTCACTGTGCAGAGTTGCATCCCTTGGTCAAGAGAGGATCCAGAAATCATGGGTTCAAGTCCCTGATTCACCCTGAACTTCATACCTGTCGTTTCACCAAGGTGTATGTTTGTTGTTTAACGCCACACTCAGCACAAGACTACCTGACTGCCCCTCTTTGGAGCAAATCAGACAGACAGACTCTTTGAAAGTGGTTTGTATAAGGAAGCTCCTGATAGAGCTCTTAATATTTCACTTTTTGAAAATAGAATTGTTGAATGAGTGAGGGTTTAATGTTGACACAGAATGATCAAAGAATGAAGGTGCACACTTTATTACAAAGAGTCGTCTCCCTTTGCTGTCAGGATCGGATGGAGCTGGTTTGAATCCAAGACTAGGTCTGAACACACTTGCCTGCATAGTGATACTGCTCAGCTGCAGGAAAACATGCATGACCCAGAAATCATGGTCAATGTAAAACTGACTTTAGAGAAATGTCTGATATTTCCAGCTGAATTCCTTGCACACAGAGAAATCATCAAGTTGCTATGACATCAAGACATATTGGGGATGGGGGATGGGGCCATGAAGTTTTGTTTGAGACAGATATTTATTCAGTCGACTTAGCCAGACCCACCGTTTTTACTCCTGATTTGTTTGTTTGTTTGTTGCTTAACGCCGCACTCAGCAATATTCCAGCTATATGACGGCGGCCTGTAAATTATCAAGCCTGGACCAGACAATCCAGTGATTGACATTATGAGCATTGATCCACACAATTCTGATACGATGACATGCAAAGTCAGCAAACCTAACCACCCAATCCCTATAGTCGCCTCTTACGACAACCATGGGTTGCTGAAGACCTATTCTGACCTGGGTCTTCACGGGTTTACATGGATCTGTAAACCTTCAATACCCAGCTTCCCTCGTCCACAGTCTCTATCCTATAGAAACCACAAGACCGGGAGATAAACGGAACCAGCTCCACCATAGCCCTGTAGGTCACATCTGTATGCAGGAGAAATTGATAATGTACAACCACCATGAACCCAAGTATGTTATGTTAACTAAGACAAATATAGAGCCATTATCTAATCGCTTCAGATGGCATTCTAAGTATTTATCTTTTGTGAGGGGTTTAGGCATTGTCAATAATTGTAGGGCAAATCCTCACAAGAATTTGGCTTGTTTTGAAGTGACAAAGTGGGCCACTCGGGTAAATAGGAATTGCTTTGAGGAGAAAGAGAAACATTTCCCTGATTAGTTAGTGGTTGGTGTGACCTTTACAGTGTCTCCTTGTGTGTGTTTAGAAAACTGCACGGTGTAGTTTTCAAATCATTCCTATTGTTTAATGAGTGCTCAAAATTCCCCTTAACTTTGAAAACTGATTTTATCAACCTTAAGGGTTTCCGTTTTTGTATGTAATAAGGATGGGTATTCGCAGTGTGAAGGGTGTTGCAACATTTGGCGGTACACTCTCATAAAGGCCATTTTGCGATATTTTCAAGATATGTTGAGTCCACACTTTGGCCCTCAAGCTTTCAATGTTAACTTTCCTCATGGAAACTTTCCATGTCCAGTTGACTAAGGCGTCGCAATTCGCTGTGCAGAGTTGCGTCCCTTGGGTACACCAGGAACCTATGATTGTGGGTTTGAATCCCAGTTCCCCCTGATTAAGTTTCTAGGTATGTCTTTAAGATTTCAAGTGGTAAACGCCAGAGACCTGCATCACCTCTGGTTTTCCTCTCACATTATCACGCTGTGATATAACTGGAATACTGTTAAAAGTGGCGTTAAACCCAACTCACTCACTCACTTAAATTACTGTTATCCTGGTAAATACTGTTTAACCCAACTCACTCAGTTTAATTTGGAAATATCTTCTTGAAAACATTGAACTCTGAGAGCATTGGAAAGCAGTACATAAGATTAAAGGAGAAAAGTGTATAAAAATGCCAGAAAAAGGGAAAAAATGAGACAAACACAATAAATTTTGCAACTTATCTGTTTATTGTATTGTATCATGCACCATGCTGTTTATTGCACTTTCCTTTAAATCAAGAGGATGGGTTATGGTCCTATATAAACACTGCACCATATGTTTGTATAGGTGGGTGTTATTTGACAACATCAGCATCGTGTGGGTTCCACTCGCCAACATCAATGTTAATGTTTCTGCAGTGTGTATCAGCAAAGTTTCAGTGTTAAGAAATAGGCTTATTATTGACTCACCACCGATTAAAGTAAGTTGAACTGGTTCCACACCTGAGTAAGACCTTCAACATGTTCAATGGATGTGTTGCCTTTATTTGCCACCCCTTGAGATACTCTTATAACTTACGTTTTTTTGGTTTTGATTAACGTGAAGTTATTTTTTTGTGGTCTGCCATTTGATGGTTGAAAATGCAGAGTTATCCCTCCTTTGTCATTTTTGAGAACAGTTTATTATTTGTTACTAGGTGAATGGCCATTTGAAATTATGGGGGCAATCTGTTCTCTAAAATGCTTGTGACCGTCTCCGTGGTCAAGTGGTACAGTGTCTGCCCGGAGAGCAGAAGGTTTGGGGTTCGATCCCAGCTGCATCATACCAAAAGACGTTAAAAGATGGGACTTGTTGTTACCCTGTCTGGCACTTGGCATTAAGGGGCTAAAACAAGGACTGGTCGGCTAGGAGTCAGTATACTGTGTCTGAGTGGGCTATTCTTGTTAAACTGCGGCTTGGTATCTCAGTTGGCAAGCACTAAAAAATCGGCATCAGTCCGGACTAGTACAAGCAGCCACACACACACTTACATGCAAGTTGCTATAGGAGTGCAATAATCTTGCATGCAACATTAAACCCCATTTCACCTCACCTCACCCAATATATAAGAAAACAATTAGTACTCAGGTTATACCATGTTCACCAAAAAAACCTGAATGTGTTGATGATGATGATGATGATGTGTCTTTGATCATCCTGTGCCAACATTTAACCCTCACTCTTTGAACAATTTTATTTTCAAAACAGTGAAATATTAAGAGAGCTTCCTTGTACAAACCACATTCAAATAGTCTGTCTGTCTGTCTGTCTGTCTGTCTGTCTGTCTGTGTCTGATTTGCTCCAAAGTTGAGACCGCACTCTGATGTATTAGGTACAGCTATCTAGCAAAGGGAACATGCTTACCTCCAGCTTCAGGAGATGTATTTGAGCTATGTCTTTGTAGGAGAATTAAGAGGAAGCCTGTTTTGTGTTACACAGGGTCAGAGGGGAGGTGGCTAATGTGTTTTGGTTTCCTTTTACCTGTAAGTGGGGGAGGTGAGCGTCCGGACACAAAGACAGGTACAGCTACCTTGATGTACAAGATGACGAACCCAGGAAAGTCAGCCATGGCGTCTGTGGCCTACTCAGAGGCCGCAAGTCTGCAGCAAATATCAGTAAAAAATTCCTAAATTAGGATAAGAAGGTCCAATTCCTTGTTTCTTCCTAACTAACATTATGGCTTTGTGGAGGTGGCTTGTGTTTCACTGATAAAGGGTCAGTAAAGAGCAACAGGTTTTCAAGTTTTACATCATTCAATGTAATGTTAGCATACAATAATAAAACACCTCTTAATTCAAGAAAATTAGAACTTATAAAGATCCCAATTTTAAAGAAAATAAGGATTTTTCCGAATTGCCAAGGGTACTTATTTTGGAATCTAGATACATCCCTGGTTGTTCCAGATAAAGACATGCAAAGATCCGATGAATAGGTCTTCAGCAACCCATACTTGCTGTAAAGGCGACTATGCTTGTCGTAAGAGGCGACTAACGGGATCGGGTGGTCAGGCTCGCTGACTTGGTTGATGCATGTCATTGATCCCAATTGTGTGGATCGATGCTCATGATGTCAATCAATGGATTGTCTGGGCCAGACTTGATTATTTACAGACCGCTGTCATATAGCTGGAATACTTCTGAGTGTGGCGTTAAACAACAAACAAACAACAAACAAATAAGGATGGCAGGGAAGTCGACTGTGCTGTACAAGATGAGGAAGGGGATTATCTTCTTGTAGCTTTTCCTCCATCCTGATCTGGACATGATGCAGAAGACAAAGGGATGAGAAAGAGGAAGAAAGTTTGGTTCACATAGAGGTGAATTAGGGAGTTAATATGTAGCAGACAGTGTCATACTTGGACCAGGAAAATACTGGGTTTGAACATTGAACTGTAATCCTTGGATTGCAAATCTGTGTGCGGGAAAGTTTATGGAAATAGATTTTGATAAAATCTGATGCATCCCTGGGGCTCCATAGGTTGTGAGGATGCCTTGATTTATTAAAGGAGTTGAATAATGTGTGTTGCATGTGTTTTGTCGGCGATTTCAGCTCAAGGTCAGAACATAAGTTGTCCCAGTGTTGTGAGGGGTACGTGTGGTTTTATGCATCCCGTCTTAAGTTTTATACCATATCTTACCGATGTTTTAATATGACTTTGTAAAAGAATTAAAACAAATTCAAAATTGGTAGACAGCTGTTTTATTGAGATCAGAAAAAGCGTGCAGCTTTAAGTTTCAAAACGGGGTATAAGGCATTTATTCAGCATGTCAGAAATTCATGTGCAACCTGTCTTGTTTTTGACGGGTTATCAGCAACATACCAGCAACATTCCAGCAATATTCCCGCTATATGACAGGGGTCTGTTTATAATAGAGTCAGGACCAGACAATCCAGTGATTGATATCATGAGCATCGATCCACGCAAATCAGATACAATGACGTGCATCAACCAAGTCAGTGAGTCTGGCCACCCGATCCTCTTACAACATGGGTTGCTGAAGATCAATTATGACCCGGATGTACATGGGTATAAGAGGGAACAATTTCCTTCACTCAATAACTCCCGAGTCCTTTTATCTCAGTGAAATGGAGCGGAATGATACCTGAATTCAACATTAAGGAAGACTTGGGGTCCTTGAAGCTTGCGGGGCGGTGGGGTAGCTTAGTGGTTAAAGCGCTCCGTGGTTTAGTGGTAGAGCGGAAGGTCCGGGGTTCGATCCCCAGCCGCGTCATACCAAAAGACATTAAACTCTGTATTCTAGTGGTAGAGAGTCCGCCCGGAGAGTGGAAAAAGACGTTAAAAGATGGTACTTGTTGTTACCCTGTCTGGCGCTCAGAATTAAGGAGCCAAAACCAGGGCTGTTCGGCTCGGAGTCAGTATACTGTGTCTGAGTGGGGTATTCATGTTAAACTGCAGCATGGTATCTCAGTGGGCTAGCACTATAAATCGGCATCATTCCGGACTAGTAGAAGCAGCCACACACACACACACACACACACGTGCATGCACACGTCGCTATACAAGTACAATAAATCTGGGACGCAACTTTAAACCAAAATTTCACCTCACCTCACCGTTCGCTCATTATGCCGAAGACCCGGGTTCTATTCCCCACATGGGTACAATGTGTGAAGCCCATTTCTGTTGTCCCCCGCCGTGATATTGCTGGAATAATGCTGGAATATTGCTAAAACCATACTCACTCACTTGAAGCTTGCTCCTCATGTATTTGGATCAAGGGACTCCGAAATCATGACATAATGACAAGAACCCCTTGATTTTAAGGCTTCATTTTGAACACTATAAAAAGTACAAATGCATTAAAATACAATGATAACACTACTTCCCTCTCTCTACCTAGTGTAATTCTGTTTCTGTGTACAAATGCGCGTCACTTTTCCTGACAATTACACACCCACCATACCTGCTAATTACTGGCTGATTTAGTATTGCTGAGTCCTCGTGGATTTCTGCCAGTGGTCCAACACACAGAGAATGTCATTCATGCTTTCTGTATGCAGGCATATAAATAACAGCTAATAATGAAGTCTTATCATATTTCATACACGTCAATTACCCTTAATGGCTTAAAGTACTAAGCTTGCTGGTACATATACATTTTCACGCTCAAACATGTGGCTGTGATAGTGGCATAGTGCGCAATTGACAGTAGTGAGTGAGTGGGTATGGTTTTACGCCGCTTTTAGCAATATTCCAGCAATATCAAGGCGGGGGACACCAGAAATGGGCTTCACACATTGTACCCATGTCGGGAATTGAACCCGGGTCTTTGGCGTGACGAGCGAAAGCTTTAACCACTAGACTACCCGACCGCCCCGCAATTGACAGTAACTTGACACAGTTTGACAAAGTTCACAAATAGCCAGTCCTCAGTGCACTCAGACTTCGTTCCCTAATGGTCTTGTCACATTGCGTAAATATTGCAATTTTGTTAAATTAACTTAAATAGAAGTATTCTACCATGTTTATGAATTGTTTAAATTATTATAAATTACATCCATATTTTTTTATTTTTTTCAAATACCCTAGTTGTTCAAATATTGTGCAGATCTGTTTGATTGAAAATGTTTTTTTCATCTTTTTCTTTGTTTTTTCAATTCCGTGACAAAATAATTAAATATTTTTTTGGCCTATTGCCTCTTGGCATATTGACGAAGAAAATCTGCCAAACAAGAAATTAAATTTGGCCTAGGTAATCATGTTATTGTCTGTTTGAGCTACATCCAAATGGTTTTCTATGTCAGATACACCATCAAATCAAATACGTACACCACATGTTTTATGGCAATGTCTCAATACGTGATCTGGATGATAACGTGTGGGTTATGTTTCCCTCTTCAAGAGAAACATGCCCTTACACCATTGGCAGATTGTCAATACCCCAGGCTGTTTTCCCTATATTTATGACATTTCCCCTAAGACTAATAGTGACTTCACATATGGTGACAGTTTCTCGATACCCAGAACAGGTTCACCTCAAGTACCGCTGTCTATACAACAACGCTTTTAGAGGTTCCACCGTGGGATCAGAAATAGCGGGATCTGGTCAAAGTTCATCTTTGTCAATTTGTCATACCTGAACAGGTAACGAGTGAATACCTGTGATCAAGAGAGGGAGGGGGACAAAGTACTTTGATCTGTACTATGGTTGAAATGAGAGCAGGGCTTGTCCAGGACGGTCCTTTGTGTTGTCAGGTTTATGATTCTGTGGTCCAGCACATCAGCTCTTTATGTTCTCAAGTTTGATTCGTGTGGTCCAATTATTATTAATGAACAGGATGACAGTTTCATGGTGTTGTGGAAATGGGAGAGCTACGAGTTGGATTTGTTGGAAAGAAAATAAATCAATTTTAAGATTGCACTTCTGAAGGTATTGGGGGGGTTGGGTAGCCTAGTGGTTAAAGCGTTCACTCATCACGCCAAAGACCTGGGTTCAATCCCCGACATGGGTACAATGTGTGAAGCCCATTTCTGGTGTCCCCTGCAGTGATATATTGCTGTAATATTGCCAAAAGTGGCGTAAAACCATACTCACTCACTCTGAAGGTATTGTTACATTTTGATAAGATATGTTTTCATGTCTGAAGACGTTTGGATTGGAGTACTGTGGTCTGATTTCATGGTCAAAGGTTGAGGGTAATCTGGAATTTGTATAATTCATGTTAGAAATAATTCATTTGTTTTTTAGAATTGTAGATCTTTCTGATTATGATGCTATCCAACCAGACTATGTTGCTATGTAATACCGTTGTTTTTTGTGAACCAATTTTCAGTATGACACCTGCATAGACAATATGAAGATAAAACGTTATGAATAAATCATATGAAAAAGTATAGGATTACATGGTTAAAATGGTAGATCTTGGTGTTTATTAGGTTACAAATGAAACTTAAACAAGAATATTGTTCCATAATTATCTTTACTCACTGCAAACCGTTATTCATTATCACACCATGAGAGTTTAATATGACTTAATGAGTAATATGTGCATGCTCTTTATTTGGTAATCAATATTCCAGTATATTTTCAATTTAATATTTACTCACATTGAATATGATATATGTTCAGGTAAATTAATAAGATATGTTTTCAGGACAATAGTAGATATTGCATTGAATGAGAGAATCTGATGACATTGGTAACTATGGTAACGGCTGGAAGAAATCTGGAATTAAAATAGTAAATATGAGTAGAAATAAGTATTGGTTACAGTTTAAAATTGTATGATTGCAATGACTCCCAACCGAAATCATTAATACATGGTTTACCCAGTGGGGTATGAGCCATTATACAAACTTGCAAGATAAGGAATTCATGAATAATTCAGGCACTTTCATCGTCTGATCATCAATATTCCAGTTTATTTTCAATTCACGACTGCCTGTTCATGAAGTGAGATTTGTGTCCTCATTGTCCGGCTATCTCTTAGGGTGTATTATCATGATTATGATAAATGAGACAATATATAATTCTTACCAGGTCTTAGTGTATTCCCTGTATTAATCATCTTGCTCACATAAATTCTTGATTAAAATAGTCTGGAAGGAAATTACTATGAGTGGACCAGCCATTTTGTATTCTGAGAGTACTGTATTCGGCGAAATAAGTGCCCAGGGCGCTCTCAAAATTAGAAAAAGGGGGCTCTTATGAGAATATTATTTTGGTGAGTTAAACATGTTAAAGGATGAATTTCGTGGTTTATGCTGACAGCCTGAAATGTTTATATACGACATATATATTTTTCCAGAATTTAATTGCCCATAATTAAGGGAGCATATAACACACAAGTGTATATTATACGCGAATAAATAAGTCTTGTGTACATTGATCAATCGGAAGGGGTGCTAATTGGGATTGTTCACTTGCCAATATATTAACAAATATTGCCATGGGTGCTTGTTAGAGCGGGGCACTTATCACGTCGAATACGGTATTTTTTGTTTATTTGCAGTCCGGCATTTGGGGTTAGAATTTGGTTTCCATTGACCTTATTTATGCATGTGGCCAGTTGAGATCAGAGGGTCATGGACATGGGACATTGCTGACATTATCCACCACTGGTTTGTGTGACCTAGACTTCATTATTTTCAGTCCAGGGAAGGAAATTAGCACCAGCCCGCTAGCCTGGATCAGTTTTGTTTATGTTAAAGGTATCCTAACATGCCTAAGGGCTTTCAGAGTTTCAAACATTTGTGGGGTACAGCTCTATTTTATTACATATATTCGGGCAAGTCGACATTCTTCGTTAATTTCCATTCCTGCAGGCTGCCGAGATATTGCTGGAATATTACTGAGTGTGACAAAAACAATCAACTTATTTGAGCAGGCTTAACTGAATACATTGAATACCGTATTCGACGTAATAAGCGCCCAGGGCGCTCTCAAAATTACAAATAGGGGGCTTTTACTAGAATATTATTTTGGTGAAAAAAAAATGAGTTGAAAGATAAATATCGTTATTTATGCTGAAATGTTTATGTACGACAGATATATTTTTGCATAATCCAATTACCCATAATTAAGGGTGCATATAACACATGAGTGCTTATTATACGCGAATAAGTAAGTCTTGTGTACATTGATCAATCCAAAAGGGGTGCTAATTGGGATTGTTCACTAGCCAATATCTTAGCAAATGTCACCGTG
The DNA here is from genome assembly GCF_023055435.1 of Haliotis rufescens. Lineage (NCBI taxonomy): Eukaryota > Metazoa > Mollusca > Gastropoda > Lepetellida > Haliotidae > Haliotis > Haliotis rufescens. The sequence goes on from NW_025963780.1 coordinate 4,110,399, forward strand.
GGCGCTTATTAGAGCGGGGCGCTAATTACGTCGAATATGGTATGTTTGAATATGATGCTCAAAGAATCAAAGTAAGAATGTCTAGTTAATATACACTCTAAATTGTTACATCTTTTTGGGATCATAGTATAAAATCCCCAAATTTCTAAACTAGGTTTTACAATTTTTAAATGATTTTCTTATTCATTTTCAAGTATGGATAAGAGAAATCCACAGCAGATGTCTAGTAAACTGACCTCTCCCTATCACCCACATATAAAAATGAAGATGATTCATCAGTTATTTCTGTTCACACAAAATGTAACACTCCGTTTTGCTTTTCCTCCTCAGTAATAACATGATAGCAGGTTAAAGACATCATCTGCCAGTGCCGCCCCTCAGCTCTCCCCAGGGGGGCCACCTCCTCTCCCCTCTGTGATTATTGGTGTCTGGGATATACTGGAGCCTCCGTGTCTCGGGTACTACCTCCACGGCAAGGTTTTGCATCTGGTGGCTTTCAAGTTCTCACTGATTTGGTTTTTATCAAGGCTATGGAAGGTGTTATGCAGGGGTATTATCTTACTCCCTCTGATTTAATGCATGTGGTTGGCAAAATGTTGTTTGATGAAATATTGATCAAGTTGATGTTGGAAGAAGATGATATTTGGAGATATCTGGTCTATTTACCCACACTGGAGTAGAAAAAGTAATCTTAGTGTAACAACAAATTAATGGTTAAATAATGAGATCTTGAAACTCGATTTCGGTACAATTTTAAAACATGTGAGAGATTAGATAGTTATTGTACATGTAGATGGTGACTTATTTGTTTGTCTTGTAGAATGGACTGTACACATTATACTAGACTAATATACGGTCCATGAATCCTTTATTATGCGGTACATTTCTCTCCCCTTGAACATATTTTCCTGATGCTGGAATAGAGCTGGCTAGACTTGCTTTTATATAGTCTAGATTAGTTTTATTTTCATGAAATACATATATATATTCACAGTGATTGTGCAGGACTAACATTATACCTGTTTTCTCCATATTCTCCAAAACATGAACAGTTTCATTTCCTGGGAACGACTTAAAATGATTGTGCAGTGAATAATGTTATCGTTTTGAAATGGCCTTTAGAAGTAGGTAAGTAACTAAACATAAACTGAACAAAAAGGTTAGGGATCATGAATATTTTTGGGGATAGTTTATGAAATTGTGTGCTCAGTCTTCCCTACAAAAAAATATCCCTTAAATATTCATGATCCCTTTCTTGTTGTGTTCAGTATATTACGGATAAACAATCATAATAAACATAATGGTAGATCTATGGATGATGTTACTGTCCTGTTTATGTAACTTTGGGTTGTGGAATTGATAGCTACAAGTGTCAGTGTACGGTATTTTACTTCACTTATTTACCACGCTTCCCTTATATTGTAATTCCAAAGTGAATTTATACACCGACATTTTCCCATGACATAAAAAGTGTTCTCTTCAGCAGACACACTGACTCATCCTCTCATGTTACATATGTCTTAGTGGGTCGAAGTTCCAGTGTTATTTTTAAAGCTCAATCTCTGCCAGCCTGTGTCATCCTAGACAGATTCCTGCCTCCAAATCTTATCTACTTCCATCTCACTTCCTCAACAGGTTTATCTCGTTAGTACACAGGTGAGACCTGTTCAGGTGTTGAAGTGTTTTCATTAGTCCCTCTCAAAACTCCTGCTATTTTCCATCAGCCATGTTAACAAATGTCTGAAGTCAGCTGGTGTAGCTGACAGATGCGGTCCTGATTCATACAGTATGTAAAACCTTGTAGATACTGGGGTTTTCAAGTGATGTCTCTCTGTGTTTATTATCACCATTAGTCAATAGGCCTGTAGATAAAGTGACTATATATCACTTGTTAGACTTGTTACCTGTCCTTAAGAATGCCTTGATGTTCGGTCTGCAACATTTAGTCCTTTCAATCCTCTGTACCTTGTACATTAATTTTCTGATAATGTGTTTGTGTGAATATAAGCAGTGTTTAAAACACCCGCCTGCTCAACAGTCCGAGACGGTCATTTTGGTCAGTTTTAAGTTGCATGCCAGATGGTCGGGATATTATTGTATTCCCTAAATTACCTAAGCATTCTCGTTTAAGTTCAGTATAAGAGGTTGATTAGACTGTATATACATGTATTCAGCACATTATTGATGAATCAAATTTCAGTGGGTTAAGTTACGAAGTTGACAATCTACCAATATACCGTATTCGCCATAATAAGCACCCCGCTCTAATAAGCGCCCATGGTGATATTTGCTAATATATTGGCAAGTGAACAATCCCAATTAGCAACCCTTCCGATTGATCAATGTACACAAGACTTATTTATTTGTGTATAATAAGCACTCCTGTGTTATATGCACCCTTAATTATGGGCAATTAAATTCTGGAAAAATATACCTGTCGTATATAAACAGTTCAGACGTCAGCATAAACCACAAAATTTATCTTTCAACTCTGTTTTTTCCAACAAAATAATATTCTAATAAGAGCCCCCTATTTCTAATTTTGAGAGCGCCCTGGGCGCTTATTACGTCGAATACGGTATTGCTATTTTCCAAACATTAACATTAAATTCTGGACTTGGAACATTTTATATGGTCTGATAACTTGCAAAGTTGCCAGTCCGGTTGTCTGACTGAAATTTTGGGGGAATTTTGTACACTGATGTAAGTGATGTTTATCATGTGTTTTCATTCAAAGAACAGGATTTTCATTCTGCTTGCCTCGGTGTGATCTCTGCTTTACACAAATCATGTGGAATTTATGAATTAGTTTAATTATCAAACTAAAATTAATAGGGAATGAATCAGTATTTCTTTTTTACTAAATGTTTTATTTTGTTTTAAAGTTTTTCAAAATGTGTTTTCCAATAAATTTGGTAAATTGGTGTAATATGTTTCTTAGATATTAAGTAAATCCAATAAAGTTCCTGATTTCTTTGAACATCTCAGATAGCACTGAAGATCCCTGCATGTCAGTGTGCACCGATGATGTGGACTTTTCTCATGCAGTCAAACAATGGTTTGCGTAACAGACTCAATTATGTACAGCCTAGGATGGGGTTGTGTAGTCATCAAGCCGAAAAGGTCTAGGTTCCATTTCCCAAATTTGTATTTCTTGTATCAACTGTTGGGATTTTGGTAATAATAACGTAACTAACTCACTCACTCACTCACTCGATCACACGCTTGCTCACCCATTCGCTCACTTGCTCGCTCACTCGATCACTCACTCGCTCGCTCACTTGATCACTCACTCACTCACTCACTCGATCACTCACTCATTGGCTCATTCGCTCACTTGCTCGCTCACTCACTCGATCACTCACTCACTCACTCGATCACTCATTCGCTCACTTGCTCGCTCGCTCACTCACTCACTCACTCACTCACTCACTCGATCACTCACTCATTGGCTCATTCGCTCACTTGCTCGCTCACTCACTCGATCACTCACTCACTCATTCGATCACTCATTCGCTCACTTGCTCGCTCACTCACTCACTCACTCACTCACTCACTCACTCACTCACTCACCGACCCACCCACTCACTCACTCACTCACTCACTTCCAGTGCTAACATTTTGACTTGAAATATATAAACATTCCGGGACAACATAAAACTTCGGGAGAGCCTTGAGGCCATGGGGTCGTCTAGTGCGAGTAAACTGTTTGTAACCGTAATAACGGTGTCAAGTATGACTGGATACATCCTTGTCATTTCATATGGTCAGTCTCCACAAACTGAACCAGGGCCAGATCGATAAGTACCACTGTCTCCAAGACAGGTCTTCCAACATGGTAAATACAACCAGGAGCCCACTTAGTTGTCTCATCAAGTGTTGGCAATCACACGAAGATTTGTCAAAAAACGTTCTCCACACTTACACTGTTTGAGATTGGCAAGTATAAACATATCCCCTTCTTCCCAACAAATATGATTGATTTTATGCGATGAGCTCCCCTTTGATAAGATTTGACAGAAACATTTGATAACTGAGAAGCACGTTCGGGAGGAAAGTTCAGAATAGATTAGTCAGAAAAACGAGCACTGTACTTTGATGTTTATCAGTAATCAATTTCAAAAGACAAGGTCATCAGATCTTGGATAAAATGTTTGGACTTTGCCACTCGTGTGACATGGATCTGATTTCAGGTTTTGCCCGTTGTTGATCAACATTTCTTTGTGTTGTATTGCATGGCGAGGTGTTATTTGTGATGGAGTGATGGTCGTCACAGGTTCGGGTTCTGCTGATAAGGTTTAATGTGAGTACGCAGTCTTGACATTTCGACTCAAGAGCATCCATGTGCATAAGGGACGACCTTGTCAAAGTTGAAAAATCTAGATCACGGCTCTCATTTGTGATCTCGTGAAGGAATTCCGCATATTGTCTCACTAATTTCTTGTCGGCTGATACATGACCATGATGGTTATCAAGCTACCTGTGTGTTTTTCTTGGAATGGAAATATACATACCTTTTTGTTGGATAAATGGACTATTTGACCTACAAGTTGTTAACAGGTTACTGTGTGGAGAAATGTGTCATTGTCACGTCAATTTCAATTGTTGTGAAATTGACACTGATCTATTTCAAATAGAATTGTTCCTTTCTGTGTGGTGAATGTGGACTTATTTGTAGACAGTTTGCCAGATATGGCCTGGAAATGGTACTGACTACCTCTATATTTCACATGAAATGCATTGTTCAGGTGCTGGTTCAGAGTGACTGGAAATAACATGCATCAAAGTGTCATATCACTGGATAGTAACCAGTCGAGCAATTACATTTCAAGACCACTTTTGGATCATCAGGCTGTGAGTTTTCATTATTTTCCAATGACTTTGGTTTTATTTGAATTAGACTGTTTTCATCTGTCAAATCCCGATGTTGATAGCATCAAAGATAGAAAAACACTTTCGTAGTTTTCAAAAAAAAATGAAAAAAAGATTGACAACTTTTATCATTGAATGATCATTTTGGTTGTTCGATTTATTTGAATTTGGACCAGATATGTTTGTGGCAATCAGTGTATCGAACTGACAATTATTTATGTCACAAGCTGTTGGAAAACAAAACTCATCAATTACAGCATGTGCCTGGATTAGAATATTCATAATGACGATGTGAAGAACAACAGTCAAATTTGTGATGCTTTTGTGTTCAATCATCTGTACAAGACTGGCTGGATATCAGGATGTGACCAATTTAAGGATACACCTTATACAGTTCTGATACTGGATATATAATACTGGATATATAATACTGAATGAATAATACTGGTGCCATGGACTTGTTGGATACAGGAGATGCGGATCAAGTACTTCCTCTTCAATGTGTGAGTACAAGTACCATCAGGGATTTATCTAGACCTGCTCAAGGTCATAGTCCCAATGAAGCTGCAGTGAAAATTTCTAAATTGAAATTATACATTTTCCAATTCATGTTGATTGATAGTTATAACTTGGGGTGTAGAGGCGACTTGTCTTTCTCTGATAACACCACAAATACAGAAGTAGAGGCTCAATGATTAGTTTTGTAATATTGCATTGCACTGTTTGCAGTCTAAAGTTTAGAGTGGGTGCATAGATTTTTTGAAAACCCAGAATTGTGTATCTATTTACCTATCATTTATGTTTTGTACAACCTATGTTCTGGTGATAAAGAATTATAAATTACAAATATGAAGTGGAACATCCTCGGGGAGGATCCAGGTTTCTAGTTGGTGGGTGCAGGTAGCAGAAGTAATGTAAGTCCCCTCAGTCCCTAGTAAGGTGGCCTAACTTTGGTTGCTGGTGATCTACAGCCCATTTTTATATTGTATTGTTGATTATAAATCTATTGTTTTAACTGTTCTCAACTAGTTTTACAACTGAAACTGTGATATTCTAGTTATCTTACTGTCCATCGTTGACAGGTTTTTATCAAATCAAAATATAATTATTATAACTGTTTCGTTGCGATATGGCTGAAATACTGCCGATGTGACGTTAAATTTCTCTCACTCTCTAGTTGGTGGCTTAGACTTGCACAAGTCTCCCAGGCAATAATTATTTGTTTAAAGCATTTCTAGACTATAAAATAATAAGAACAAGTCCCTATATGAACTGGTGTCCTTAGATGTCCCCTGTCTAGACTTGCTTTTATTAGGATAGAATTACTATACATCCATGGATTTATCATTCAGTACAGCCTAGGAGCAAGGCTAGTGATGTCCCCTGGAACATCTGCCCTGAATAAGCTGTTATCAGGGCCATGTGGCTCATTGTTTCTGCTTGCTCTCTCTGTTTAATGTAGCAGTAACCCCACATTTACATACCAGTTACCTTACTTACCGTAAGACATATGGCCTCCAGGACGTTCAACTAAACAAGTGAATTCCGACACTAACTAAGTAAGGTTAAGAATTTATGGATGAACAACTTCTTTATTACAATTAAGAGCTACGTTTCAGTGTAGGTTCTAACACTGTTATCAAGTGATACACTTATCTCTACCAATTATTAGCTAGTCTGTCTCCCAAACCCCAAAGAATAAATTAAAAAAGGAGTCAAACTCAAGGCTAGGTTGCATCACTCTCACTCACTCACTCACTCACTCACTCACTCACTCACTCACTCACTCACTCACTCACTCACTTACTCACTCACTGCCTCTGTGGTCTTATGGTAAGAACGGAAGGTCCGCATCCCAGAAGACGTTGGGGTACTTGTTGTGTTGTTATCCTGTCACAGGCGCTCGGCATTAAAGGGCTAAAACAATGACTGGTCAGCTTGTACTGTGTTTGAGTGGGGTATTCATGTTTCACAGGCACAGGCGCATGCACGCACACTTCGCTATATAAGGACAATAATCTTGGATGCAACATTAAACCTCCACACCTCACCCTCACCCTCACCTCAGAGATACAAATGCCAGTGCATTAAGTGAAGGCTTTACGGTACATCCCATTTCTCCATACAATGAACTAGACAGAGCAGATTCAGGATGTTTACAACCTGGACAGAACATGGCCCGTCACATCTGTAGTGAACCATGAGCTTGTAATCAAGCAGTAGTATACAACATCATACACAGACATGGAACAGCCGGGAGAGAAGCACAAGAATGTTGTCTTCACGGGGAAGGGAAAGAGGTGAAGGCACTGGAATGTGATTTACCATAATAATACACACTGGCAGCAGCTCACCTTGGCTCACACCTCTGGCAGTCAACTCTGGAATTGTCAGGCGGAATGAGGCCAGGTACCAGCTGAGACACTTGTACCTCTTAGTACCGTATTCGACGTAATAAGCACTATCAAAATTAGAATATAGGGGGCTCTTATTAGAATATTATTTTGGTGAAAAAAAACCGATTTGAAAGTTAGTAAATTCCATGGTTTATGCTGACAGCCTGAAATGTTTATACACGACAGATATATTTTTCCAGAATTTAATTGCCCATACTTAAGGGTGGTTATAACACACGAGTGCATATTTTACACGAATAAATAAGTCTTGTGTACATTGATCAATTGGAAGGGGTGCTAATTGGGATTGTTAACTAATCAATAATTAGCAAATATCGCCATAGCCGCTTATTAGAGCGGGGTGCTTATTACGTCGAATACGGTATATAGTTGTGTCAGCTGTCATAGACATGTTCCGAACTTATTATATAGTAATGGGTACTGTCCTTCTGTCCTTCCAGCTTTCCGTCTTTCCATCCGTCACGTTTCGTTTCCGGAGCAGAACTAAAAAACCATGAAATATATCTTAACCAAACTTGGCACATAGATAGGTCTAGTGGTGAATTGGTGCCTTTTGATAGTTTGGGAGTTTTGAAAAATGTATTTTTCATGTTTCCATTGCAACAACTTTGACTTTGACTGAAAATGGCAGTAGTGCTCCTTTCCGGAGCAGATCTTGAAAAACGTACAATATTTCTTGCCCTGCACACAACCGGCCATTTTATATTGGAGGGGGATATGATATTATGAGTATTTCATGCTTGTTTCAAGTTGGGCATTATTTTAGGGCTGTGTATTGGCCCCCTTAAATGTATTGGAATTTATTATTATACAGGTACATGTATCTATAATGCAATACGTATTGCGATGTATTGGGAGCTGAGGTGTTTGACAATGACTGCCACTGATTGTACAATAACTGGCACCCTGACAAGGAAAGTTATATTCTCTGAGCCATAGACATTGTAACCATGGTTAAATGGAATTAAACAGTCCTCTACCATGACTGGAAAATGTGTATTTGATGAAGAAAAGAAACAATCTAGATTCATATAAAAGCAAGTCTAGCCAGCTCTGTCCCACATCAGCATCAGGAAAATTATTTGTTTCATAGAGGAGAGAAATGTATTTTGTTATAAAAGATTTTGTAGACTATGTGTAAGTATAAAAAGTAAACTGAACATGAAGGTTCAGACATTGTGAAGTAGTCGGACATGAAATCATGTTGTCCTGATTAGAGAATGACATTCCACTTTAAATATATCCTAGCAGCAGCAGATGGCGGAGGCTTATCACCTTCTTCTACTGCTGCAACATTGGTGTCGGTATTGATCCTGATGGTTTAATATCACATGGAGGTTTCATGTTCATCTCCTGCAAAGTTTGTGATGACAATGTCAGGGATCTTTTCACTGTTTGTTTGTTTGTCATGACAGTGTCAAAGATCTTTTGACTGTTTGTTTGTTAAGTTTGTGATGACAATGTCAGAGATCTTTTGACTGTTAGTTTGTTTGTCATGTCAATGTCAGAGATCTTTTGACTGTTTGTTTGCAAAGTTTGTGATGACAATGTCAAAGATCTTTTGACTGTTTGTTTGTTAAATTTGTGATGACAATGTCAGAGATCTTTTGACTGTTTGTTCATTGTTTATATCGCCACACTCAGCAATATTCGAGCTATGTGACGGCTGCACTTCTTTGTTTGTATAAGGGCTGGGACAGGTAACTCGGGTACTCAGGTCGGGTGGATACTGAGAAGGACCCGGGTACCAACGGACTACCCGGACCCGTAGTTAGTCATGCGATGTATTGTTAAAAAGCAAAAATTATCTAGAAATCTATTGTTACACTACAAGTGACAAATAATCACGTTTCTTTCTGATTGTGCACCCATTCTTTCTGACTTCATATGAATAAAGATAACTTCAGTCAACTTCAGCATATGCATGACTAGATCATTTTGTGTGTGTATCTAAATACATTTTGCCCGGGCTATGGTCAAGCTTTTCCCAGTCGAAGGGGGATGGGTACCCGGGTAGTAAATTTGGACTCGTCCCAGCCCTAGTATATAGATACAGGTCTTTTGTACATGTATATCTCTGCTGTGATATTATATAACACTAATCGTGTAGATATTGAGAGAGAGAGCTACCGAAGTTGTGACATCTTGTGCCTAATCTTTTTCCTTGTGAATAAATATGTTTGTTTTTTAAAAAACCCAACAAAAGACCAAGGACCCCTTGATATTCATGCTTAATTTCAAACACTGATGAATCTTTTAGCACAGTGGGTTCTGTGAAATTTATAATGTACTGTCAGCAAATTTGTAAGATCAATAATGGTTGGTAGGGCTGGCTATCAATCTTGATCATAGCGATTGAAAATCATTAACAAAACATTGATCAATAATCAATAAATATTGAGAAGTAACTTTGAGCAAATATGCGAAAAAATCTGAGAAGAATCAACATATTTCATGGGACTGGTAAGTGGTGACACATTTATGCATGGATTTGAGATATTACAAAAACAGTTGCTTTCTGTCTTCAGCATTTGACATGATTGACAATAACAAGTGTTTTTCGATAAATTTAAACTCTATTTCATCACAATAGTTTATGTAAGATATTATTGATAACACTTTTTTCATATCATTAATATTTCTTCCCATCGACGATAATTCCGATTGTCAATCTTTTTAGCCAGCCCTAATGGTTGGTGATTGAGTGAATTAAAAAAATGACCTAAAACACACTTGATGTTGTATTGGCAACATCTTGCATTGTTGTGACCAATAATCTTAGGCATGTGATGTTTTGTACATATTATGCTCCTTGAAATGGACACAGTATGATGGGTTGTTTAGGGTACTTGAATGTATAGCATAGACTAGCTTCCACAATGAGTAAGGGGATGGGGACATCCAGCCCTAGAGTGTTGACACTGCAGTAGAGACCATGTGGTGACTGACACACCATGGTACCTGTACCATCAACAGTGCAGCTCACCTGACACGCTGTGCCCCCAATCCCCCAATCCCCCCCTAAAAAGTCACGGAGCTTCATTTAATCAGGTCTGTATTAACAACAACAATATGGCCCACCTTTGACCCCAGACCAAGCGACTCAGTTAACATATCAACATGGGACTACTCGGGCTCAGGGGAGGTTAGGATGAACTGATGAACGAGATGTTTCTTGATTTGGTTGTTGGAGATGGTTCTGTGATATCTTGATTTGGTTGTTAGAGATGGTTCTGTGATATCTTGATTTGGTTGTTGGAGATCGGTCCTGTGATATCTTGATTTGGTTGTTAGAGATGGTTCTGTGATATCTTGATTTGGTTGTTGGAGATGGTTCTGTGATATCTTGATTTGGTTGTTAGAGATGGTTCTGTGATATCTTGATTTGGTTGCTGGAGATCGGTCCTGTGATATCTTGATTTGGTTGTTAGAGATGGTTCTGTGATATCTTGATTTGGTTGTTGGTGATTGGTTCTGTGATATCTTGACTTGGTTGTTGGAGATCGGTCCTGTGAAATCTTGACTTGGTTGTTTGAGATGGTTCTGTGATATCTTGACTTGGTTGTTTGAGATCGGTCCTGTGAAATCTTGACTTGGTTGTTTGAGATGGTTCTGTGATATCTTGACTTGGTTGTTTGAGATCGGTCCTGTGAAATCTTGACTTGGTTGTTTGAGATGGTTCTGTGATATCTTGACTTGGTTGTTAGAGATGGTTCTGTGATATCTTGATTTGGTTGTTGGTGATCGGTTCTGTGAAATTTGATTTGGATGTTAGAGATCGATCCTGTGATATCTTGATTTGGCCGTTTGAGATGGTTCTCTGAAATCTTGATTTGGTTGTTGGTGATCGGTTCTGTGAAATTCTGCCTTTTGTCATCACTGATATTCAGTGGACCATTCATAAACTATTTTGCCAGACGCCGAATGGAATCTGTTTTGGCGGATAATCAAGACTAGTTATTCTCTAGCTTTGACATTTTATAGCTTACTAGACAGATATTTCACTAGTCTTCAGGCCACTAGCTCTTATTTGACCATACTGACAGGAAAACAACATTGAATTTCGTGAAAAACAAAAAATTATCGCTGCACTAGTCTCAGTTGATTTATTCTACAACAATGCCCAGTGGCTCTGTGTTAGAGAGTTTATCACACACAGATAACACCATTGTAAAATGCACTTTAAAAACTTGTCATTTTGGTCTTGCTTTTGTGCTTAGGGTAATTGAGGAGGATCTTATAACCTTGAACCTTTAAGAATCTTTATATGGTTGATAAATACTTGTTGTCAGTAATTCTCCCATCATGTAGAATGAGTCAGTAATATTACAGTATATCATCACAGTCTGTCACATAATTGCATCATGCCCATGAAGATCTGGGTTAGAATTGGTGATGAGAAACCCATGCTTGTCTCTGTGAAGATCCGGGTGAGAATTGGCCTTCACCAACCCGTGCTTGTCCCTGTGAAGAGCCGGGTGAGAATTGGTCTTCAGCAACCCGTGCTTGTCCCCGTGAAGATATGGGTTAGAATTGGTCTTCAGCAACCCATGCTTGTCCCTTTGAAGACCTGGGTTAGAATTGATCTTCAGCAACCAATGCTTGCCATAAAAGCGACTATGCTTGTCGTAAGAGGCGACTAACGGGATCGGGTGGTCAGGCTCGCTGACTTGGTTGATGCATGTCATCATCGTATCCCAAATGTGTGGATGGATGCTCATGATGTTAATATCTCGTCGAGACTCGATTATTTACCGCCGTCATCTAGCTGGAATATTGCTGAGTGCGGCGTTAAAAAACAAACAAAACGAAATGAAGGCATCAGAACCGGAACCAGACAAACAAGTCATCAATAGTACGAGCAACAATAAGACATTGTGACATGATTGAAAGCAGTGCAGTGAATATACAAGATGCAGTTGCTGGGTAGAATTACACACTTAATCAGCAAGGTTGAGATACGTCAGCTAGGGATGGTGAGGCAGCATGGATAAATGTGATGAATGTTGAATGAATGGTAAAGCAGCACAGTGATGTTGAATATGATATTAGCTGACATTAGCAATGGATGAGGCTAAACTGTCTGGTGAACAGTCGTTATTCACAGATCTAAGACTGTATTGAGACCTGTTAGGAATATTGATGCTTAAGACTGGGAATGAGCAGTACCAGAACAAGTATGAGTTGCATGTCATTAGTCAGGTGGCCCAGTCATCTTAGGCGCTGTAATTTGCTGGGCAGAGTTGCGTCCCTTGGGCACGCCAGAAACCTATGATTGTGGGTTGGAATCCTGGTTCTCCCTGATTATGTTTCTAGGTTGTCAGCACCATTTCCATGCTCGTGGGAGGCTTAGGAGTAGCCTTGTGGTTAAAGTGATTGCTCGTCACACTGAAGACCTTGCTTTGATTCCTCACAATGTGTGAAGCACATTTCTGGTGTCCCCTGCCGTGATATTGTTGGATTATTGCTAACAGTGGTGTAAAGCCATACACTCACTCACTCACTTCTGGTTGGTTTCACTCACTCACTCACTCACTCACTCACTATTTTATTTTCAGTATTCATTTTCTGTAATGACAGTTAGATCCAGATCTAGCTTTAGTTGTGTTAATACATATATTTTATGAAGTCAGCATGTACCATTGTATTTTCCAAACAATCTTTCAAAACATTTACGAAGTAATAACCATCACCTGTCAGGAACATGTGAAACATTTATGACAAACTTGAAACTTCTACAAATAATGAAACAATGTTGACCTCTATTATTAGACTAATGCTCAGTCTTTAAAATATATTATTTTGATATTTGATATTGAACTCCATTTAAATTGAAAAGGAGCCCCAATGAGACAGGAGATTCAGAACTTGAACCTGAGAAAGTCTAGACTTGCTTCATTTAGACTTTAAATTTGCATTACAGTTAGGGCTGGGTGGAAGGGAAAAAAATATATGGTTCAGTGTCTGAGACAGACTATTATACTATACACACTGTGAGTTCGTCCTGCACCAGGACTGTGGAATATATTTATTTTTTGAAAATAAATAATCTAGATATGTATACAAGTTAAAGCAAACCTAGCCAGCACTAGCTAAATCAGCATCAGGAAAATTATTTGTTAATTAATAATAGTAATTAATTAATAGAGGCGAGAATAATATTGTGTTATATAAGATTTTATAGACTAAATGTTAGTGTAACTGTGAGTAAATTATTAAGCAATTGTTTCTACCCATGCTAACATGCTAAACTGGGTAATGAGAGAGAGAGGAAACAAGATACACCCTACGATTACCTCGATCATCCTGCATATGGACTTGTGCCGTCATTGCACATAATTATATTTACAAGTGAATCAAATTTCATGTCACAGAGAGACTTTTCACCGAGGCTGTTACTCATTCTAGTTCTACATGCAGTAAGTACAGCCTTGTTTGAAACATAATTGAAATTAGAGCTAACATTTTTTGCTGGATGATATAAGTCATAAACTTTGAGGAGGTTAGAAGGTGGTTGGTGAGAAAATCATTACACACTGGTTCCTGTAGGCTTGCACCATGACTGTGGAATTTATATTTTCTAGGTATTTATTTTCACTAAAAGCCTAGGCAAGTCTAGATCAAACACAATGACTGTGGAATTTATATTTTTTAGGTATTTTTTTTTACTAAAAGCCTTGGCAAGTTTAGATCAAACTTACCAAGTATAGTTTGCTTGATTCCACACAGATAAGGAGAAAGGTTCTTTCAAAGAATTTTAAAGACCTGTTTTCATTGAGTAAGTGTTAGTCTATGGTTACTGAATCATGATAAATCTATATTTTTTCTGTGGTCCTTTACATTTACTTTAAAATATTTAAGACTGTAACGTAACTGATCATGTAAGTATTGTACAGTCAACAAAAGTAATTAAATATCTTACAAATACCACCCAACTCTTCCTCATATCATAGCCTTGCTCCAAAGCTGTACTGAAAGAAAAGTCCATGGATGTGTAGTAATTCTATCCTCCTTAAATAGGCAAGTCTAGACATGTGGACAAGGACTCCAGTCTCTTATCATGCTTATAGGGACAACTTGTTCTTATTATTTACATAGTCTAGAACTTATGATTTAAACTAATAATTATTGCCTTAGAGACTTGTGCAAGTCTATGTTCCTCATGAAGACTTGAAACCTCGTGTAAGTGTTTTCCTGAAGCATGCATTCATCAATCAATCATGCATGCAGACACAAAGCCCTGAAGTATGCATGACCGAGCGTGACTGTTACCATCAATTACATTCACTGTGCCCTTCAAGGAGAAACATGACATATGCCATGGTCAAGGCGCTTCCTGGACAGGGGTCAGCTGGCTTGATTAGGGCTGGACACATGCTTAGGCTCGGGCCACTTCCTCTTGGGCAGGAGGGTCCATCTTGCTTCAGGGGTGGTTCTGTACTTAGGCTAAAAATAATGCTTCAAATATGTAACCATTAAAAAGAATTTGGTATTTTGAATATTTAGCCCATTCTAAATATAGATACTGTTTGGATTGAATTCAGTTTTTATGATTTTCTAGGAGGATATATTTTCAATGTGTCGTGATAATCACGTGGAAATGTCATTTGAATTATTAATAAATTATATTGATGTTATGATATATTGAAAGGGAAGGAATTTGGAATAGAACACAATTGTTAATAGAAAATTCTAAGAAAGAAATATTTTGGTAACTGGTTATAATGGACATATGTAAAACATGTACCCAAATAAATCCTTAATTTTTAGGATTTATGTATTTTATTCCAAATTTTGAACACCTTGATATTTTTATCTGTTCGTTTTAATAGGGTAATTATGGTAAATCTTTGGGCAAGCTGTGAAGTATGTCAAGTTCAGTCTTGTGGTCAGGGCTCAGTTTGTAGCCCGAGGGTAGAGTTGATTGATGGTGAGGGGAATTGAATTAGCAACTGGTTCTTTGATGTGGAGAGGGAAGTTGGAATGAAGCCGTTTGTGTCTTCTCACCATACTGAAAATGATGGAGTCCATTAAACTTCAGTTGTTCAGACCCTCCACTCATATTATCGAAAGTTAATGTCGTGAATTAGAAACTAAACAATAAAATATTCAACTGAATTTTGGAATCACATGGCTGCTTGATCCATAATCTGCAGTTTGGGTTTCCCTGTAAAGTGGCATTATAACAACTCTCACTTTGACTAAACAAGATCCTTCTGGATGGGCATTGGCTTGTTGCGTTTAGCAACACTTCGATGTAGTCGATGTTATCCGTAAATGAAACATTGTTATCCATGATCATTGTACTACAGGTTCTTCAAGACGAACTTTTTTTTTAGAAAGTATATCATCTTGTATTGATATAGAAAAAAATGTATTGTGTTTTGAATTGTGGCATGAAAACTCTCGATGCTCTGGTGAGTCATTTCACCCTAGTCATCCCCCTGAAAAACAGGGATAGAGTGATCAGCATGTCCGTTCGTCCGTTTTCCGTTTCTGGAGCTGAACTCCTAGAGCGGTGAATATTTCTGGATAAAGCTTGCTATGCAGAACAGTCTGGTGTTAGAATGGTGCCTTTTTGATGTTTTGGGATTTTTGTTATGTTATATTTTTTATGTTTTCATGAAGACAAATTGGTCTTGACTGAAAATGAGGGTAGCGCACGTTTCCAGAACAGAACTCCCAGACTGTTGAATATTTCTGGATGAAACTTGATATATAGATTAGTCTAGTGGTGATTGGTCCCTTTCGATGATAGGGGATGTATATTTATTTCTATTTGTATTTGGACTCTACTGAAAATGAGGGAACGAAATTGCACCAGAACGGGGTCGGGGGATGGGGCGATATGTCATCTCCTGGCGACTCTTGTATTTATATTTATTGGGTAGGAAAGGTCCCGCATCTGTAACACTGAATAGCTAACTGGACACCTAACCGCATCACAGTTTAATCACCAGCATCTGTAAATCTAGTTTAGGTGCTGAAAATAGTCCGAAGTAATTTTATGAGGGCCTTGAATTGCCTATGAACAATAGAGCTATAGGATGAAGGAGCTTGTCCTGAAATTAATTGTTCAATTATCAGCTGTGTGTTACATTTTAGCTAAGACTACGGACAGTGTTCCCTAGATCAATATTGTGAGGGGGTTTGATGGACACCGATAATTGATTTCAATCCTCTGATAGTTATTTATGTGCTAAGATGAAGTCTCTAGTGTCATCAACTGTGAATGACCTTGGTCAGCTGGGCTGATATCCTGCCTTGGGGTGGGGGCTAATTTGGATTAAGGGGGATGCTTTGTTCGATAAATGCTCATGACGATCAATGCTCATGACATGATAAAAAAATGGTATGACCAAACTTTTATTGATATTCCCAATTTGGAATTAGAAAGTTCCATATTCATGCAGCTAGGTGGTATTACAGAGCTACACATATGCAGTGTCTTTGCGTAAAATACCCTTAGAAAATATTCAAAACCCAATTACTTTCAATTAACTTGTGTACAGAAACGCATGCATTAAATAAAAAACTCAAATGTATAAAAACAGCACGAGTGAATACCCAATGAAGCTTTTTCAACGGAGCTAGTTTCCGAAACACAGTTACGAGCTTATTTACTTTCAGGCCAATATTTAGAACCTTTTTTAAATGTTTTAAATGTTTCCAAAAAAATAACTTTGAAAGATCCCAACTTTAAGACGGACAATTCTTAAATTTGCCTACACTTAGTTTGAAATTCTCTTGTACTTCATCTGAGAGGAACTATATATAGATTATGAGGATGTAGAAGTCTCGCTTGTTGTAGGAATCTACTTCATGTGTACTGGATGGCTAGAGTTTGTGACCTGGCTCATTGTCATTGCCTTATGCTATCAACCAGAAATTCAGTTGATTCAAATATGTAGGTCAAGTGACATACTGCATGTGAAAATGGAGGACCTTGTTTCTCAGGTACATAGTCCAAGAGCCTTATGTTTTATAACATTGAAATGGAGTGAGTGAGTTGGGTTTAACGCCGCTTTAAACAATATTCCAGTTTTATCACTGCGTGTCAGCTAATGTTGGAGGAAAGCCCAAAGTGATGCAGGTCTCATAGGTTTACCACTTCGTTGAAACCCACGATCACGGGTATGGTGCTGACAAACCTAGAAACATAATCGGGGCGAACCGGGATTTGGACCCAATCATAGGTTTCTGGCGTGCCCAAGGGAGGCAACTCTGTACAGCGAATCGCGGTTGCCTTAGACCCATGCCTTCTGTAGCACTGAACACTCACTCACTCAGAACATAAGTAAACCCTCCTCTGTTACTACATTCCCATGAAGATCCGGGGTAGAATAGGTCTTCAGCAACCCATGCTTGCCCTAAAAACCGTCTATGCTTGTCGTAAGAGGCGACTAATGGGATCAGGTGGTCAAGCTCGCTGACTTGGTTGATGCATGTCATTGTATGTCAATCACTGGATTGTCTGGTCAAGACTCGATTATTTTCAGACCGCCGTCACATAGGTGGTAAATTGCTGAGTGCGGCGTTATAAACAACGAACAAACAAACATCCAAAAGATCTCTGACATTGTCATCACAAACTTTGCAAACAAACAGTCAAAAGATCTCTGACATTGTCATCACAAACTTTGCAAACAAACAGTCAAAAGATCCCTGACATTGTCATCACAAACTTTGCAGGATATTTAACCATCAGGATCAATACCGGCACCAATGTTGCAGCAGTAGAAGTAGGTGATAAGCCTCCGCCATCTGCTGCTGCTGGGATATATTTAAAGTGGAATGTCATTCTCTAATCAGGACAACATGATTTCATGTCCGACTACTTCACAATGTTTACTTCTTAAACTTACACATAGTCTACAAAATCTTTTATTACAAAATACATTTCTCTCCTCTGAAATTGTTTTAACCTGAAGCTGAATTCATAGTAGAGTTGGCTAGAAGTGCTTTTTTATCATCTAGACTGGGTTTGGTTTCATTAACATATTTTCCAGTCATGGTAGATGACTGTTTAATTCCATTTAACCATGTTACAATGTTTATGGTTCAGAGAATATTACTTTCCATGTCAGGGTTTAGTAAAAAACATATTAAAACCAAATATTAACATGGGTCCCAGGTCCATAAAATTTTATATTACACAATATATGTTTTTATGTTCTAATGCTGAGTTCATTTGTGGAATGGAACTGGATTTGTTTTTATTTCAATTAAATGTCACACCAGTACACACTGCAACAAACAGCTATGAAATGATTCATAGTACGGTATTCGACGTAATAAGCGCCCAGGGCGCTCTCAAAATTAGAAATAGGGGGCTCTGATTAGAATATTATTTTGGTGGAAAAAAACAGAACTGAAAGATAAATTTCGTGGTTTATGCTGACAGCCTGAAATGTTTATATACGACAGATATATTTTTCCAGAATTTAATTGCCCATAATTAAGGGTGCATATAACACACGAGTGAGTATTATACGCGAATAAATAAGTCTTGTGTACATTGATCAATTGGAAGGGGTGCTAATTTGGATTGTTCACTGGCCAATATATTAGCAAATATCACCATTGGCGCTTATTAGAGCGGGGCGCTTATTACGTCGAATACGGTATTTGTATTAGAAATTCACCAGCATGCCCACAACTTTTGAACCTTATCTGTGCCGTGTACCTTATTCTTGTAACTGCCCCTAAACCTGCTAAGGGGTAGGGGATGCAACAGTACCTGCCTGTATAACAATGCTCTACAATACAAGTTTGATATCTAAATGAGTGAATTGTGCAATGCTCAGGATTCCAAATATTTGTTGCCTTCACATGCTGGAAGATGATCATAACCTTTGTTTATGATTACAGTCGAACCAAAGCAGATGTTTGTAAAAAATGTGACATTTGATTGCACATATCATTGTCTTTAAGATTGGACAAATGGGCAGGGGATATAGATGACTTTGTCTCTTGTTTAGAATTGTTTGGGTTTCATAAATCACATTAATTAAACAGTCATGGTCCAGGACTGGGGAGAGCAGAAGATCCTGGGTTCCATCTCTGCCATGTCATGCCAAAAGACGTTCAAGTTCTTGTTGTTACCCTGCCTGGTGCTTGGCATTACAGCATTCTCACCTCGCCTCACCTCGCCTCACCTCACCCCCACCTCACCCTCACCTCAACTCACCCTTGCCTCACCCTCACATCACCCTCACTTCACCTCACCATCACCTCACCCCCACCAACACCTCACCATCACCTCACCCCCACCAACACCTCACCATCACCTCACCTCACCTCAACCCACCTCACCATCACCCTCACCTCAACTCACCCTCGCCTCACCTCACCTCACCATCACATCACATCACATCACCATCACCCCACCATCACTTCACCTCACCATCACTCACCATCACCTCACCATCACCTCACCTCACCATCACCTCACCTCACCAGGACTGGGATTAAACTAAGATCTGTGTCCTGATGGTATATTTCACTGTTGATGTTTCATTGACTGTTATATTGACTGGTTGTGTTAGCTGAAGGCTGGTATATATCATGTACATATCAAATCAATATCCGTGTATGACTTGTAGATAGCACATCAGCATAAACTGAATGCCTCAGAGCATGGTATGAACATTCCATAGTTGGAGGTTGGCTTACATAGACTGTACATATAATGTAGGTGACATATTGCACCTTGCAATATGGCTTTTGAGGGCATTTGGATGCAAAATACAAAATTTAAAGGTGGTAGATAGAATGTTATTAGACTAACGCTTAGTCTTTGAAATATATAATTTTGATAGAAGTAAGCAACCACATCTAAATTGAGAAGGAGCCCCAGGGAGATTGGAGTTTCCTGAACCTGTGGAAAATCTATACTTGCTTCATTTAGAGATTCAGCATTACATTAAGGGCTGTCCGAAAGGGAAAATAATAGGGTTCAGGGACTGTGAGACAGACTAGGATGTTCATAATGCGGACCCCAGTATTTGATTGCCATTAACAGTCTGTGCCAAAACTGTTTGAGACTACTAGCCCACACATGGCTCATTGGGATCATTTTCAGAAGATTTTAGTGTTATTATGTGAGCTATTATTAGCTGAGCTTACTGGACCAAACAGACTCTTACTAGACACAGACTTCAGACTAGTGGCTAAAGTTACCGATTGCATTAACAGCAAGGAGTCCTATCTCAATGGTAAGGTTGTCACCACTGCCAGCTATAACGGCTGCATCTATGATTTATCAGAGTTTAGGCTACACTTTTTAAATGTTATGTTTCACAGATTAATGAGTCTTTTCCACACAAGGTCGGTCAAAATCAAAATCAAAATAAATAGCGATGTCAGTCAATTATTTAATTATATGAAAGTCTTTCTTCCGTGGAGTTAAAACTGCAGCTGGCTTCTTGAATCACTGACAGTGATTCAGCCAGTGATTTTTGTAGAACATTTTATATTGTATGAGAGGGTCTATATTACTTATGGGAGACGTGATAAAAATAAATACTTTTATGTTTAATTTATTTCTTTTACAGCTGCTTTTCAGTAAGGGCAGCGGGTCCGTGAAACGAAAAATATAAAATGTGTGGCCTTATGTTCCCTAGTACCCTCACACTCATTCATGCCATGCTTTACATGGTATCACCTTGCAAGAAAGAGATTGCATGGATCTAGGATGTCTCACACGCATGCACACACCTCTCTCTCAGCTACATCCTCTGACTGTGTGTGTTGCCAGTGTGGATGAAATACTCTCCAGTCTGACATGAACACGACATGTATTAGTCATAGGTTTGCACCTGACTGACTGAGTTCGGGCTGCGACTGGTGGGGTATGCTTCTTGGTGCTGCAACTCGATACTGTCAAACTCCAGGTTCATAAAACACTGGTGGTCTTGAATGAAGAACTGCTGGGACATGGCCCAGTGTGATTTTGTGTGCACCCTACAACCCTCCATGTTTTCGCAACCACACTGCATATTGCAATCATCCCTCCTTATAACCATCCACACCGTGCACCCTACAACCCTCCTACCTACATATACTGTATTCTACACCCTGCACCTTACAACCCACTGCCAACCCAGCACCCTATAACCCACCAGGCATTACCCTACGTCCCTGCTTCAAGCACCTAAGCTACGACTGACCCTATACCTTTCTGCACCCTACAACCCACTGCCTACCCAGCACCCTATAACCCACCCTACATCCCTGCTTCAAGCACCTAACCTACGACTGACCCTATACCCAGCATGCACCCTACAACACACTACCTACCCAGCATGCAGCACTGATGATGGCCTTCAAACAGGCTACCTCCACTGTACTGTAATACGTATGATGTAAGATAGCATGCAGCAGTGATGACTGATACTAGCCCACCTTGCTACAAGCACCTGTCACCACTGTACTGTAGTACATATGATGTAAGATAGCATGCAGCAGTGATGACTGATACTAGCCCACCTTGCTACAAGCACCTGTCACCACTGTACTGTAATACATATGATGTAAGATAGCATGCAGCAGTGATGACTGATACTAGCCCACCTTGCTACAAGCACCTGTCACCACTGTACTGTAATACATATGATGTAAGATAGCATGCAGCAGTGATGACTGATACTAGCCCACGTTGCTACAAGCACCTGTCACCACTGTACTGTAATACATATGATGTAAGATAGCATGCAGCAGTGATGACTGATACTAGCCCACCTTGCTACAAGCACCTGTCACCACTGTACTGTAATACATTTGATGTGAGATAGCATACAGCAGTGATGACTGATACTAGCCCACCTTGCTACAAGCACCTGTCACCACTGTACTGTAATACATATGATGTAAGATAGCATGCAGCAGTGATGACTGATACTAGCCCACCTTGCTACAAGCACCTGTCACCACTGTACTGTAATACATATGATGTAAGATAGCATGCAGCAGTGATGACTGATACTAGCCCACCTTGTTACAAGCACCTGTCACCACTGTACTGTAATACATATGATGTAAGATAGCATGCAGCAGTGATGACTGATATTCACAGGCTAATTACACCAATTACTGCCATTATCCCTTGTGTCAATGCGCTATGTGTATGTCAGTGTGACTTTCCATAGGCTGCAGTGTGGAGATCACAGCCAAATAGTTGTATCTCATAAACCATGTATAATGAGAGACCAGTGCAGTCAGTTCAGTCAAGCCATTGAGGAGCGGCAGCTTAATTGCACTGATTTGAATATGACTTTTGATTTGCCATTTGTGCACATGTATTTCAACCAGCGTGGTCCATTTTTGCCATCTTTTATAAGAGTTTTTGGGTGGAACTTGTCCTTTGGTATCATTCAATAGATTGTTGTGTGCACATTTGAAGTGTCACTGGATAAGCTTTCATGTGACCAGACCAAAAGCAGCTGTTATTTCTGTTGTGTCTGGGTACATGGCTGAAGTCGCAGATTGGCCATTTGTCATCCAGAACTGGCTTCGAACTGAGATGTCACATGGGTGAAATCAAGGCCATCTCCTTGGAGATTTCACTGCAATGACATTGCATCACCAAGTTTTGCAGGCCATATTGATATCATTGATTGCCCTTTCGTCACAATCAGATGACATTACTAAACTCTCTGACATTATAGATGGTTAGATGTATTTTGTTTACACAACCCTATGCTTTTTACTCAGGCTATAACCTGAAAAACTTTACAGAATGATTTATGATGATGATAAATAGAATTCCACCCTCGTGTTGTGTTCGGGAAGCTTGACTCCTGAGAATTTCTACGGCATGATGATGATGATTGATGCTGATGTTGATGGTTATGATGATGATGACAATGATGATGATTATGGTTTTGATTGATTGGTTGGTTGGTTGGTTGGTTGGTTGGTTGGTTGGTTGGTTGGTGATGATGATGATGATGATGATGATGATGTTGGTTGGTTGGTTGGTTGGTTGGTTGGTTGGTTGGTTGGTTGGTTGGTTGGTTGGTTGGTTGGTTGGTTGGTTGGTTGGTTGGTTGGTTGGTTGGTTGGTTTGATGATGATGATGATAAATGCAGTGATAAAAACTGTTTTAGCCCACATATTATTTGTCCTTATAATGATAACAAATAGCAAAACCCTAAAGAATGTCAATTTTCTACTAGTCCTTATGATACCCAAACTAATGGTCAGTTTGGTAAGGACTAAAGATCACTAGTGCCAATTTCTAATGCTGATATGGTTAGATGTCCACGATTAGATTTTATTTATGACATACTGTGTTCAAGTTAACAAAATAGCTTCTGCAATATTCACAGATCAGACCTGAATGTGTAAACTCACGGTAAGCTGTTATTGTAGATAACCTTTATGTATGGGGAAGTTTATATTATCCAGGTGAAATCTACACTTCCTCATCTGGCTTATCAACTGCATATGTCAATCATTATGTAGGAAATAGACATCTATTACAGTAGTCATCTGTCAGGAATAAGGAAATGGCCTCGCCATCAATTGTATCAACAGACTTGTAGCATTTTTAGTATGTAAGAAGATAAATTAAAATCATGTATATGTGAGTCCCAGTCCTCTTAATTTCTCTCATCGGAAATTAAGTTCATGACAATTTTTTTAACAATGAATATATCAATTACAAAAACAATAACTGTAATATTCTGATTATCTTGTAAATTAACAAAAGGTTTGTTAGTGTTTGAAGAACAAATAGTCATTTATGCGCATTGACCATTCTCAACAGGAAAGAAGATAAACTACATTATTTAGGAGTCTCAAGATGTCTTAATCAATCAGCCAGCAGTCCCTTTCTTTTCCTGTGTCTGGAGTTCAATAAGCCGACCTCTGGACTCAATAATGGATGCTATTTGCCCTACTGCTTTCACACTGTTGTTAAAGCATTGCTTTATATTGATTGACATAATTGACACAAATGACTTACTTGACATGATTGAAGCTTGTGACCGTCATTGTTGTAAATGTTACTATATATAAATTTGAAATAGTTGTTTTTATAAATTTACAAATCTAATAATTCTTTGACTTTAATTTTTTTTCTTGTTAAACATGTTAACAAATTTGATTTTCACTGAAGCTTTTACATGTGTGATGATGATGATGATGATGATGATGATGATGATGATGATGATTTTTAAGGACGTTTATAAAAAAGCATTTGATGAACAGAATGATGATGATGATGATGATGAAAATGTTGATGATGATGATGACATTTATATCCAACGAGCAATTGATGATGATAGTATTATGAGCAACCATTTCTCCTTGCAGAGCAACAACCACTGGGTGTCTGTCCACAATGTCAAGGCCATTAGTGGAGGCGGTATCCTTGACCCTGATGACCAGCTCAATGATGTGGTGGACGACAGAGAGCAGGTACGTGGAGGTTCATGGTGACGTGGTCATCAGCTGTACGAACAATCAGTAACGAGAAATCTTGCTTACTTGATGGTTACCTTTGATATGAGTCAAATGCTGCCATTGAGGAGCTAATTGCTTACTGTACCCAAGAAACTAGCTACTATTGTAATCTTGATTAGAGGGCCGACTGAATTTTACTGTGATCTATGTATTGGGATCATTTTTCAAAATTGACACAGCCATGCAGGGATGAGAATTTTCCTGGAATATCTAAGATTTTGTTATGTCAGGGGTCACTTTTGTGATACATGCCATTGCAATATACTCATAAATGGTATAGTCCCACAGACCCCTGTCTAACTTTCAGTGTATTTTTGCTTCTCATCCCGGACCTTGTCATGAAACATGATGCTACCTCTTTGTCCAGTAGACTTAGCTGATGAAAATCAGTTTCTAATGACCTGAGATGCTGCTGACATGTCCAGGCATGTTCAGACATGTTCAAACAAGTTCAGACATGTTCAAACAAGTTCAAACAAGTTCAGACATGTTGAAACAAGTTCAGACAAGTTCAAACAAGTACAGACATGTTCAGACAAGTTCAATCAAGTTCAGACATGTTGAAACAAGTTCAGACAAGTTCAGACATGTTCATACAACTTCAGACATGTTCAGACTAGTTCAAACAAGTTCAAACAAGTTCAGACATGTTCAGACAAGTTCAGACAAGTTCAAACAAGTTCAGACATGTTCAGACAAGTTCAGAAAAGCTCAGAGACATAGAGACAACATTCACTAGATTTGGGCCAGTCGGGTCATCAGTTGATTATTTAGGTGACAGGATCACAGACAGTACTTTTCCACACCCCTCATGATACTTCATTCACTGTTGCCCTGCAGTTGATAGCCGACTATGAGGAGCAAGGACGCCCGGGACTGCACCACAACGGCGGGGATGGGGCCTCCGCCTCCTCCACGGGGACTGCCAGTCCCGATATCTTCCAGACAGGGGACCTTTCCAATGCCATACACAGACCGTTTCCTATCTCACTACAGAACGGCAAGACGGACGTCATCGTTACTCCGAGGGATTTGTCTCTAGGTATGTAGGAAACAGGTCTTTGAATGTGGCCCTGTGTTGCCTTCTTGTAGTCAGGACATTATAGGCTGAGTGTGGAGTCTTCTAGCACATACTCCAGTTTTATTATTGAATTCATATACCTTGTTTATCTCTAGTTTTTATACCTCTACTCAAATAAACACAGAAACTATGTTCCCAAATTCACTTTCCAAATTTCCAAGGTTTAACACTGACTTTTGTAAATGCCAACCTTGTTCTTGACCTTGACCTTGACCTTTTGGTAAGCTCCCATCTACTCTATCATTTACTTGTAATCTCAAAACCCAACCTTGCCCTTGACCTTGACCTTTAGGGTAGGTCTCGCATCAACATTGTCTTGTCATAGTGATGACTAAAATAGGTCGGGTAGCAACTTAAGGTATCCATGGTGATGAATAAATTAGGGATCATATGGTTCCAGGTGAGTGATCACCGGGGAAGACCATCTCTGAGTTGTTGCCTTCATTGTGTGGTGGGATGCTCACTAGGGCTGTTACGATTCACTCGCGTATTCGGTGAATCAAACCGTATCCATTCATGAATTGAATTTGTTATTCGTGGCCACTAAAATCGAATATTTATGAATATGCAGTCATGTGCATTTACATGCCCTGGCCCTTAAAATATCCATAAGAACATATTATATGCATAGATTTCTTCAAAGACAACACTCTTTTATATCTAATTTTACAGTATTGTAGTCACTGGTTATTGTCACATTTGAGCAGATACAAGTACCTGGACAAGTGCAGTGTATGAATGTATAATAAATCTATAATTAACAAACCATGTCAAATAATTTATTTTTTTATTGTTTCACTGAATATCATAAAAAATACATCAACTACTGACTTGTTATTGTATTCGTAATCGTTACCCTACATCCATGATACAAATCGTATTCGCCTCATAGTGTATTCGTTGCAGCCCTAATGCTCACACTGTTGACCACTGATTTGTATGATCCAGACTCACTTCTTGGGGGACTTTGATATCATTGCAATTTGGCCGAGTCAATTAAATGTTAGAATCGGATTAGTTTACCCACAAATTAACATTTAATTTGCAACAATATTTTTGACTGTCATGGTACATTGATTACATTCCTGCACGGCACTTGTCCATGTATACCAACTTCATGGCACAGCTGATTTTAATTTACCATGTTTCCGTAACATCTGTGATTGTGATTGTAATTGAGGTACATAAAAAAAAAACACACAAACTAGGGAATGACTGATGATGTTGATGACATAGAACAGGCTTTGCCATCCCTTGTGATCAATATTAATGAAGGACATTATCAGTGAAGATTGGAATTGTTCCCAACACGCACCAGCTGCATATTTGTATCTTCATGATATAATTGATAAATGTCAGAAACGAGGTTAGGCAGTTCCACTGTTCTCCATGCTTGACATTGGAGCCGTCCTCAATTTTTGTTGGTTTGTTGTTTAACGCCACACTCAGCAATATTCTGGCTAAATGATAGTGGCCTGTAATCAAGTCTGGACATGACAATCCAGTGATTGACATCATGAACAGCAATCTACACAATTGAGATACGATATCATGCATCAACCAAGTCAGCGAGCCTGACCACCCAATCCACTAGGTCTCCTCTTACAACAAGCATAGTCACCTATTATGGCAAGCATGGGTTGCTGAAGACCTGTTCTACCCCGGATCTTCATGGGTCCTCAATTATCAAGAGTAGGATATCCATTCTATCATGATAACTACCCTGGACCCATACTTTGGTTTTGTGGGGTCATGGATTGTCTTCAGCATCTAGGGCGCAGACATTCACTGAGTTGCTTTCATGGGTTTCACCAAAACAGTAAAGGTCTGGGACCTGCATCACTTCAGGCTTTCCTCCACGTAAAACCTCAAAGGAGGTTTATAAACCTTCAGTTGTAAAACCTAGGTCTTACAGTTCAAATGTAAAACCTCTGGGTAGGTCTCACTTGAAAGGAATACCTATCACAAGGTTATTTAGTATAATGATATAGGAAGACCGACAAAACAATAAGCAAAATTGGTTTTAAACTAACACTTTTCCTCTATATTGGTTCTGTGTTCAGTGAAATACAAGACATTTCTACAAAGCTGTAACATTAGTTTTAACAATAACAAGAATTTGGAAATATTAGTTCCAATTTTGGTATTTTCACTGACATATACTGCAGCCGGGGCCTGATATAGGCTTCTAGGTTGGTGTAGATATAACCTTGAAGTCATGCTCTGCCTGCTCATGGGGTCACTTCACTGATAGCATCGGACTGAGAATTGCTGCAGTTATTGTCAATCCACCTCAGCTATAATAAACTCTGCTGACATAAAACTCTCTTTCCCATGCTAGACCTTCCCATCCCTGAATTAACTACAGATCATAAAGATGGAGAAAAAGAAACATGGCAATCTTGTTATCTTGGGACGATAATGGATTCTCAGTGGTGATCCAGTTGATTGGGTTTCATCACCAGATTGGGTCATTGTGTGGGATAGCTTGACTCATTCTCACTTCCTGGACAGTTGAACTCTGGGTAAACTTGCCCAAGGGGGTGGTCCTTATGTTTCTGAGTGTCTCGAGACTTGGTAGGGGGGGAGGGATTATTTGAAGAGGATATTGGCCTTCACTCAAACTACGATACCAACATTTAAGAGTGTGACCAGTAAATTCTTGCTGCATTAATTAGCTGTACAGGGTTTGAAGAGTTTGGAGAAGATGTAGAAAATGTTTCACAGTCACAGTTAGACTAACGTTTAGTGCCAGAAATAAAGTTATGTTATTTGAAAATATATGCCTATAAATAGAACCTAGAACATTGCTTAAATTTCAGACCTAAGCTGAGGCAATCTCAACATGAAAAATGTCATCTTGGTAACTCTTGATATGTCATCTCCTGATGACTCGTTTCATTTACGCTCTAGGGTCTGAGTTTCTTTATTTGTTCCGTGTTGTTTGACGTCACACTCAGCAATATTCCAGCTATATGATGGCTGTCTGTAAATATTCGAGTCTGGACCAGACAATCCATTGATTGACTACATGAGCATCAATTGGGACACGATGACGTGTATCAGCCAAGTCAGCAAGCCTGACCACCCGATGCTGTTAGGCGCCCCTCAAGACAAGCAAAGTCAACTTTTACGACAAGCATTGGTTACTGAAGACCTATTCTACCCCGGATCTTCACAGATCTCTAGGGTCTGAGAGATAGACTAAGTCAATCTGTGCCAAAAACTTGGCTCTTAGCGTCATTTCAGTACATTTTAGTGTTGTCATGTGTATTTAGTTTTAGGTTTAGCATCAGATTAATCAGTCATAATATACACATAACAGGTTAGAAAATTGTATTAAATGCATGTCTTGCATATGATTTGAATGCAGTATCATCTGTTTGTGGCTGTCGGGTAGCCTAGTGGTTAAAGCGTTAGCTCATCATGCCGAAGACCAGGGTTCAATACCCGACATGGGTACAATGTGTGAAGCCCATTTCTGGTGTTCCCCGCTGTGATATTGATTGAACATTGCTTAAAGCAGCGTAAAACCTCATTCACTCACTCACTATCATCTGTTTAGTCTGCATAAACATGCAAAGGTCAGTGAAAAACATAATTTTTTTTTTTTACTAATTTATTGTAATTATTTATTTCTGTCTTTTCCCGGTTTAGTTTGGGAATGCATGTATGTTCATGGCAATCTAACTGGCTTAACATGCAGAGTTTTTCTGTGAGAGTTTCTGTGAATGTAGGTTGTGCAAGGATTGATTCAGTATTCCTGTTGTGCCCTGTAATGACCATGACAGCTGGCTAATGGCACTACTGGCATTGTTTGTCAAGGGAATTAATTTGCAGGAAGCTAGTTAATTGTAGTGGTTGCTGTTACAAAGATTTCCTTTCAAGTCGGAACTTTGTTTGTCTTCACACTAGGTTTTCAGGTCTGGCTGTATCCGAGTGACCCATGCTTGTAAAAACTAAAATGAGGATGGAGTGGTCACAGTGTCTGACCTGGATATTGTGTTGCTCATGCTATCAATCACCAGTCTGCCTTGCCCACACTGTTTGTTACAGGCTGCATTTAGCTGTCATGATCCGGGTTAGAATTAGTTTTCAGCAACCCATGCTTGTCATCATTCTGAATTACGGGATCGGGTGGTCAGGATGGCTGACTTGGTCGATGCACCTGATCGTATCCCAATTATGTTGATCAATGCTTGTGATGTAAATCACTGGATTGTCAAGTCCAGACTTTATTATTTGCAGCCCTTTGTCATATATCTGGGAATATTGCTGATTGCAGCATCATACAAACAAACAAACAAAACAGGCTGCATTGATGGAGCTAGAATATTGCTGACTGCATAAAAAAAACAAAAAACATTCATTCAGTTTTTGAGGTCAGTAGGTGCAATTCATGCCATGACAAAATTATCATCATCCAATGGACGATGAGATTGGATTGCTTCACATTCAAGACGAACAATTCATCCCGGGAATTAAGTAGCTTTATAGTGAGGGTCTTGGCCTGGCTAGGAGTGAAGTAGCTTTATAGTGAGGGTCTATGTCAGTCATGCATATGGAGAACCAACGATCATCGTCAATTGAACTCACTTACTGGTAGTGCTTGGACTTGTATTGATCATCGGGGCAGTCTTTGTTTGTGGGTGAAGCAATCCATGAGATGTTGAGTTGGTGTTAATTGGGGACCTTGACAGCCTTGTCCACATCTCTGATGACACTGATGCATGTCTTTGAAAGTTGCCGAACACTGATGCCAGTTTCGCTCCATGGGACTAGTAGTGCATTGATTACTCTGGATTCTAACACAAGAGAGTCTTTAAATACTGAGACCCTAGCGAAAACATTAAGAAAGAACCCAACTCAAGTCAAGAATGATTTAGCAAGTCTACATTGCCTCAGCTGTAATTAAACACTGTCCTGGATTGGATCCTGGGTCTTGTTTGGATTTTATTTTTTATTTTGTAGATATATTTTTAAAAATGAAAAAACTTATTTCTTAATGTTAGTCTAGGTACTGAGAAATGTTTGTATATACATGATATAATGATTTGAAGATGGTATTTCAGCATTAATTAACAAGTTCAGTTTGACCAGTCCAGAGATTGTCAACTCTGTGATTGAGTGAAATCCAGTCTTAGCAAGGCTAACCAGTGGTCGACAGCATGAGGTGTAATCCACACAGTCGGGCCGTGGCGACACCATCAGCCAGGTCACACCTTGTAACCACCTGATCCTAGTGAATCAGCTCCTGATAGGGTATGGGAATATTCTGCCCGGCATCCCCAAAGAGGGAGAGAGATGGAGTTATAGGAAACGTATTGTGCTCTAGTCTATGTCTTCAGAAACTTCTTCATCATCTGAGGGGGCGGTGGGGTAGCCTAGTGGTTAAAGCGTTCGCACGTCACTCCGAAGACCCGGGTTCGATTCCCGACATGGGTACAATGTGTGAAGCCCATTTCTGGTGTCCCCCGCCGTGATATTGCTGGAATATTGCTAAAAGCGGTGTAAAACCTCACTCACTCATCATCTGAGTGTTTATTTATTTCAGTCCAGTAAGCTGAGCTTGTCAACGTCCATGACGTCTTTGACAGATCATATTCATTAATCTCAATTCATCTCCCTGATATTAAAGCCTAACATTTGTGTGCATATCTGTATTGTTGGTAAAATAGCTCCCCAGACACTGGGAGTAAGTTACACAAAGATAAAATCAATCAGTGTTGTGTCACATTAAATTATACGCATTAGGATGGAGGTTCAGGGAGCACACCTATATACCGTATTCGATGTAATAAGCGCCCCGCTCTAATAAGCGCCTACGGCGATATTTGCTAATATATTGGCTAGTGAACAAGACCAATCAGCACCCCTTCCAATTGATCAATGTACACAAGACTTATTTATTCGCGTATAATACTCACTCGTGTGTTATATGCACCCTTAATTATGGGCATTTAAATTCTGGAAAAATGTATCTCTCGTATATAAACATTTGAGGCTGTCCGCATAAACCTCGAAATTGATCTTTCAACTCTGTCTTTTTCACCAAAATAATATTCTAATAAGAGCCCCTATTTCTAATTTTGAGAGCGCCCTGGGCGCTTATTACGTCGAATACGGTATGTGTGTTTGGAAATATTCTGCAAGAAGAGATAATATTTTCTCAAGTGTTCATCTGTATTGTTAGGGCCAAATGAAGAAGAAATCAATGTCAAGAAGTGACATGATATAAGTGGTGTATTGTGTAATGGAAGACAATCAGCCTCTGTGTATTGATCAGCAACAGTTTCGTACGTGTTGATCAATAAATATTTAATTTACTTCTTTCTTATTGACAATCTTTCGAACTGTGTTTGTCCATAAGAAGCTTATATACAAAAACAACTTTTCTATTCTTAGCACAGCCTGTATGTTTCCTGAAAGGACAACTTGATTATATTCAAACGTAATGAAAATTTCATTTTAAAAACACCACCTGTGTTTTCAAGAGAGCAAGAAATCCATTGTTAACCGTAACAAATTTTCTGCTATTTCATATTTTTCGTAATGATCTCTCTATCATGTAATCATGGACAGTCCACATGGTACATTTTGGCCAACACTCTGGAAGGATCCAGTTTATTAGATACTGCTTTCCCTGGTCTAATGACACAATTCAGCCTCCTTATATAGGCCAAAAAAATAACAGTTTTGTTCTCAGGCACTGCCCGTATCATCATAAAGTACATTGCATGTTTCGTTTTTGTTTCCATTTTCATTTTTTTTGGTGCATTGTGTTTAAGTATTAGGATTTTTATATTTGTTTGAAAATGGAAATAAAAACAAAACGTGCGGCAGACTTTATGATGATGCTGGTGGTGCCTGAGAACCAAGACTATTCTTTTTTTTAGCCTTACATGTGTAACTTTTGAAATTGTTAATCTATATACATGACTGAATGTTCGTAAGTGTTCGGCTTTCCAAGGAGGAAAGAGTCCAACCCAAACATACCCTCCATTTGATACCCAAAATCATTGTTTCAATATGTTTTGGAAATGGAAAGAATATAGAAATATCCCCATCCTAACCTATGATATGACAAACCCCAAGGATAGTATACATGAGGTTATGAAATGGGTTTTACATCATGTTCAAGATTATTGCACATATATATAGCGATGTGCAGGCACATGTGTGTGTGTGTGTGGCTGCTTGTACTAGTCCAGACTAATGCCAGTTTTATAGTGCTACCCCACTGAGATACCATGTTGCAGTTTAACATGGACACAGTATGCTGACTCTGAACCGACCACTCCTTGTTTTATCCACTTAGTCAGGTTTTTACTGTAACCTACAAAACTAGGGGTCCAGAGGACCCCCAATTACTAATTTCAAGGATCCTCGTAGGAAAAATGAAGGTCCTGTAGAGTAATGAAATGGTGTAGTGTACAGTACTGTAAGATTGCTTAAATTACAGGAACTTTGTTTATGTCAAGAATTTGGTACAGTGATTATTATTGACTTCTCTCGGGTCGCAATATTTATTTTTTCTGCGTCCATTCTATCATGTTCTATACATTTGTGTGTACTGGACGCACATTTCTGCGTCAGGTTAACCTTGTTAATGTAGAGTTATCCATTAATTCCTGGGGGGCGGTCGGGTAGCCTAGTGGTTAAAGCGTTCGCTCGTCACGTCGTAGACATGGTAGACCCATGGGTACAATGTGTGAAGCCCATTTCAGGTGTTTGCCGTGATATTGCTGGATTATTGCTAAAAGCGGCGTAAAACCATACTCACACATTCACTCATTATTTCCTGGAGGAATTATGCCTGTGCATCAGGCTGGCAATGACATTCTAAATGGATGCCTCTAGTTCTGCCACAGTCCTACACCAGTAACATGGTGTTAGCTTAATAATTGTCAGTCCTGTGGGAATTCCGGGTTAGAATTGGTCCATAGAAGCCTATGCTGGTTGTAGGAGGCGACAGTATTGTCGGGTGGTCAGGCTTGGTGACTTGGTTGATTGAGTGTCATTGTACCCTGACTGCATGGATGGTTGCTCACAATATCAATCACTAGATTGTCTCGCCCAGACTCTATTATTTACAGGCCGCCATCAATAGTTGGAAGATTGCTGAGTAGGGTGTTGAACACAAATAGACAAATTACGACTCTCATTTCACAAAGTGTTATTCTTGTGTCCTGCATTAATAATCCGTTTTCCACTGAAGGTACATCTCTGACAGTACGGCGGGGCAGTGAGCCAGCTCTCAACCTACTGATCGATGAAGGCCCACTTGAAAACGGAGACACAAGTCTTGCACTTGGCCGAGGAAGGAAGGAATCTCACCAGGTAGGGCAGAGTTGCCTCCCTTGTTTGTGTTGGCTCTGTGGTGTTTATTTGTCAAGAGTGATTTGTTACATATTAACCACAACAAAATGTAGTCATATGGTTATTTGGAGTATCAGTGACTATCTAAAGCTATTCGTCAATTTTACCTAATATATTGTTACGTCCATGGAGGTGGTGGGTTAGAGTTTCTCCCCAGCAACCTGGGCTGGTCAGTGTTGCTTAGTATTGCATGACATTGTACACCGATGGCGTGGATAGTTCAGATTGATTAGGGGGCACGGGGGGCCCAGTCGTCTAAAGCGTTGCGATTCGCTGTGCAGAGTTGCGTCCCTTGGGCACGCCAGAAACCTATGATTGTGGGTTCGAATCCCGGCTTCGCCCCGATCATGTTTCTAGGTTTGTCAGCACCATACCCCTGCTCGTGGGTTTCACTGAAGTGGTAAACGTCTGAGACCTGCATCACTTCGGGCTTTCCTCCCACATTAAGCTGACACGCCATGATATAACTGGAATACTGTTAAAAGCGGCGTTAAACCCAACTCACTCACTCACTCAGATTGATTATTTACAGACAGCTGTCATAAGGCTGGAATGTTGATGAGTGCAGTGTTAAACAACTAACACATAATTTATTGACATGGTATGATCATTATGGAAAAAGGAAACCTGTAGCAGTGTCTATGGGCATACTTAAATCTGATTTATTGATATTACCCAGTAAGATTTTATGTCCACCAAATTTTATTTTTGTAAAGGAATAATAACTAGTCAGAAAGAAAATCTCTCACTTTGAGTTGTGATTGTTGAGTTACTCATAATAAGAGTAATAAAGGTATCTGCAGTCTGCAACTTTAGCCACTTGCCCGATGCCCGAGTCTCGTACAATTCTGTTTGGTCTAAGCTAATAATAATCCATCTAATTTACTAAAATCTGAAAATGATGCTTTAGAGCCAAGTTTGGGTTAAAGGACTCAAAAGTTTTTGGGATCAGACTAAAAATTTATGAAGGTCATAGCTTCTTATGTTATTTTAAGTTTCTCTGTTGGTGCTCAAAGCATTGAAGAGAAGCATGAATGATGAGGTTATTTATTATTTTACAGGAGAGTGATGAACCAAGATCAGAATCTGAGTCGGATGATGAACAGGTCATTTCTCGGCCAAAGGATCCCAAAGAAAAGAGTCCACTGTCACGGTTTCAGCGTGACTCCAAGCGGCAGTCTCTCAGCAACAACCCTGAAATGTACAGATGGCTGGACGCCCACGACAACCAACAGGACCGTCTCAAACAGGTGGGGCACATTTATAATACAGTGATGGATTGTGTTTCTTCAAACAGGTGGGGCACATGTAAGACATTGAAGGATTGTGTTCCTTCCTGTGAAAGCAGCCCAAATCCCCACTCACTCACCCACACATCCACCCACAAACCCACCCACGCACTCACCCATGCACCCACCCATGCACCTACCCACGCAACCACCCACGCACCCACTAACTGACCCACCCACCCACTCAAGCTACCACCCAAGCAACCACCCACGCACCCACCCACGCACCCACTAACTGACCCATGCACCCACCGGAGGGTGCACCCACCCACGCACCCACTAACTGACCCACGCACCCATCAAAGCAACCACCCATGCACCCACCCACGCACCGACCCATGCACCCACTAACTGACCCATGCACCCATCCAGCCATCCAAGCAACCACCGAAGCACCCACCCATGCACCCGCCCATGCACCCACTAACTGACCCATGCACTCATCTAAGCAACCACCCATGCACCCACCCATGCACCCACTCACTAACTGACCCATGCACCCGCCCAAGCAACCACCCACGCACCCATCCACCCACCCACGCACCCATTAACTGACCCACGCACCCACTAACTGACTCACGCACCCATCCAAGCAACCATCCATGCACCCACGCACCCACCCACCCACCCACCCACGCATCCACACTTTGTGAAAGTAGCAGAAATCCCTACTGACTCACTGATTCCATTGTTGCAGCAGGTGGTTGTGGAGAGGAAAGGTCCAATAGGTGGCAGTGGTACTGAAGCCGACCTGAAACCTCAACACAAAGACAGGTGAGTCACAACCCTCGTCAACACAGGAACTGGTGGAGTCACTCACAGATGGCATTTCACTTCGGAGAATTTGTTTGGCATAATTAGAAATTTAGACTCAATCATATTTGGCCACTTGACAGTTTTCCCCTCAAAATCATGTCACAAAGTATTGGAGACACATTAGTTTATTAGTGGAAATATATACAACAGGCCCTTGACATTATCCATAAATGGCTCTTGAAACTTGAGAATTTCCCTGTAATATGGCTGGAATAATGGTAAAAGCTGTGCCAAGAACTTTCCTTCTCGGTGTAATATGAGTGGAGTAATGGTAAAAGCGGTGCCAAGAACTTTCCTTCTCGGTGTAATATGAGTGGAGTAATGGTAAAAGCAGCGCCAAGAACTTTCCTTCTCGGTGTAATATGAGTGGAGTAATGGTAAAAGCAGCGCCAAGAACTTTGCTTTTTAGTGTAATATGAGTGGAGTAATGGTAAAAGCAGTGCCAAGAACTTTGCTTTTTAGTGTAATATGGCTAGAGTAATGGTAAAAGCGACGCCAAGAACTTTCCTTCTTGGTGTAATATGAGTGGAGTAATGGTAAAAGCGGTGCCAAGAACTTTCCTTCTCGGTGTAATATTGCTGGAGTAAGTGGCGCCAAGAACTTTCCTTCTTGGTGTAATATGGCTAGAGTAAGTGGCGCCAAGAACTTTCCTTCTCGGTGTAATATGGCTGAAGTAAGTGGCGCCTAGAACTGCCCTTCTTGGTGTAATATGAGTGGAGTAATGGTAAAAGCGGTGCCAAGAACTTTCTTTCTCGGGGTAATATGGCTGGAGTAAGTGGCGCCAAGAACTTTCCTTCTTGGTGTAATATGGCTGGAGTAAGTGGCGCCAAGAACTTTCCTTCTTGGTGTAATATGGCTGGAGTAAGTGGCGCCAAGAACTTTCCTTCTTGGTGTAATATGGCTTGAGTAAGTGACGCCAAGAACTTTCCTTCTCGGTGGAATATGGCTTGAGTAAGTGGCACCAAGAACTTTCCTTCTTGGTGTAATATGGCTGGAGTAAGTGGCGCCAAGAACTGTCCTTCTTGGTGTAATATGGCTGGAGTAAGTGGCGCCAAGAACTTTCCTTCTCGGTGTAATATGGCTGGAGTAAGTGGCGCCAAGAACTGTCCTTCTTGGTGTAATATGGCTAGAGTAAGTGGCGCCAAGAACTTTCCTTCTCGGTGTAATATGGCTGGAGTAAGTGGCGCCAAGAACTGCCCTTCTTGGTGTAATATGAGTGGAGTAATGGTAAAAGCGGTGCCAAGAACTTTCTTTCTCGGTGTAATATGGCTGGAGTAAGTGGCGCCAAGAACTTTCCTTCTTGGTGTAATATGGCTGGAGTAAGTGGCGCCAAGAACTTTCCTTCTTGGTGTAATATGGCTGAAGTAAGTGGCGCCAAGAACTTTCCTTCTTGGTGTAATATGGCTGGAGTAAGTGAAGCCAAGAACTTTCCTTCTTGGTGGAATATGGCTTGAGTAAGTGGCACCAAGAACTTTCCTTCTTGGTGTAATATGGCTGGAGTAAGTGGCGCCAAGAACTGTCCTTCTTGGTGTAATATGGCTGGAGTAAGTGGCGCCAAGAACTGTCCTTCTTGGTGTAAAATGGCTGGAGTAAGTGGCGCCAAGAACTTTCCTTCTCGGTGTAATATGGCTGGAGTAAGTGGCGCCAAGAACTGCCCTTCTTGGTGTAATATGAGTGGAGTAATGGTAAAAGCGGTGCCAAGAACTTTCTTTCTCGGTGTAATATGGCTGGAGTAAGTGGCGCCAAGAACTTTCCTTCTTGGTGTAATATGGCTGGAGTAAGTGGCGCCAAGAACTTTCCTTCTTGGTGTAATATGGCTGAAGTAAGTGGCGCCAAGAACTTTCCTTCTTGGTGTAATATGGCTTGAGTAAGTGACGCCAAGAACTTTCCTTCTCGGTGGAATATGGCTTGAGTAAGTGGCACCAAGAACTTTCCTTCTTGGTGTAATATGGCTGGAGTAAGTGGCGCCAAGAACTGTCCTTCTTGGTGTAATATGGCTAGAGTAAGTGGCGCCAAGAACTGTCCTTCTTGGTGTAATATGGCTGGAGTACGTGGCGCCAAGAACTTTCCTTCTTGGTGTAATATGGCTGGAGTAAGTGGCGCCAAGAACTTTCCTTCTCGGTGTAATATGGCTGGAGTAAGTGGCGCCAAGAACTTTCCTTCTTGGTGTAATATGGCTGGAGTAAGTGGCGCCAAGAACTTCCTGAATGCAATGGCCCTTATAAAGAAGCAAGTTGTCAAGACACATTCGATGTCCCGAAAACCACAGGAGCGATGGAGTTGATACGTTCCATGGAGGATTCTACCAATAATCTTACTATTATATTTTAAGATACAAAGGGGCAGAAGCCATGGCTATGTTTTTAAGGCTATGTGACCAATAATTGAGTGTATTGTTTCAGTGATGGTGCTATTATTATTGTGCTGAGGAATGATGGAGGGCCTCTCGGAATACATGTCATCCCCGACATCGATGATGACGGAAAGTAAGACATTACAACATCTTCTTGTTGGTTCATAGCTAAAATAATACTTAATAATATTTTATGTAATTCATGTAGTCAAAAACTTAAATCTCTTTTAGAAAGAGTCTCTTTAGTTTAGGCTTTCAACTCTTAAATGGTTGATTTGGGTGCCTGGTAATTAGGTGCTTCTGAGAGTGTGGGTTCAAATCCTGGATAGGACTCAACCCCCCAAAGTACAAAGAGAGTGCATTTCTCAAGTATACAGAGCTCCAGATAACTTTTTGAGCAATTGAGTTTTTTACTCTTGGGTTTCTATTTTAATTGGGTTGGTGCATTTTTCATCTATTCATCACTCTGTTGGGTTTCATCTAGACTAACATTTAGTCTCTGAAATCATATATTACACAATGTCCTTCTTGACTCTAAAAATAAAATAAAATTCCCTATGCTGATTTAACTAGCTTGAGCTGGCTAGACTTGCTTTTGTATGCATTTCTAGATTATTTTTTTCATAAAATAAATATATTCCACGGTCATGGTGGACTAGGTTTCATCACTCTGTTGGGTTTCTTCCAAAAAGAGTGAATATTTAAAGATTTGAAAAAATGAGATAATGTTTTAGATGTATATAACTGTTCTAAATATAAAGGCTTGATTCGGAAAGTAAATTATCACGTAATTATGTTTCGGAAATCCATTGTATTTACGTGTGCTGTTTTTATACATTTGAGTTTTTCATTTAATGCATGCGTTTCTTTACGCAAGTTAATTGAAAGTAATGGGGTTTTGAATATTTTTCGGGGGTATTTTACGCAAATACCCTGCTCATCTGCAGCTCAGAGAATAACATTTGTTACTTTAGACCACTTTCTAAAAGGCATGTATATTCATAACCACATCTCAGCTGGAATCAAGCCTTTGTTTGGGGACTGGTATGACAAAGCTGAGTTAACAGATCAGGGTGAAACGGTACATCGGTGCGCGATATTATCTTTGTTGTTGTATCGATTAGGGCTGTTACGATTCACTCACGTATTCGGTGAATCGAACCGTATCCATTCATGAATTGAATTCG
Organism: Haliotis rufescens; assembly: GCF_023055435.1. Lineage (NCBI taxonomy): Eukaryota > Metazoa > Mollusca > Gastropoda > Lepetellida > Haliotidae > Haliotis > Haliotis rufescens. The sequence continues at coordinate 4,150,262 of NW_025963780.1, forward strand.
TTATTCGTGGCCACTAGAATCGAATATTTTTGAATATGCAAGCATCTGCATATTTACATACCCTGTACCAAAAAATATCATAAGAACATATAATATGCATAGATTTCTTCAAAGACAACACTCTCATAATATTTAGTTTGACAGTATTGTGGTCACTGGTCATTGTAGCATTTGAGCAGATACTAGTACCTGGATAAGTGCAGTATATATATTAATCATTAACAAACCATGTCAAATATTTTATGTTGTCAATGTTTCACTGAATATAACAAATAATACAAATAATATTTCAGCTGCTACATCAGACTTGTTATTGTATTCGTGATTTAATATTCGTATTCGTTACCCTATATTCGTGATACGAATCATATTCGCGTCATAGTGTATTTGTTGCAGCCCTAGTATCGATACAAGACGATACACTTGCTACAATAAATTACTTACTACTTGTTTAACGACCTCATCGTTTTCGTCTGTCAAATATCACAAATGTATTATAACTAGCGTTTCAAGTTCACTGCTAAATATAGCCGCTACAAACATGTGTGTACAGCTAGCTTTTCCCTTTGAACCTGCTCTGAAATATTTATAGTAAGAAGTTTGCATGCAATTTGACGTAAATATGTGTATCGCAATATGTATCATATCGCGACCTATGTATCATGATATGTATCGTATAATGACCTTGCTGTATCATTTCACCCCTAATAACCAATGAGGTACCTCCTTTGCAATCTGTCACTACTTCCCGTCACTGGTGAATATTGTGATATGCTTTGTATCGATGGAACTGGTGATTTGTTGATGTTATTGCAGATGATGTTGGTGGTGGTGTTGATGTAGATGCTGATGGTGTTATTGCCCTTGATGCTGCTGTTGCTATTGTTGCTGATGCTGTTGTTGTTGTTGCAGAGAGTTGGGGCTGGTGCTACAGGGTATTGAGAAGGGAGGCCGTATTGAACGAGATGGGAGATTACGGGTGAATGACAGGATCATCGAGATCAACGGCAAAAACCTGGAAGGAGTCAGCTTCGACAGGTAAGGGGAAATAGATACATACAGTTGATTTAAAAATGTTTAGCTGTACAAGATTGAACGTTTATTTTGAACGTTATTTTGTCAAACGTTGATTTGTTGTTCATTCGTTTTGGTGTTCGTTCGTTCATTTAGCGATGGTACTAGAATACAGTAATTTGTTCTTTGAATTACTTTTCTCCCATTCATTTTAGTTGTAGAAGACCATTCTAAGGCAATAAGAATGATTAAATATCAATTAATCTCCAAAATATTTGTTTTTCAGTGCCCAAAGAATATTTCGTGACGCTATGAGAACAGCAGAAGTAAGACTGAAAGTTGTGAAACATCGAGCTCCTCCCCCACTGCCAAAACAACCACCGCCCCTCATGCCAAAACCCAAAGGTCATGCGCCAGTGAAACCTTCACCTTTGACCCTTCCCCCACCCAAGGGAGATAACTCTCTTCCCTCAAGTCCAGAAAAGACAAGCTCTCCATTGGAGGGGGGAAAGTCTTTAATAAATAATAACAATGTGAATGAAAAGAATGTAAACCTGAACATGATGAACAATAATCAAGGCAATCAAATCCCGGGTTCCCCTCTTCCACCACGAGACAAGCTGCCTATCCAACCAGGTCCTCCACTGAAGGTGGCATCGCCTACCAAGAAAACACCGCCGGCTGTTCCCCAGCGCCACCCGTCCACAACGTTGTCAGCACCAAAAGAACAAGCAATCAACACTCTCACAAATACTCGCAAAATTGGAAGGAAAATCCAGATTCAGTTGCAGAGAGGTATGATCCATCATGACAGCAGTTGCAATATTTGCTGGACAACTTGTTGGTGCATACCGGGGCCCCATTGCACAAAGTGATCTTAGTCCTAAGATTATCGTAAGTCTATGTTAAAGTATGGGCTTTACGAAAGTCTTAGCGCTAAGATTGCTTTGTGAAACGGGGCCCAGGGTATTACCATCACTCTATGTTTTAGTTAACCTCTAGTGACCTCTAGTTTATGGGGCTTTCTTTTTCGTAGAATAACCCCTAAACAGGGACATGTTACAGAATATCCGTCTGTCCCAGGGATATTTTGTAGAAAATCCACTAGTCTTCCAGAGGGCAGCACCTGTAAAGTTGGTTTGACATGTTTTGAATGTCCCTAGTTAGAGATGTATTTAACTGTTGAACACAAGATAGTGATATTCAAAGAAAATCTCCAGGTCTTATAGAGGGCAGCACCTGTAAAGTGGGTTTGACATGTTTTGGATGTCCCTAGTTACAGTTGTATTTAGCTGTTGAACACAAGATAGGGATATTCTTTAGAATAAACCCAGGTCTTATAGAGGGCAGCACCTGTAAAGTGGGTTTGACATGTTTTGGATGTCCCTAGTTAGAGATGTATTTAGCTGTTGAACACAAGATAGGGATATTCTTTAGAATAAACCCAGGTCTTCCAGGGGATAACTCCTGTAAAGTAGGTTTGACATGTTTTGGATGTCCCTAGTTAGAGATGTATTTAGCTGTTGAACACAAGATAGGGATATTCTTTAGAATAAACCCAGGTCTTATAGAGGGCAGCACCTGTAAAGTGGGTTTGACATGTTTTGGATGTCCCTAGTTGGAGATGTATTTAGCTGTTGAACACAAGATAGGGATATTCTTTAGAATAAACCCAGGTCTTCCAGGGGATAACTCCTGTAAAGTAGGTTTGACATGTTTTGGATGTCCCTAGTTAGATATGTATTTAGCTGTTGAACACAAGATAGGGATATTCTTTAGAATAAACCCAGGTCTTCCAGGGGATAACTCCTGTAAAGTAGGTTTGACATGTTTTGAATGTCCCTAGTTAGAGATGTATTTAACTGTTGAACACAAGATAGGGATATTCAAAGAAAATCTCCAGGTCTTATAGAGGGCAGCACCTGTAAAGTGGGTTTGACATGTTTTGGATGTCCCTAGTTAGATATGTATTTAGCTGTTGAACACAAGATAGGGATATTCTTTAGAATAAACCCAGGTCTTATAGAGGGCAGCACCTGTAAAGTGGGTTTGACATGTTTTGGATGTCCCTAGTTAGAGATGTATTTAGCTGTTGAACACAAGATAGGGATATTCTTTAGAATAAACCCAGGTCTTATAGAGGGCAGCACCTGTAAAGTGGGTTTGACATGTTTTGGATGTCCCTAGTTAGCTCTTTCATCACTGGCTGCCCCAGAGTTATGTCCCTTGAGACCCTGCAGTCCCTGACACTGACAAGGCCTGTACACTGGCCTCCCTGGCAGTATTATTGGAAAATCACACTATCATTTTTGATGCACTTTTTCTACCAGAAACTTGCTTTTAATATACATTTATCATATACCATTGTAAAGAAGATTAAGTATACTTTAATATTCTTTGTTGTTATTGTCTCTAACCTTTGTTATTTTCTAATTACAGGTGTTTACAAGTGAAATAAAACTTGAAAACACTGAAAAAATGAAAACAGACAATGAATTTTGGCTCAAATTGTATTACAAATCACAAAAATAAATCACAGATACAAGGTAAACATAACACAGTGGTCTTGTCATCTTGGACGGCACAGGTAATCCCAGGTGTTACAGGTAAATTCTCTTCATGCACATCTGTAAACAAATAAACAAGTTTACAACTCTTGGTACTGACTTTGTTTTCTATACTGATGTCACATATTACTTATGATACACTTACAGCCTCTAAGGTAAACTCGTTAACACAGGTAAACTTGTTAACGCAGGTAAACTCGTTAACACAGGTAAAAACACAAATATTTGATTTATTTTGTTCTTTTTCAGGATTTGAAACAAAAATTAAGTATTTAAGTTTTTAAAAAGTTATTTATCACATTATCTGAACATTGAACCACAGCTACTATAAGAATGACATCACAGGGAAGATAACACAGATTGATCTGAAGAGGGAAACATTGTAAAAGGACGGAAAGATCGTAAATTCAAGTTCTGCAAATATACAAGTTGTGATAACATATTTACAATACACTGCTATTTACAATTGCATAATAAATTAAATCAGTACTTTATTAAATCAATTAATAAATAAATAATCATTACAGTTACTAAAATTTAAATTAAGATGTAAAAAACAAGAAAACAAACATGAATATGGAAATAAATTTTATTCAAATTGAGCGAAATATAAGGACATACGACAAACCGGCAAACTACAATTCGGATTGCGATCAGAAAAATAAATTTAAAAAAAAACAAAACAGATACGTCATGCCACTCACCTTTGTTGTTGTTGTGATCGCTCGTTCACGTGTAGGCTGCATTCTCATTCGTCGCACTGATAATCTGTTCAAACACAGAATCATTGTAAAACAGTTGGAAAAAATCAATAGCACGACTCTTCACTCACCGTGTCAATATATATTCTTGAATCCGGTCGCCTCTTCAAAATCCCTCATGTCTCCACTGTCGTGTGTCCCTCTGCCACTCCCATTCTCGAAAGTTGGCGGGGGGGGGACACCTCGTCGAAACCGTCAAAATCTTCACGAAAATATTCGCGAAATTCCCTCTCCCCTTCGCGTAAATTATTCAATTCAAACACATTATTATTCCCGATATAGTCGTTGTTAATCATCTGATCGCTATCCGAATCGTAGTTGGCCGCCATTACGCTTGATTTACGATTCAAGCGAGAAAAATACCTGTCGCGAAAACAGGTGACATACCCGCGATTTTCGCGCCAAAAAGACGGGGAAATTCCATCGAATGACGTGTCAATACGTGTAGATCTCGTTTCCATATTTAGAACGAGATTACACACGAGAAAGGAAGTAGAAAGAGCGATTTTGTAAACACGCTCGCGCCGCCCGATTTATCGGGCAGCCGGGTTCTGGGCCTCGGCTTATGCTGCCCGATTTTTCGGGCAGCCGGGTCCTGGGACACGGTTTATCCTGCCCGATAAATCGGGCAGTCGGGGCGAAAGGGTTAGAGATGTATTTAGCTGTTGAACACAAGATAGGGATATTCTTTAGAATAAACCCAGGTCTTCCAGGGGATAACTCCTGTAAAGTAGGTTTGACATGTTTTGGATGTCCCTAGTTAGAGATGTATTTAGCTGTTGAACACAAGATAGGGATATTCTTTAGAATAAACCCAGGTCTTATAGAGGGCAGCACCTGTAAAGTGGGTTTGACATGTTTTGGATGTCCCTAGTTAGAGATGTATTTAACTGTTGAACACAAGATAGGGATATTCAAAGAAAATCTCCAGGTCTTATAGAGGGCAGCACCTTTAAGGTGGGTTTGACATGTTTTGGATGTCCCTAGTTAGAGATGTATTTAACTGTTGAACACAAGATAGGGATATTCTTTAGAATAAACCCAGGTCTTCCAGGGGATAACTCCTGTAAAGTAGGTTTGACATGTTTTGGATGTCCCTAGTTAGAGATGTATTTAGCTGTTGAACACAAGATAGGGATATTCTTAAGAATAAACCCAGGTCTTCCAGGGGATAACTCCTGTAAAGTGGGTTTGACATGTTTTGGATGTCCCTAGTTAGAGATGTATTTAGCTGTTGAACACAAGATAGGGATATTCTTTAGAATAAACCCAGGTCTTATAGAGGGCAGCACCTGTAAAGTGGGTTTGACATGTTTTGGATGTCCCTAGTTAGAGATGTATTTAGCTGTTGAACACAAGATAGGGATATTCAAAGAAAATCTCCAGGTCTTATAGAGGGCAGCACCTTTAAGGTGGGTTTGACATGTTTTGGATGTCCCTAGTTAGAGATGTATTTAACTGTTGAACACAAGATAGGGATATTCTTTAGAATAAACCCAGGTCTTCCAGGGGATAACTCCTGTAAAGTAGGTTTGACATGTTTTGGATGTCCCTAGTTAGAGATGTATTTAGCTGTTGAACACAAGATAGGGATATTCTTAAGAATAAACCCAGGTCTTCCAGGGGATAACTCCTGTAAAGTGGGTTTGACATGTTTTGGATGTCCCTAGTTAGAGATGTATTTAGCTGTTGAACACAAGATAGGGATATTCTTTAGAATAAACCCAGGTCTTCCAGGGGATAACTCCTGTAATGTAGGTTTGACATGTTTTGGATGTCCCTACTCCCCAGTAGTCTGTCTTCCAGACCATAGAGAAAAAAATTAAAAACTCATGTCTAGAATGATTTGGAAAGTCTAGATTTTCTCACCTCTAGGCCTGACATTATATATTGTTCTGGGCTCTATTTGGATATTTTTTACTTTCTATTTTGTAGATATACCAGTATATTGTTAAATAAGATACCTTTATTTCTGGGTCTAATGTCAGTCTGTGTCCCTAGTTAGACATATATTTAGCTGTTGAACACAAGATAGAGATATTCTATAGAAAATCCCCAGGTCTTATAGAGGGTTTCGGGGCAGGGGTGGCCCAATCGTCTAAGGTGCCGCGATTCGCTGTGCAGAGTTGTGTCCCTTGGGCACACCAGAAACCTATGATTAACAAAAATATATCTAACACCTGAGAATCAAATCCTATTGCTTTTACAGTTTTAGCAAGTGTTACGAAATTACATTTTCTTAACATGAGATGTCATTGACACGTTGCACACATGATCTGACATGTGAACCAGCTATTAGTGAAAGTTACAGAAGACGTATTTCAGAAATTTTGTATCAAAATGTTGATAGTTAAACTAAACAAAGGTTAGTAAATGTTAACACATGTAAAAATGCAAACTGTGCAGAGTTGCATCCCTTGGGCTCGCCAGAAACCTATGATTATGGGTTCGAATCCCGGTTAGCCCCGATTATGTTTCTAGGTTTGTCAGCACCATACCCGTGCTCGTGGGTTTCACCGAAGTGGTAAATGTCTGAGGCCTGCATCACTTCGGGCTTTCCTCCCACATTAAGCTGACACGACGCGATATAACTGGAATACTGTTAAAAGCAACGTTGCAAACCTAACTCACTCACTCACTCATTAAATAAAGAGGAAATTGTCGTGATCCTGCTGTTAATCTACACAACTGGGTTTGTTTTCCCTCTGTGAAAAGAAATCAGTTGTTTTCAGATGCGACCGCCTCTGTGGTCTAGTGGAAGAGCGTCTGCCCGGGGAGCGGAAGGTCCGGGGTTTGATCCTCGGCCGCGTCATACCAAAAGACATTAAAAGATGGTACTTGTTGTTACCCTGTCTAGCGCTCGGCATTAAGGGCTAAAACAATGACTGGTCGGCTCGAAGTCAGTATACTGTGTCTGAGTGGGGTATTCATATTAAACTGCGGCGGGTATCTCAGTGGGCTAGCTCTACAAATCGGCATCAGTCCGGACTAGTACAAGCAGCCACCCACACGTGCATGCACGTCGCTATAAAAGTGCAATAATCTTGGACGTGACGTTAAACCCCATTTCACCTTACCTGTCTTCAGTTGAATATTCTGATTGTCATTTACTTAACAGGAAGATACTTTGGCATTTATCTAAATTCTTTTTGACTAAACGATTTGTTCTTTGAAGAAGTAAAAGAACAGGGGGATCATGAATACCCCTTCTACAGACTACTCATTTACTAAGGGGGCAGTGAGGTAGCCTAGTGGTTTAAGTGTCAGCTTGTCACGGCCAAACACCCGGGTTTGATTCCAAACATGGTTTTAATGAGTGGAGACAGGTTTTTGCTTCACATCCCAGGGATGATATGGTTGGAGTATGTCCAAAAGTGGCCAAAAACTCATTCACCTCATGAATGAAATTTCAGAAACACTTGGAACTGTTCAGTTCCTATTCACTGCAATGTTGTGGTTGTGCTGCAGGTGCTCTCGGACTTGGGTTCAGCATCACGTCGAGAGACAACCCCACGGGGGAGAGTCCCATCTACATCAAGAACATCCTAGCCAAGGGGGCAGCAGTGCAGGACGGAAGACTCAAGCCAGGAGACAGGTTGTTGGAGGTCAGTGTGGGTGGTTTCCTTTCACGAAATGTTAATGTAGGGGACACAATGACCTCCACGTTAAGCCCTGGGACAGGTCGTTGGAGGTTGCTGTGGGTTCCTTTCACGAAATGTTAATGTAGGGTACATAATGACCTCCACGTAAAGCCCCGGGACAGGTTGTTGGAGGTCGCTGTGGTTTCCTTTGATAAAGTAGGGTACACAATGACCTCCACGTTAAGCCCCGGGACAGGTTGTTGGAGGTCGCTGTGGTTTCCTTTGATGAAATGATAAAGTAGGGTACACAATGACCTCCATGTTAAGCCCCGGGACAGGTTGTTGGAGGTTGCTGTGGTTTCCTTTGATGAAATGATAAAGTAGGGTACACAATGACCTCCATGTTAAGCCCTGGGACAGATTGTTGGAGGTCGCTGTGGTTTCCTTTGATGAAAGAATGTCTCCGTTGTATAGTTCATAGTGCATCTGCCCAGAGAATGGAAGGTTGGTGGTTCAATATAAGTGCAATTATCTTGAAAGCAACCTTAAACCCCATTTCACTTCACCTAGGCTACACCTAGACTTGCTCAAGTCTATTTGGTCTTTTATAATTCATCATACTCACCTTACCACGACTATGCCCCTTACCTTTGTACCTAGCCGACTGACCCGTGAAGATCTGGGTTAGAAAAGGTCTTCAGCAACCCATGCTTGCCGTAAAAGGTGACTATGTTTGTCGTAAGAGGCAACTGACGGGATCAGGTGGTCAGGCTCGCTGACTTGGTTGATGCATGTCATCGTATCCCAAATGCGTGGAACGATGCTCATAATGTCGTTCACTCGATTGTCTGGTCCAGACTCCATTATTTACAGACCGCCGTCATATAGCTGGAATATTGCTGAGTGCGGCATTAAACAACAAACGAACGAATGAGTAAACGGACAAACTATAGTAATATGAAAGAATCGGGTAGTCCTCCACTTCTTTTGAGTAGTATACTGTCACAAACCTCTCAATTGAGCATGACTGATTGTTTGAAAAGAGAAGAGTTACCTCCCTTACTCCTTCAGAAAATTTGAGTTGCATTAACAACAGTTAATGGTGTATTTGTTCTTTTAAGTATATAGTACACCTGCATAATCCCCATTATGTATTGGAAAGATGCATGTTAGCAAACCTTCATAGTTACATTGTCCACCAAACCCTCGGGAGCGTGTTTTATCGTTTACAACCACTGTTGATCCAGGTGAACAGCGTGGAGATGACAGGCAAGTCCCAGAGTGAGGCTGTGAGTCAGTTGCGAAGTATCCCAGAAGGCCACATGTGTAATCTGGTCGTGTCAAGACAGGAAGTTGTGGACGAGCTGTTTCGCATGCCCCGAGAGCTGGTAGGACATCAACTGATGTTATTCTCTAGTGTATCGAAAATAATAGATATTTTTGACAGAACATGCACTTTTAGTTGTAGTTTTTTATTGGTTCACTGGAGTTGATCTGTTTTTACTGAAATTTATTAATCATATTTTAGTTCTGACTTGAAACTAACAGGACGTTATTGGGGAAATTTGCTCCCAGCATTAATTTGGAAGACCCTGAGTGACAGGCAATAACATCCTATGCTTTTGGCGTTCATTCCCTGCTTTGGTTGGAAGTATTTGTCTGTGTGTTAGGAACCATTCACATTTTCAATATGATGCTTGCAATATTCACTATTATTTGCCGTTATGAGGTTTTTATTTCACAGCATTAATGTCCATGAATGGCTGCAGCAGTGCATGAGGCCCCAGGTTGAATAATTCATCATCTCGTTATTGATCCGAATCTCAAACTCAAGATGGCTGATGTTGCTGTAGGAACAGATTAGTGGGGGATTGGCTGGTCAAAATGGCTGCTGAATGGTTATTAATAGGATGGTGACCATGATAGACAATCATCGGCTGTGACATTCCATTATCACCACGTGGCTGCTCATACTATCGGCCACTGGTTTGATTGACATGGCTTTTGTGTGCCATCACATCCTTACCGACTAACGGGATAGGGGGGTCAGGCTTGCTGACTTGGTTGTTACATGTCATCGATCCCAATTGCGTGGATCAATGCTCATGATGTCAATCACTGGATTGTCTGGTCCAGACTTGTTTATTAAACCGCCGTCATATAGCTGGAATATTGCTGAGTGCGATATTAAACAACAAACAAACAAACAAAACTTCCTGACCTGATGGGGAGGTGGGGTAGCCTAGTGGTTAAAGTGATTGCTTTTCACATCGAGGGTCTGGGTTCGATTCCCCACATGGGTACGATGTTGTGAAGCCTTTTCTGGTGTCCCCCACCGTGATTTTGCTGGTATGCTGTTTAAACGGCGTAAAACCATACTCATTTACTCCTTACCGGATGGTTGCTCGTGCTATCAACCACTGGTTTGACTGACATGGACATTTCACATGAGATAGCTGTAATATTGCTGACTATTGCTTAAATCCTCATTCGCTCAGTATGTCTTCAATTAGCACTGGGTTGGTTGTTGGTGCTTAAGTTGAAATATATGGTTTTCAGTGGTTTTGTTTTTTGTAGGAGATTTTGTTGATGATACTAATATTTACTTTCTCAAGCACATGTTTTAGTAAGAACATCAAAACATCACAACCAAAAGGAAACTTTGAAATCCATGTGTATATGATTATTTCTCCATTTAGGAAAAAAAGGTCATTTCTCCCTGCCTGATGATATAAAGCCATAGTTTACACCCAAAAGTCGGCATGTCATGGGTGATTGACAGCAATCAACATTGTTTTTCTCCATTCCATGCCATGCTATGTCTCTCTTCATGCCGAAATGAACGTGTTGTAAGGAGGAGTCCCCGCTACTCTACTGCCTGTAGAAATGTTTGTTGTGTGGCACCGCTGTTGTAACCATCTTGCTTCCTGTTGGAACGGCCAAGTTGCCCTGCTCTGTATCTCTGTGATATTTATGTCATTTCAGTCTTGTTGTTTTCTCTCTCCATGGTTTTGTAGAAGATATATTTCTCTTCATTCTCTATTGTTTTGTTGAGTATTCCTTTTATTCTCCCAATGTTTTGTAGAATACATATTTCCTGAGTCCTTTAAAGCCAGTGGCCTGTGTGATTGCTTCGTTAGCACAAGTCCTAGGATGGATGTTTTGGAAAACCTTGTGTACCCACCCCCATTGTCATTATTAATGGGTTTTTTCAAACTTTCAACGTTGAGACGCCCAACCCTAACACTGTATTTGTGCGTGCATGATTCCCGTGCACCCTTTCGAGTTGAGTTGATTGGTTCAACTGTGTCATATGGCCCTGGAACGCAGGGGTAGCATTATGCAGATGGCTGTTTCAGTGAATGCTCGTTCCACCCGTGACGAACAGGTCTGGTTGTTGATGAAATATAGTGATAGCTAAATTGACTGATTTTTTATTCATGCACCGATTGTCTTGAAATGTAATATCCAGTTATGTATGACTGTTTAATAAGCTCATACCAGTTTTGACTGGAGTAGGTCGGATAGTTTTTCAGATATCGTAGTAAACGACGGTACCTTAAATTACCTTCCGGACTATATGATTGATTGTTGATTCAAGCATACCTTGAACAAATAATTGACTTGTGATTTGTTCATTTACTGGTGCCTGCAGTCCAAGGCCAGGTTTCACAGTTGGCCACAAAGTGCAATGCACAAGCAGAAATAGATTGTGTTTATAAGCTGACGAGTGGATATTAATTCACCTATTTTACTATTCCACACCCCTCTTTAGGATATATGTTAGGGAAAATCAATCTTCAGTTTTGGCATCCAAATTCATCTAAAAAAATTGTTTTGTTAACTTTAATTTTACATTCTTTCATCAGGTCATTTTCTTTGCTTTCTACCAACCTTGGTTGAGCTTGTTTGTTTGCTTATTTATTGTTGTCACTAATGTTCATTCTAAGAAATGCTGTTTTGACATTGTATCTATGCACATTAAAACACTAACATGGTTAATAATTAATTTAACACTAAATTATAATCAACAACTGGCTGATCTGTTTCAGTGGATTGTTTTGCAGATAAAAAATTTACTCTTCTTCCAGTCGGCATGTTTTGAGTTAAAAGAGTTTTAGAGAGTTTTATGATTTTGCTTTTTCATTTTTTCCATTGCTAGAGTAGTTTAAGTGATAAAGACATCATCCTTATTGATTAATAAGATAAAGCAAGAGAAATACCAGAAAAATATTATGAATATTTTATCAGTGTAAAAATTGAGATTAATATGATGTTTCTGAGGTCAGAATAATAGATATTTCTGTTTTACAAACATATTTTGAATATTGCAAAAGATTTAAAACTTTTATTTTAACAGTATTTATGTGGCTGATTAGCCTCAAATCAACCATGAAAGCTGTCTTAAAAAAAAAGTCTGAAATATTTTAAATGTTTGGCAAAATGTTCACAAATCTCTCTACTCGGTTAAAATTGTTTTTGCTGTTTTGATTCTGTTTCTAGCATCACGCAAACAGCACCTCATGATGCCTTTATCACAGATTGTTTTTATTTAGAAGACAGTGGCAAGTTTTGTCAAGCATCCTACACCTCTGCATGATACCGTACTCAAAGTATCAAGTGCCGTGGGAACTCTTTGAGGGGGGATAAGTAGTGTTGTTTATCCACTACTGGTTAACCAGTGCTTACTCCTTGAGTGGGAGAGTGGGGCGGGGGTATTCTGAGTTGTAACTGAATTAATGAGGAACTGCTTGTTGCTTAGCATTTCTGGGTGTTGCAATTCACTGTGCAGAGTTGTGTCCCTTATGTGTGCCAAGATCCTATTTTTTTGTGTTGAAATCCAAGATTTGCACAGATCCTAGGTTTGTCGGCACCACGCCTGTGGCAGAGGATTTCACCAAAGTTGTAAACAGTCCTGCATTACTGTGGGTTTTCCTCCCCTTGAAGTTGACAGGCTGTGATGTAACTGAAATTCTGTTGAAAGCATCCTTCCCCACGAACCCACTATGTAGAGAAATGATTATGTTTAGCAGATTTAATGGATATACTCTCACTAGAGAGAGTATTTGTGGAAGGAGTCTGTTCATGTCTTACTTGGGTTGTTGCAGAAGCTGCTTATAGTAAGTCATCCTAAAGACCTGGATTTGATTCCTGACCAGGGCCCTGTTCCACAAAGCGATCGTTGTGCTTAGATGATTGTAACTGCCATAGTTTAACATAGACTTATGGCAGTCTTAGCGCTAAGATTGCTTTGTGGAACGGGTGCTAGGGCAATATTCATTCCGTCTGATAGGATAGATGCAAAGCATCTTACAGGTTAAATGGTGATGTAGCATACTATATCGTCTATTAATATTCTTGGGTGGTAGTAGGAGCAAGGTGTTAAATACTTTGAGTACAGTAATCTGTTTGCTTGTCAAGTTTTGTTTTCTGCTGAGAGTTACCTCCCTTTGTGTGCGTTGTGGTAGCTGCATGTACATTGTGGACTCCGCCCTTCCTTCACTTTCAGAGCGATGAAAAAACACCCCCTGTCTTGCAGCCCGGGGAAGCTACAGTGGAGGATGCCGCTGTCCCTAACATGAAAAACAAGGAAGTGATCAAATTCGAAATCCCACTAAACGACACCGGGTCAGCCGGGCTCGGCGTCAGCGTCAAAGGAAAGACATCAAGTACAGCAGAGGGAACCAAAGATTTAGGAATTTTCATTAAATCTGTGATGAATGGTGGTGCAGCCTCCAAGGTACTGGTGGAACAGAGAATAGCCTGTCCGTTTAATTATTGGGTGATTTATGTATTTTTGTGTTCACAATGGCTGCTGAATATGAAAAATGCTTTAGTGGGTGACCTTGAGAAAAAACCAACTGTGTTGGCCTTAATTTTTGTAACAAAATCCTGGGGATTTCAGATCAAAAAAGGTCTTTTGCACCCTATGCTTGTTGTAAGTGCCGACTGTAAGAGCTGACTGTAAAAGCCGACTGTAAGAGCTGACTGTATGAGCGTACTGTAAGAGCCAACAGTAACTGCAGACTCCTGGGGATTTCATATCAGAAAAGGTCTTTTGCACCCTATGCTTGTTGTAAGAACTGACTGTAATAGCCAACTGTAAGAGCCGACAGTGAGTGCTGACTGTAAGAGCTGTATGTAAGAGCCGACAGTAAGTGCCAATTGTAAGTGCCGTCCCGACAGTAAGAGCGTACTGTAAGAGCCGACAGTAAGAGCCGACTGTAAGAGCCGACTGTAAGAGCCCACAGTAAGAGCCCACAGTAAGAGCCGACTGTTATAGCCGACTGTAAGTGCCGACTGTAAGAGCCGACTGTAAGAGCCGACAGTAAGTGCCGACTGTAAGAGCCGACAGTAAGTGCCGACTGTAATAGCCGACAGTAAGAGCGTACTGTAAGAGCCGACAGTAAGAGCCGACTGTAAGAGCGTACTGTAAGAGCTGACAGTAAGTGACGACTGTAAGTGACGACTGGGTGTAGCTAGGACAAGAGGTGTGTAGCTAGGACAAGAGGTGTGTAGCTAGGACAAGACGGGTGTAGTTGAGACAAGATGGGTGTAGCTAGGACAAGACGGGTGAAGCAAGGACAAGATGGATGTAGCTAGGACAAGACAGGTGGAGCAAGGACAAGATGGGTGTAGCTAGGACAAGAGGGGTGGAGCAAGGACTAGACAGGTGCAGCTAGGACAAGACGGGTGTAGCAAGGACAAGACGAGTGTAGCTAGGACAAGAGGGGTGTAGTTGAGACAAGATGGGTGTAGCTAGGACAAGACGGGTGTAGCAAGGACAAGATGGATGTAGCTAGGACAAGACAGGTGGAGCAAGGACAAGACGGGTGTAGCTAGGACAAGAGGGGTGGAGCAAGGACTAGACAGGTGCAGCTAGGACAAGACGGGTGTAGCAAGGACAAGACGAGTGTAGCTAGGACAAGACGGGTGTAGCTGGGACAAGATGGGTGTAGCTAGGACAAGACGAGTGTAGCTGGGACAAGACGGGTGTAGCTGGGACAAGACGGGTGTAGCTAGGACAAGACGGGTGTAGCTTGGGAACGACGAGTGTAGCTAGGAAAAGACGGGTGTAGCTAGGACAAGACGAGTGTAGCTAGGACAAGACGGTCGTAGCTAGGACAAGACGGGTGTAGTTAGGGCAAGACGAGTTTAGCTGGGACAAGACGGGTATAGCTAGGACAAGATGGGTGCAGCTAGGACAAGACGGGTGTAGCTGGGACAAGACGGGTGTAGATAGGACAAGATGGGTGTAGCTAGGACAAGACGTGTGTAGCTTGGGAACGACGAGTGTAGCTAGGAAAAGACGGGTGTAGCTAGGACAAGACGAGTGTAGCTAGGACAAGACGGTCGTAGCTAGGACAAGACGGGTGTAGCTGGGACAAGACGGGTGTAGCTAGGACAAGACAGGTGTAGCATGGGTTTATGGGTTACAGTTGTTCACAGACAAGGCAAAACATTAATTAAATCACTAACAAGGCTCTAGGATGTGAAGCCCATTTACGATGTAGTCACCTATTTGCTATCACTGTCAGTAAGGTTAGGGAACAATTCCTAAACATGATTAAACTTATAGGGTCTGTAGACTGTACCACCCAATATTCAAACACCATGAGCGTCATGGCATTGTATGGAATGTCATTGTTCCTGTGTCAGCATCACATCATAGTCTGGTTTGCCATTAACCTGCATGGTGTTGTGGTTCAGAGTTTTGAGAAAGCCTTTTACTCAACTTGAGGTTACAGTCAGCTGTTTTGTTTTCAGAGGTCTTACTTTATCCAGTTTTGTGTCACTACCACCAGTTACCTTTGTGTATGAAACTGTTTCCAGTGTTAGATTTTATTAATACTGTTAGATATATATTCATGCATGGTCTTAAAATACCATTGACAGAAAGGGGGCAGTGGGGTAGCCTAGTGGTTAAAGCGTTCGCTCATAATGCTGAAAACCTGGGTTCGATTACTCATGTGGGTGCAATGTGTGAAGCCCATATTTTGTGTCCCCTGCCGTGATATTGCTGGAATATTGCTAAAAGCGGCGTAAAATCAAACTCACTCACTCACTCATTGACAGAAAGAAATCTGTATTTTGTTTATCCAGTAAATATTGCTTCATGTGCTATTCAAATTACTTTATTTTTGTCGTGATAAGGTTTTAGGAATACTTATCGTGAAAAGGTTCATTGCTTTAAACAGAACAGTAGACATCCTTCGAATTAATACAGTATGAATTGTTTGATAAGTAGATACTTGTAATTAGAGGAATGTACCGAAAATGTGATGAAGTTGTGATTGGCAGATCAGAATGAGGACTATTGTTTAGAACACTAGTCATTACAGCTATTGTAAATCTATTTGATAAATCATGCTATGTTATGATCCCTCTGCCTTCCTCCTCTAGGACGGACGTCTGCTCATCAATGACCAACTTCTAGAGGTTCACGGCATCCCACTGACCAACATGTCCAATGTCAAGGCCATGGATCAGCTTCGACGTGCCATGCAAATTGACGGACCAATGTGTGGATTCATTTTGTTGACAGTTGCTAGGAAAATCGGTGCTCCTTCTCCGTTTCAATCAAGTGAAAATTCACTGGACACAACCGACGGAAGTCAGTTTGAAGTGCTTAACCATGGGATAACGATATATGGGGAAAAGAGTCATAGTCGGTCCTCTAGTGGGGATAATGGCATCTTCACAAGGGGAGATAATTCTGGTCAAACAAGGGGAGATAAGTCTGTCCGAACAAGGTCTGATGCTGGCGGGAATGAACAGCCAAATGGTGTTAATAGGACTAAGCCCTCCAATTTGGCTGTGGATAGGCTGATTACTGGTGATGGCGGAAATGGGTTGCGTAACGAGTCCTACAACAGGGCAACGCATGAAAGTTTCGAGGTGACGCCGGAGAGTTCCCCTGCCAAGCCGTCACAGCCGGGTAAAGTGGGTGGACCTATACGACAAGATGTTGTCATCATTGAGGATGATATGTATGCCATACCAAGAGTAAGTCATCTAGCCCCTCCATCAGGGGTATTTTCCATTTGAAAAGGCCAGCAGTGTTTAATCTGGTGTATGTCTAGCTGTGTTTGGTCTAGTGTAAGTCTTACAATGTTTGGTCTAGAATAAGTCGAGCAGTGTTGGTCTTGAGACAGTCATGCACTCAGATAGGTGAAAGTGTGTATATTTTTGGGCCGCTTTCTGTTCAGAATTAAACCAAGGGATGCAAAAGCTAATATGATTTTTACAGGAATTTCCTTTCCTTCAATTTAGAGTTTGGTGTTTCCAGATCCAGGATCTTCTTTTTAGATGATGTCTTTTAAGTAAGCAGATTAAGTTCCGTAAATGTACAATCACCACCGTAGCGAAACATTTATGTTGCTAGTCATGACAATCTATATTTTCTAGAAGCGGCAGCCACCGCCACGGCCCCATTCCACATTGGGGATCCCCCACATTTCCCCCTCCCACTCTCGGAGCTCCAGCTTGGAGGACTACAACGACCGCCAACACCATCGCGAGTCAGCCAGTGACTGGAGCAGCGAACTGCAGGAGCATGATGAACTGTAAGTGTTGTTGTCTAGCCAGCTGTGTGTCTAGCCAGCTGTATGTCTAGCCAGCTGTATGTTACTGTGTCTAGCCAGCTGTATGTCTAGCCAGCTGTATGTTACTGTGTGTCTAGCCAGCTGTATGTCTAGCCAGCTGTATGTTACTATGTCTAGCCAGCTGTATGTCTAGCCAGCTGTATGTTACTGTGTGTCTAGCCAGCTGTATGTCTAGCCAGTTGTGTTTCTAGCCAGCTGTATGTTATTGTGTGTCTAGCCAGCTGTATGTCTAGCCAGCTGTATGTCTAGCCAGCTGTATGTTACTGTGTATCTAGCCAGCTGTATGTCTAGCCAGCTGTACTATGTTACTATGTGTCTAGCCAGCTGTATGTTACTGTGTGTCTAGCCAGATATGTGTCTAGCCAGCTGTATGTCTAGCCAGCTGTATGTTACTGTGTGTCTAGCCAGTTGTGTTTCTAGACAGCTGTATGTTACTGTGTGTCTAGCCAGCTGTATGTTACTGTGTGTCTAGGAGCTGTGTGATACTGTGCATCTAGCCAGCTGTATGTTACTGTCTGTCTAGCCAGCTGTTTGTTACTGTGGGTCTAGCCAGCTGTATGTTACTGTGTCTAGCCAGTTGTGTTTCTAGCCAGCTGTAAGTTACTGTCTGTCTAGCCAGCTGTATGTTACTGTCTGTCTAGCCAGTTGTATGTTTCTGTGTCTAGCCAGCTGTATGTTAATGTGTCTAGCCAGCTGTGTCTAGCCAGTTGTATGTTGCTGTGTCTAGCCAGCTGTATTTTACTGTGTCTAGCCAGTTGTTTCTAGCCAGCTGTATGTTACTGTGTCTAGCCAGTTGTGTCTAGCCAGCTGTATGTTACTGTGTGTCTAGCCAGCTGTGTCTAGCCAGTTATATGTTACTGTGTGTAGCCAGCTGTATGTTACTGTGCCTAGCCAGCTTTGTCTAGCCAGTTGTATGTTACTGTGTCTAGCCAGCTGTATGTTACTGTGCCTAGCCAGCTGTGTCTAGCCAGTTGTATGTTACTGTGTCTAGCCAGCTGTATGTTACTGTGTCTAGCCAGTTGTATGTTACTGTGTCTAGCCAGTTGTATGTTACTGTGTCTAGCCAGCTGTATGTTACTGTGTGTCTATACAGCTGTATGTTACTGTGTGTCTAGTCAGCTGTATCTAGCTAGTTGTATGTTACTGTGTCTAGCCAGCTGTATGTTACTGTGTGTCTAGCCAGCTGTGTCTAGCCAGCTGTATGTTACTGTGTCTAGCCAGCTGTATGTTACTGTCTGTTTAGCCAGCTGTATGTTACTGTGTGTCTAGCCAGCTGTGTCTAGCCAGTTGTATGTTACTGTGTCTAACCAGCTGTATGTTACTGTGTCTAGCCAGTCGTGTCTAGCCAGCTGTATGTTACTGTGTCTTGCCAGCTGTATGCTACTGTGTCTAGCCAGCTGTATGCTACTGTGTGTCTAGCCAGCTGTATGTTACTGTGTGTCTAGCCAGCTGTGTCTAGCCAGTTGTATGTTACTGTGTCTAACCAGCTGTATGTTACTGTGTCTTGCCAGCTGTATGCTACTGTGTCTAGCCAGCTGTATGTTACTGTGTGTAGCCAGTTGTGTCTAGCCAGCTGTATGTTACTGTGTGTCTTGCCAGCTGTATGCTACTGTGTCTAGCCAGCTGTATGTTACTGTGTGTAGCCAGTTGTGTCTAGCCAGCTGTATGTTACTGTGTCTAGCCAGCTGTATGTTACTGTGTCTGTTTATCAGTATTAACCATCTTCAATGTATATTGTGAGATTTCAATATCAAATCCCTGTGAAAACTTCAAACTAGTTTATACTAATCCAAAACATCACCTCTATAAATGCTACTTGTTCTGTATTTTCAGAACCATATATATTCAGTCATAGAACCCCACTCACTCACTCACTCACTCACATGGATTCTGTCTAATCTTTCAACAGGAGCCCTACAGGAGACTTTGAGTTCCACAGAGAAGGCTTTGGGCGCCAGAGCATGTCAGAGAAACGGAAAGGTCACATCGACCCTCGGGGAAGCGAGTTCTATCAGCGAGTCAAGGAAACAAGGGACACCAAAGGTACTTTTCTTTGTTATAAAAAACATCAAAGCACACACCTGCACCTTGAAGATATATTGTTTCTTTTTAATCCTTAATAAAACAGGTTTTTTTTGTGTAGTTCCCGAAAAATTGTTCATATTTGATTTTCTTGTTTTGGGATGTCTTATTTTATGGATGTTTGAGTAATGAGGTACAGATTAGAAAGAGAGTGCACTTATGTTCAGGAATGCATTCAGGATGTCATAGTTTTATTTTGAGATTGATTTCCCGTCTATTTATTTATTTTGGCCAATTATTTAGAAACTGTTTCTTTTCATAGATATAGGCAGTATTAATACAGTTATATTACATAATCGGTAATTCTTTAATCCGCTTTCTTTCCATATATTCTAGATTAATATAAATATCAGCAGTTAAGGGACTGGTCATTTATAAATAAGAACATTATTTAGGGACTGGTCAGTTATTATAGGGAAGGCGGTGTCATGAAAATATGTATTTCGGGAGGGGATGAAAAAATGTTTCATAAAATGGAGGGAGTTGACAAAATATGTTATCATACCTCCATGACAGAATGATGAGATCTGATTGGTCCAAGTGTTCTTGATAAAATGCTGTGTAACATGCCTTGGAGGGAAATAAAGTCTCAGCGGGGCAATAAATCTCTTATACCCCACCCCAGTACTACAGGCTGCACATGCTTTCGGAGAGATAGAATAAATCTTTTATACCCCGCTTCAAAGCAAAAAGCTGCACACCATTTCCGAGCCAATGAATGTCACATGACATAGCGCAAGCTAACCTCAGTTCAATCAAGCAGCTGTTTTCTATCAAATTTTAATTTATTTGAATGATTTTACAATGTCATATTAAAACATGTCTGTAAGATAAATTCATTGTAGCAGGATCACTCGTGGTACAAGGGGTTTTATACATCCCTCGTTATAAAACCCAACGCGGGAAGTGGGGCTACATGGGGTTTTATGCATCCCTTGTTATAAAACCCAACGCGGGATGCATAACACCCCATGTACCCATCGTGATCCTGCTACAACAAATATTACAACCCTTCGACCAGTTACCTCCCCTTCATGATAAATTACCAGTCCCTGACATGATTTTATTTCTAGCTAGCCATATTTTTAGTGTTTGATTTCAGTTCTATTCCTCACATTTAGCCATGTTGGAACTAATAGTCCACCGTTTCTGGTACTTGGGTGTTCCAACAGGTCGCTCAACTCAATCTGTCAATGTCATTTCAGAGAAATTTCAGGCTCGGAGAGTTCAGTCATTTCATGTATCAGGTATAGGAGTCTGTGCAACATCTTGCTCTTCATCTCTCTAACTTCTCACATCATGCAGTCTCCGTGCAGAGAATGTTTAGTGTTGTCAGTCTGCATCAGGTGGAACGGTTGTGGAGACCCCGGGGTGGACTGCCGTGATTAGGCATCAATAAGTAGAAGGCTCAGGGCTTCATCCTACAAGAGATCTAAGCATTATGACTGTTGTATTACTGAACATTATCTTAGATTTACGACATACAGTCAAGTCTCGTTAATCCAACACTCGTTTATCTGACAATCGGCTTTATCCGACACTAATGATGGGAACCAATTAAATCAGTGCTATTTAGACCCGTTAATCCGTCTTAATCAGTCTCGTTAATCCAACACAGTGATCAGCGTACTCCGTGGTCATCTGCCCGCAAGTACCCAGCCCGTGTTTTGATGCAAGACGAGTCGGCTGATTGCTGCATATTACAACGGCTGCAGATATAAACTTGCTAAACAATATTCACTTGATGAACAGTTAGTGTTTGTATTGTTATCTATCTGTAGTTGTCGTGTTTTCGATCACGAACGTTGATACTACTAAATTTCGTTTATCCGACATACTCGTTAATCCGACAAAATCATATGCAACCAGCCATGTAGGGTTAACGGGACTTGACTGTACAGTGATTCCTCGACATAACGCTCCTCGATGTACCGCTACTCCAGATGCAGTGCGGGGTAAAACTTGGCTCCCAACACTTCGTGAAGAATTTCCCTAAAAAATGTGTTAATTCAAATAAAGTGACAAAAAACCTGATGAGATTCCTGAACACTGTTTACATTTAGCCCTGAATAATTATAAGGATCAGGGCATCATCCCACAAGGGATCTCAGCATTGATTTGTTGTAATTAGTTGTTAGGGAGGTATGAAAAATAGTCTGCAGAAATTAAGCTACAAAATTAGGCACAGACTGATAATTCTAGGTTAAGGGTTTTCTTGATTTCCTTGACGCTCTGAGGAGTCCACCCACATGCATCTCCATGACCGTTCCACCACATTGAAAGCAATGTCTTGTGTGCATATTCAGTGGCAAGAATGAAAGTTTCACCATCATCTCGTAATGATGCTCTTGAATTTTAAAAAACTGAAAATGTTCTTTTTATACCAAAGAAATGATGAAGTCTTTCAAATCTCTCGAAATTATGATTTAGTATTTTTCAGTTTTACCTTAGGAAATGCACATGTGACATAGCATTTAGCCATCTGTTTGTTAGTCAGTCTTTCTCCTTCCATTGATTACTGGTGCACTGACAGGCAATTTTTGTAGAATTATGCCAAGGTCTCAGAAAAATCGTTCGACTGTCAGCTTGGTGTAAATGATACGCCACTTGACACGTGCACATATGCTTGTCTGGGAAATCAAAAATTTTTTATCGTTACAAATGTAAGACTCCATTTTGGCTTGCCTGAAAAAAGTGTCCATTGACTTGGTTTGATATTGTAAAAGACAAACTTTCTTTTCTGATGACTTGTGAACTAAATTATTTGTGTTGTAAAATTGTTAAATTATTTTGGTGTTTTTAGCCGTATTTATAGGCTGGAATTAATCACCAATTTCAGCATCTTAACAATTATCGTGGTTACCATGGCAACCAGAAATAATGTAGTTGTGTGTTGTGTTAGTTTCTGTGGTTAAGATTGTAGCATGTCTGTGATGAGACTTAGTGATAATAATTCCAGCTTCAGTCATACGTTTCAGTACAAGAAAGTAAAGAAAACAACTTTACTGACTCACTTTTGTGACTAATCTTGCATGGTAGATTTGTAACAGTTACTGAATTTAGTCCCTAACTTGCATATGAATTAATCTACTGCAAATAACCCTTAGTCATATCAAAACTCAAAATCAAAGATTATTACAACATGTTCTTCTCTTTAGTGCAAGAAATCAACAAGTTTTGCATTTTGTGATATGAATGAATCATTGACATACACAGTTAACAAGGGTTGCATGACAGTGTCAGTAGCATGTCAATAGCATGTCAATATTGTATCAATATACCAATGTCATGTCAATATCATGTTGATGTCAATATCATGTTGATATCAGGTCAATATAATGTTGATATCAGGTCGACATAATGTTGATATCAGGTCAATATCATGTTGATATCAATATCATGTTGATATCAGGTCAATAGCATGTTGATATAATGTCACTATCATGTCAATATCTCATCTGTATCTCCCTGCGCGGACTAGTGTTTACTGTCCATCACACCAAGGATATGCATTGATGCCAATAGCAAATAGATATCGGTATGAGTCAATAAAGAGTTGTGGAATCTTCTCAGAATCTCTCTACAATAAGTGTGTATATTTCATATTACAAAAAATTGAAAATTATATGCCAAAAACCTATGACTGTGGGTTCGAATCCCGGTTCGCCCCGATTATGTTTCTAAGTTTGTCAGCACCATACCCATGCTCGTGGGGTCACCGAAGTAGTGAACGTCTGAGACCTGCATCACTTCGGGCTGACACGCCGTGATATAACTGGAATACTGTTCAAAGCGGTGTTAAACCCAACACACTCACTCACTAATGTATGGGTTCTCTGTGTTTCAGGGTTAGTTACACTGTCCTACACTGACCTTATTTTGAAATTTCCATAAGTAAAATTTGAACAAAAAGTAGTTAAAATGGGCAAATAATATTATTGTAGCCTAATCAGTGTTAATAATATATTTAAAATTACATGCATCAAACATTGACCAAGATTCTTGGTTGCACGGCTCTTGCAAGTAGCACTTTGATGGTGCTGAAATGAGATGTGTACATATGATTGATGGTGTACATAGCACAATATACACACATAGATAGTGCCGGAATGAGATATGTACATTAGATTGATGTTGTACATAGCACAATATACACACATAGATAGTGCCGGAATGAGATATGTACATTTGATTGATGTTGTACATAGCACAATGTACACACATGGATAGTGCCGGAATGAGATATGTACATTTGATTGATGTTGTATATAGCACAATATACACACATGGATAGTGCCGGAATGAGATATGTACATTTGATCGATGTTGTATATAGCACAATATACACACATGGATAGTGCCGAATGAGATATGTACATTTGATTGATGTTGTATATAGCACAATATACACACATGGATAGTGCCGGAATGAGATATGTACATTTGACTGATGTTGTACATAGCACAATATACACACATGGATAGTGCCGGAATGAGATATGTACATTTGATTGATGTTGTATATAGCACAATATACACACATGGATAGTGCCGGAATGTGATATGTACATTTGATTGATGTTGTATATAGCACAATATACACACATGGATAGTGCCGGAATGTGATATGTACATTTGATTGATGTTGTATATAGCACAATATACACACATGGATAATGCCGGAATGAGATATGTACATTTGATTGATGTTGTATATCGCACAATATACACACATGGATAGTGCCGGAATGAGATATGTACATTTGATTGATGTTGTACATAGCACAATATACACACCTGGATAGTCCCGGAATGTGATATGTACATTTGATTGATGTTGTATATAGCTGAATATACACACATGCATCATGATGTTGCTACAGCATATTCACATCTTGTCATGTTAGTTGTGTGTTAATAGCTATTAATTATACTCCATGTCTGTCCATGATGCAGCCATAAATATCAAAAGCTTGTATTCTAATTTCAAATTCACTTCAATAATAAACATATTTGAAAAAATATGTTAAATATTTTCAAAGGACCTATCTCAAAATCAGATGTGAAATACAATGAAAAGGATATATGGACTTTTGACATTACCTCTATGTGAATATTGTATATTTTCATGTTGTGATATTTTTGTTGATTATGCGATCCATACCAAGTTTCATCATGCTTTCCCATATAACAACATCCTTATATACCAACTTGCTTTGTGATATACAAGGTAGTGTACACTGACGTCCCTTCATAGAATAATCACACCTTGATACCACCTACCTGTTCCCTTTACCGTACATGTAATAATTCACGACCACTGTAACACATTAATATTAATATTACGGCCTACCAGGGCCCAGTTACACAAAGCTATCTTAGCGCTACTATTATCATAAGTCTATGTTAGAGTGTCAGTGTTACGATCAACGTAGTTCTAACATCGTTTTGTGCAAGTGGACCTGGTTCCACTTACCTGACATTACTGGTGCCCCCAGCTGTAATATTGCTGGAATATTGCTGGAATATTGCTATAAAGCGGCATAAAACAATACTCACTCACTCCATTTATATGCATTATATGAGGCTGTATATGCAACAATTCACAAACACTGTAACACTTTACTATTAATGTTTTTATAATGTGGGTATTTTGTTATACTTTGGTTACTTATGTCTAACTCATGCCATTCTGAGACAATTCCCTCTGAAGAGTTGCTTCCCTTTGCTGTGCAAGGATATCTTGATCAGTGGTTTCAAATCATAGATTGGCCCCGATTATGATCTGTCAGCATTGTACCAACAAGTTTCACCAAAGTGGTGGTTGTTAATAATAACGTGTGGCTTTCCTCCCACATAAAGCTGACACAATGACTGAAATACTGTTCAATTCAGCATCAAACCCACTCACTCACTCACTCACACACTCAATCCCTCTAATCAGTTACCATACATGTCCTGGCTCTCTTGTGCATAAGTGAAAATTTAAGGCACTCTGAATATGTGTCCTGAAATTTCAAAAATATTTCAAACTCATTAAACATTTAAAAAAATTAAATGACCCATTATTTGAAATTGTTGTTTAATCAGCTAAAAAAAGCATTATGCTGTGCTGCTTGTTAGTCTGTTCGTTTGGTCACTGTATATATTGAGTTTTGTTTTTAAAGCATGTATGAGCAATGTTGTTTTGTTATTGTTGCTGACAAGCATGTGTTTACCAACAGGCCTGACTGAGCCCTGGGACTTGCATGAAGACTCACCGAGACTGAAACCCAGTGGTTCCATGGAGTCGCTGTTGTCAAATAGAACTAACAACAATCTGCATGAACCCACCCACCCCAGTATGTACACTGACCACCAAGTGACCAGCACGCTTGACCACGCTATAGCAATGCTATCATGTTGGCCGTTTCAGCCAGAACACAGCTCTCTGGCACTAAATTAGGGAGCCTTGTCCATAGTTATACATGAGTTTCACCATGCTAAACTTCTTAGAATTGCGTCATTTTGTTCTTCCCCCCCACATTAAGCTGACATCCACAATCAGAAACACAATCCTAACCACATATCCAGCCCAGCCCAGCCCAGCCCAGTCTGAACCCCAACTTCAACCCCATCTGCAGCACCAACACCAAACCTTACCCCAACCCCAACCCAATCCCAGCCCCAGCCCCAGCCCCAGCCCCAGCCCCAGCCCCAGGCCCAGCCCCAGCCCCAATCCCAGTCCCAGCCAAAAATCCCAGCCAAAGCCACAGTCCCAGTCCCAATCCCAGCCAAAGCCCCAGCCCCAGCCCCAGCCCCAGTCCCAATCCCAGCCCCAGCCCCAGTCCTATCCTCCAAATCCTAACTCAAACCCAATCCTAACCACATCCCGAACTGAACCAAAACCCCAAACCATGCCTCTAACCCAACCAAGACTTCAACCCCAAACCCCACCCAGATCCTGATCAAAACCAAAACTAAATCCCCCACACACACTCCCCATCCTACCCCCCTCACCACCAGCACCAACCCCAACACTCCCAGCACCAACCCCAACACTCCCAGCACCAACCCCAACACTCCCAGCACCAACCCCCACACTCCCAGCACCAACCCCAACACTCCCAGCACCAACCCCAACACTCCCAGCACCAACCCCAACACTCCCAGCACCAACCCCAACACTCCCAGCACCAACCCCAACACTCCCAGCACCAACCCCAACACTCCCAGCACCAACCCCCACACTCCAAGCACCAACCCCAACACTCCCAGCACCAACCCCAACACTCCCAGCACCAACCCCAACACTCCCAGCACCAACCCCAACACTCCCAGCACCAACCCCAACACTCCCAGCACCAACCCCAACACTCCCAGCACCAACCCCAACACTTCCAGCACCAACCCCAACCAATCCCCACCAATCCTTAGCAACACCAATCCGAACCCCCAACCCCCAACCCCCAACCCCCAACTCATGTGCAATAGTGAAACTTTAAGGCTCTCTTAATATGTGGCCTGAAATTTCAAAAATATTTCAAACTCATTAAACAGTTAAAACTTAAAATGACCCATTTTGTGAAATTATTGAATCAAAGCATCAAGCTGTCCTGTTAGTTTGCCTCTAATCCAGCCAAATCTTCAACCCCCAACCCCCAACCCCCAACCCCCAACCATGACTTCAAGGGGTCTTAATGGTATTTGTCTACTTGATAGTATGAGGTTAAACTAGACCTCTGCAGCTCTGTGAATAGAGCTGTCTACATACAACCCCGCGCTGCTACACTGGACACACACCAAGTTAATCATCCAGCCCAATATATGACATAACATTCAGCCAGATGGCTACAGTTTGCCCAAGTTGACAAGAGCGTGCTGGTCACTTCATTTGATCTCATCATATCACCAAATTATGGGATCGAAGAGGTGATATATTGGTCTATCCACATACTGATGCATGAATATATCGCTTAAGTTAATAAACCAATCATATCACAAAATTTTGGGATCTAAAGCGTGATATATCGGTCTATCCACATACAGATATATGAATAATTCGCTTTTTAAAGTTAATAAACCAATCATATTCCAAAATTATGGGATCTAAGACGTAATATATCAGTCTATTCACATAAAGATGCATGAATATATCGCTTTTAAAAGTTTATAAACCAATCATATCACAAAATGATGGGATCTAAGACGTGATATATCGGTCTATCCACATACAGATGCATGAATATATCACTCAACTTAATAAACCATTTGTGTCACTAAATGATTGAATCTAAGACGTATATATCTGCATATCCAAACACAGATGCATATATGTATTTCAAACCATGAACCAATTCTTTCATGTATTAGTTCCATATGATATATGCATGTACAGTGTATTCATAGTTTATTGAATCTATATTTATACATATTGAAGACAGGGATAGTCTATTATGCTGTTTCGGGGGAAAACATCCGTATATTGATCCATGGATTTGTATGCCATGCCCTTCCTTTGCTGGAGCTAGAAAGTCTTTAACCCTCTAAAGTATCAAAGTGTTAAGAATGTTTTAGATCTTATGCTACAAGATGCATCACCCATTATCGTAAGATAATTTGTTATGAAGACAAGTGGAATCCGTGGTCACTCCCTGGCAATGTCACTTAGGCCCCACAAGTTGTATTTCCTGATTCAGCAACTGTCTCAGTCGCTATAGGGGCGGTCGGGTAGCCTAGTGGTTAAAGCGTTCGCTCGTCACGCCGAAGACCCGGGTTCGAATCCCGACATGGGTACAATGTGTGAAGCCCATTTCTGGTGTCCCCCGCCGTGATATTGCTGGAATATTGCTAAAAGCGGCGTAAAACCGTACTCACTCACTCACTCACTCACTCACTCACTCACTCACTCACTCACTCAGTCGCTATACCACAAACACATATTACCAGGGACAAAATAATTCAAACGTTTTATGGTTCATAAACCTGAACAATTGTTGTGATAACTTTCAAGAATTAAATCTTTTGAGAAAAACTAGCAATTCTTTAAAACATTTGAGCCAGCTTTGCGACATTGTGTGGAAAAAACAACCTTTCTTCTCCCTGTTGATAATGTTTTTAAGCCGACACAGTGATATAACAGGTCTGCACCATGTCTTGCGAACTGTGACTAATAATTATTTGGTTAAAATGAAGTCGCAGACTTGCAGACATCTGTTAATGTGGACATGTTTCAGGTCAGCACAACCGCCCCTTTGCTCAAGCCCAGACTCGGCAGTCAAACCTCAAACGATCGTCCTCTTTCGAAGACTTGGCCTCTGATAATGTTCCTCAGATGGAAGTGGAGGAGATACCAACGTGGAGATTTGCTCGCATTGGGCGACCTCGAGCCTGCAATGATAGTTTCCGGGCTGCTGTAGATCGGTCCTATGATGCACCAACATCGGAACACAACGTTATGGACACATGTAAGACCTATTAATTTGTCAAACTTTTAGGACAACAGTTGTTTTGGATTTTCAGAGTGTTTATCATTTTGTCTAAATATTAATCGTTTTTTATGTAATTAATATTTGTTTTGGGGACAGTAGTATCTACAAGGTTGATTTCGGCATGAAGGTCACATATTAACACAACTAACATTTCAAAGTGACTTTTGTTGGGAAGATTTTTTGTGAAAGGATTAAAGAGTATTTGTAAAAATGTCTTGTTCCAATGTGCAGTGTGTATGGTATGTAGCAGATGTTGTTGACTTTAAAAGATGTTTCAGTGTTCATGTTATTGTACTCAATAATCCAGCACTAACGTATCAGTGTGCTTATCATTAGTCGTGCCACCAAAGTCAGCTAGTTTTCAATGATCCAATGGCCACAAAACACTTTTAATCCATTTGCCGTGATGCACCCAATGAAGATCACAAAGCTAATCAGCAAATGCACGCCTCCTTTCCCAAACACCTTTATCCACGCTTGTGTCACTGGTGCCCAAATATTGGTTAGTTACCTTGATAAGGGCCATCGCCCACTGGTTTACCTGTTTGCAGGTTTGTGTGACGTAGGTTTTGTTTCTTTGATTGTTTAACGCCACACTCAGCAATATTCCAGCTATATGACGGCGGTCTGTATATACTTGAATCTGGACCAGCCATTCCAGTGATTTATACCATGAGCATCAATCCACGCAATTGGAACACGATGACATGCTTCAACCAAGTCAGCGAGCCTGACCACCCGATCCCTTTAGTCGCTTCTTACGACAAGCAAAGTCGCCTTTTACGGCAAGCACGGGTTGCGGAAGACCTATTCTACCCCGGATCTTCAAGGGTTGTGACGTTGGTGGATTATTGGTAAATGCAGCACCAAATTTCATCCACTCACTCACCCAAGTGCTGTGATCACTTTGTGGAACAGCCAACATGAGCCCAGAAAGTCATTTTTGTCATTTATTTGTAATGCTCAGAATCTTTCCATAAAAGAAGATTCAGCCTTAAAACTTCCCGCTAGTACTCTAGCCCGGGACTACTAAATTGTGCTGAGGTCAAGTAAAAATCCAGTAATGGTTGACCTGTCCTCCCCACAATCGAACAGCTGTTATCTATCAATTATGAATTTGTTTGAATTCTTTTACAATGTCATAGTAAAACATGTCGGTAAGATAAAGGTAGCAGATTCGTGGTATAAAACCTCACACGGGACGGATAAAACCCCATGTACCCCGAGTGATGCTGCAACAACTTATATCATAACAGCATGAATTAGGAAATGTTTAATTCAAATTATGAATTGTTACTGACATTTACTGACTATCGGCCTCTTAGCAGGTCTAGGTACTGGTTAATCCCTGCTAGTCCTCAGCACTTAATTAGACAGAATTTCTAAGGCTGATCTTTCATATTGACAAAGACCGCCTCCGTGGTCTAATGGTAGAGCGTCCGCCCGGAGAGCGGAAGGTCCGGGGTTCGATCCCCAGCCGCGTCATACCAAAAGACGTTAAAAGATAGTACTTGTTACCCTGTCTGGCGCTCGGCATTAAGGGGCTAAAACAAGGACTGGTCGGCTCGGAGTCAGTATACTGTGTCTGAGTGGGGTATTCATGTTAAACTGCAGCATGGTATCTCAGTGAGCTAGCACTATAAATCGGCATCAGTCCGGACTAGTACAAGCCGCCACACACACACACGTGCATGCACGTCGCTATATAAGTGCAATAATCTTGGGACGCGACGTTAAAACCCATTTCACCTCACTTCACCTCATATTGACCTAGTGGTAAGCATTCTCTTGTCACACCGAAAACCTGGGTTTATTTCCCCACACGTACAGTGTGTGAAGCTAACATTAGATAACATGGAATTATTAGTTTGACTTTGGTGTGCATGAAAAGCAATGTCTAAATGTGACGTTACTTGGATATTATCCATGTTGCTGTACTCATGATGTGGAACTGTTGTTTTTTATTTGGCAGCTGGTTATGGTAAGACTTTTTTACTTGTCCCAGTGGTGTAGGTTCTGTTTTGTGTTGTCATGGTAACTGTAACTGTCTCCCTGTCCTGTGAGGAAGTAATCGGAAGTTATCTCCCTTGTCTTGAAGCCTGGCATTAACATGTGTGATGAGCTGATCACTTGGTTTGACTAAAATTTGACAGTAACCATGGTAACTGAGTGTTGTCATTGATTGATGATTTGATTAACACTTGCTATTAATCAGGAAGATGCAAATGTGTATGAAAAGTACTAAAAATGTTATTTGCTTTCTTCAGTATTTGCAAATTTTCGTTCATTGCATATGAACAATAAGTCAATCATACGAGTGAGTGAGTTGGGTTTAACGCCGCTTTTAGCAGTATTCCAGTTATATCACGGCGTGTCAGCTTGATGTGGGAGGAAAGCCGAAATGATGCAGGTCTCAGATGTTTACCACGGGTATGGTGTCGACAAACCTAGAAACATAATCAGGGCGAACCGGGATTCGAATCCTCAATCATAGTTTTCTGGCGTTCCCAAGGGACGCAAGACGACTGGCCCACCAGTGCCCCCTCATAAGGAAAGGTTATTTTTAGTATGTCATATTAAAGTTTCAACTATCAATTTTTTTTTAGTAAAACAGAACAGACACTGAAAAGTGGTATTAACTCATGTTCATTCATCGCATCTAATGAACAATAGAATATTCAAAGTAAGGAAGTTCAACAGCAGCGTTCTAAATAAGTCGGCTGGTCTGAGATTTGTGAAACCAACATAAATCTGCTAATCCAAGATTTGTAAGCAAATCTCCACTCGGCAGAGTCTTGTTTAATCAACATAACTCCCCTAGTCCAAGATTTGCAAAATCATCGTTAACCAGCTATGCCAAGACTTGAAAAATTAATGTCTGTTCATTTCTTGTCTGAGATGGACGAGTAAGTAAATGGCAGATTATATTTGTAAATAATTACTTTCTCACCCTAAACAGCTTAGCACAAGTTCATTTTAAGTATGTCACTCTAAAATAATCTGTACTACCGATAAAAACTAAGGGAACTGATGAAATGATAAATGTCTAAAAAGTTCATTTTGGGCGTATAGATCAATATCTGGTGTGTCCACCATGTTAGGCTATACATGCAGACCACCTTGATGATCAACTTGTGTTGCCCTTGGTACTGCCCACCACTCTGCCTGAAGAGCTACTCCAAGCTGGGCCACGTTGCCGGGTGCTGGGTCTCTGACGTACACTCTCTCTGCCCGAGAACATCCCACAGATGCTGTATTGGGAACATGTCAGTGGACTTAACGGGCCAGTCCAATGTCCGTGTGCCTTCTCGTCGGAGATAATCAGGGATGACCTGGGCAACGGGCCAGTCCAATGTCCGTGTGCCTTCTCGTCGGAGATAATCAGGGATGACCTGGGCAACGGGCCAGTCCAATGTCCGTGTGCCTTCTCGTCGGAGATAATCAGGGATGACCTGGGCAACGGGCCAGTCCAATGTCCATGTGCCTTCTCGTCGGAGATAATCAGGGACGACCTGGGCAAGATGTAGTCTGGCTTTGTCATCTTGCAGTTGAAAATGTCTGCCAATAATTCTAGCAAATGGAACCATGGCAGGACACAAGATTTTGTCTACATATAGATTGCCTGTCAAATGTCCATTCACAAAAACGAAATCAGTTCGTCTGTCGTGTGTGATACTACCGCCCCAATACTGATCATTGTAAAGAATTGTTGCCCTGGGATGCTGCTCGCCGCTACCTCGACAGCAACGTTTTCTGCCATCTCTGAATGGGAGGAACACAGCCCATCCCTGGTGTTGCCTAGCAAACCCCAATCTTCGCTGCCTGGTGCTTGTCCACAGATGAGAAAGTACACTTTTTGACTTGCCAAACATTTGGGCAACTTGGGAGATTAACGTTCCCACTTTATGGTACCCACAATTCTCCATTTTGTCTGTTCATTGAGCTACTGTCTCGGGGGCATTATGAGCGTGTGCTGAGCTCAGTCGCATGAGTGTTTGTGATTTCCACTATAGACACACGCACACTTTGGCTTCTGTGTCTGCATGATGTGGTGTCCATGGATGATGTGACATTTCATCATGATTAGATGTTGCGTTCAGATGCAAAGCCTCAGTATTGTAAATGAACACCTCAATGATAGCTACATTCAAATCACTAGTTCCCTTATTGTTTGTTGGTAGTATATATATAATAGTTTATCTATCTGTATGTCTATGTTATACCCAGGGATTCACGACTGTCATAGTGCTATGATAAGTCTGTTATACTCTGGGAGTTATGACTGTCATAAGTCTGTTATACTTCGGGAGTTATGACTGTCATAAGTAGTTTATACCCTGGGCGTTACCTTCCATCATTTTTCAATTTTCAGTTTCATTTTATGTTCATGATTATGTTTTAAGTATTATGCATTTATATCACGGCAGAAGGAAGGGAGCAATGTTCAAATATCTTTTACGATAGAAATATGTTTTCATCAGAAAGTTTGTTACTCTGAAAGCAATACATCCTCAATCTAGATAGCCCCTTTAAGAGGTAGAATGTTAATTAATGCCTTGTTTTCGTGCATGTTGTTTGCATGGGACTGTTTGGGAGGTTGTCCCCCTTTCCCCTAGATGAGGCTGGTAGTTTGTGATGTTGTCTCAGTGAAATTGCATGGATGGACTGTGCAAAACATTTCTCCTTCTCCTGAAAACATGGATTTCAATACTGAAAATGTAGTAAGATATTTGTTTTGGACCAGTATTATTATTAAGACAATGATCTTTGATGGTGTCTTAAAACAAAATTAATATTGTGTGAAAGTTAAGAATCATGTTCTTTTGGAAAGATAATTTGACGCTGTAGTACAGGTATATTGTTTAAAACATATATTCTTATAACTCTGAGACAATAATATAAATATCAATAATAAATCAGATGTTTTGATAATTTGGGTATTATTTATTCATCCACAATGAATTTAGAGCCACCACCAAATAATTATGATTTGTTTTCATGAAATAATGATTGACACAGGACTCCAGTTTTAATGAAATGATTGACACACATTTTCATGAAATAATGATTGACAAAGATGCATTTCAATAAAATAATGACTAACATACACATGTTTAAGTGGAATAATGATTGACACATTTGTTTAAATGGCATAGTGCTTGACACACACATTTTAATGAAATAATGCTTGACTCACACCTGTTTCAGTAAATATTGATTGACACACACATGTTTTAATGAAATCGAGGATGACACCCACCTTGATATAGTATATAATCATTGGTAGACGCATACTGTTTTAGTGAAATAATGACACAATTACCTGCTGTTTTAGTGGAATAGTTATTGACACACATTTCCTGTTTTAGTGAAATGATTGACACACTTTTCCTGTTTTAGTGAAATGACTGACACACATTTCCTGTTTTTGTGAAATGATTGACACACATTTCCTGTTTTAGTGAAATGATTGACACACATTTCCTGTTTTAGTGAAATGATTGACACACATTTTCTGTTTTAGTGGAATGATTGACACACATTTTCTGTTTTAGTGGAATAATGATTGACACACACTTCTTCAATTGGAATAATTGACACACGCTTCCTGTTTCAGTGGAGGAGGAGAGCATGGACAGCGGATCACTCAATCACACCCAGTCAAATTCTGCCAGGTCTTCCTTTAGTAGCGAAAACACCAATGAAGACTTCCACAGTCTCAGGAAAAAGAAACACAAAGACAAGAAAGGAGGGGGGATCCTCAAGGGGCTGATCAGGTGGGTACTTCCCGGGGTAGAGGTCAGGTGGTACTTCCCGGGGTAAAGGTCAGGTGGTACATCCAGGGTTAGAGGTCAGGTGGTACATCCAGGGTTAGAGGTCAGGTGGTACATCCAGGGTTAGGGGTCAGGTGGTACATCCAGGGTTAGAGGTCAGGTGGTACACCCAGGGTTAGAGGTCAGGTGGTACATCCAGGGTTAGGGGTCAGGTGGTACATCCAGGGTTAGAGGTCAGGTGGTACATCCAGGGTTAGGGGTCAGGTGGTACATCCAGGGTTAGGGGTCAGTTGGTACATCCAGGGTCAGGGGTCAGGTGGTACATCCAGGGTTAGAGGTCAGGTGGTACATCCAGGGTTAGGGGTCAGGTGGTACATCCAGGGTTAGGGGTCAGGTGGTACATCCAGGGTTAGAGGTCAGGTGGTACATCCAGGGTTAGGGGTCAGGTGGTACATCCAGGGTTAGAGGTCAGGTGGTACATCCAGGGTTAGGGGTCAGGTGGTATATCCAGGGTTAGGGGTCAGGTGGTACATCCAGGGTTAGGGGTCAGGTGGTACATCCAGGGTTAGAGGTCAGGTGGTACATTCAGGGTTAGGGGTCAGGTTGTACACCCAGGGTTAGGGGTCAGGTGGTACATCCAGGGTTAGGGGTCAGGTGGTACATCCAGGGTTAGAGGTCAGGTTGTACACCCAGGGTTAGGGGTCAGGTGGTACACCCAGGGTAAGAGGTCAGGTACATCCAGGATTTGAGATCAGGGGAAACACTCAAGGGAGCTTCAAGTCCTGTTAGATTGATTGACTTGGGTTCAGTCCCATACCTACATTGGTAGTTTTGTACTCAACCAATGTACTCTCTATTGGCGATGTATGATAGCGTCTTCATTCACTAAGTTCACTTTCCATGTTGATGGATATATCCAAATGATTCTACTTTAGGCTCAGCAAAGGACGGAAATCCAGTGAGGAGAATATTCGCAGGTCAAGATCAGCGGAACGACCGTCCGATAGCGATGTCCGAGCCCGACAGTTGGATCAAGAGAGAGTCTTGCTGGCGCAGCAGGAACAAGAGAGGTAGGATTGCGGCTGTGAGGATCAGGGTTCCAATTTGGTCTTCAGCAACCCTTGCTTGTCATAAGAGACCACTAGGAGAGTGGGTGGTCAGGCCCGCTACTTTGTTGATGCATGTCAATGTATCCCAATTGTGAAGAATAATATGATCATGATGTCAGTCACTGGATTGTCTGGTCCAGATTTATTTTTTTACAGTGTGATGCCATATAGCTGGAACATTGCTGTGTGCAGTGCTAGACCACAAAAAACACACCAGAAAACCAAGACAGGTTGGACTGGGGTGAATAGACTGATTCAGCTGAAGATGCCCTGTGATTCTTGTGGCCTGATGGCAGCTAGTACATTGATGGTAGATCAATTGCTGACATGACTACCTGGCTAGACTGTTGCCGGTTTTTATATATGTATAGATGGAATAAATATTGATAATTAATATCTTCAGTATTTATTTAAACCAGAGCAGGTCTTCAGCAACCCATGCTTGTCGTAAAAGGCGACTAATGGGATCGAGTGGTCAGACTTGCTGACTTGGTTGTCCATGTCATTGTATCCCAATTGCGTGGATCGATGCTCATGATGTCAATCACAGGATTGTCTGATCCAGATTTGATTATTTACAGACTGCTGTCATAAGATGGCATAGTGCTGAGTATGGCATTAAAACGACAAACAAAACAAATGACATGCCCCCAACAGCCACCCCTGATGATAAGCACTGGTGGAAAAATATAAATATCATTCCGAATGATGGACTCATTTCAGAATTAGAGAGTTTGAAGCCAAAAGACGTCAGCAGATGGAAATGCTTGAACAACAGCAGCTGAAACAGCAGCTAAAACAACAGCAGCTGTTGGACCAGCAGCAGAAGCTCATGCAACAGAACAGGCCCATGTTTTATGATCCCCAGTATAACCAGGAAGGATTTTCTCACCCAGCCGACCGTGGAAGGGGTGGGGCCGACCATGGGGGTGGGGCTGACCGAGGGGGTGGGGCCGACCGTGGGGGTGGGGCCGACCGTGGGGGTGGGGCAGACCGAGGGGGAGAACAGCGAGGGGGACAGAGTAGGGCAGAGAAGATACAAAAGCTTAGGGTACAGCATCAGCAACAGCACCGGGAACGACAGGGGCAGTACCCACATGAAGACGTGGAAGAGTTCTATGAGAGACAGATTCAGGAAGAGGAGAGAAAGGTTGGTGGTGTTGAAGGGTTGTGCTTGGCAGTAGGATCAGATGGTTGACAGTTTGATGGGTCAGATGGTTGATGGATCAGATGATTGACAGGTTGATGGTCAGATGGTTGATGGGTCAAACGATTGACAAGTTGAAGATCAGATGGTTGATGGGTCAAATGATTGACAGGTTGATGGGCCAAATAGTTGATGTAAGAGATGGTTAATGGGTCAGATGATTGACAGGTTGATGTTCAATTGATTGACAGGTTGATGGTCAGATGGTTTATGTATCTGATGATTGACAGGTTGATGGGTCAGATGATTGACAGGTTCATGGGTAAGATGATTGATGGATCAGATGATTGACTGGTTGATGGGTCAGATGGTTGACAGGTTGATGGTCAGATGATTGAAAGGTTGATGCTCAGTAGTTGATGGATAAGAATATTGACAGGTTGATGGATCAGAGATGGTTAACAGGTTGATGGTCAGATGACTTACAGGTTGATGGATCAGATGGTTGATGGATCAGATGATTGACAGGTTTATGGTCAGATGGTTGATGGGTCAGATGGATGAAAGGTTGATGTTTAGATGGTTGATGGATCAGATGATTGACAGGTTGAAGGATCAGATGATTGAAGGATCAGATGATTGACAGATTGATTGGTCAGATGATTGACAGGTTCATGGGTAAGATGGTTGATGGTCAGATAATTGACAGGTCCATGGGTTAGATGGTTGATGGATCAGATGATTGACTGGTTGATGGGTCAGATGGTTGACAGGTTGATGGTCAGATGATTGAAAGGTTGATGCTCAGATGGTTGATGGATAAGAATGTTGACAGGTTGGTGGATCTGAGATGGTTAACAGGTTGATGGTCAGATGATTGACAGGTTGATGGATCAGATGATGGACAGGTTGGTCAGATGGTTGATGGGTCAGATGGTTGAAAGGTTGATGATCAGATGGTTGATGGATCAGATGATTGACAGGTTGATGGGTCAGATGGTTGAAGGATCAGATGATTGAAGGATCAGATGATTGACAGATTGATTGGTCAGATGATTGACAGGTTCATGGGTAAGATGGTTAATGGTCAGATGATTGACAGGTTGATAGTCAGATGGTTGATGGGTCAGATGGCTGAAAGGTTGATGATCAGATGGTTGATGGATCAGATGATTGACAGGTTGATGATCAGATGGTTGAAGGATCAGATGATTGACAGATTGATTGGTCAGATGATTGACAGGTTGATGGGTAAGATGGTTGATGATCAGATAATTGACAGGTTCATGGGTAAGATGGTTGATGGATCAGATGATTGACTGGTTGATGGGTCAGATGGTTGACAGGTTGATGGTCAGATGATTGAAAGGTTGATGCTCAGATGGTTGATTGATAAGAATGTTGACAGGTTGGTGGATCAGAGATGGTCAACAGGTTGATGGTCAGATGTTTGACAGGTTGATGGATCAGATGATGGACAGGTTGGTCAGATGGTTGATGGGTCAGATGGTTGAAAGGTTGATGATCAGATGGTTGATGGATCAGATGATTGACAGGTTGATGGGTCAGATGGTTGAAGGATCAGATGATTGAAGGATCAGATGATTGACAGATTGATTGGTCAGATGATTGACAGGTTCATGGGTAAGTTGGTTGATGGTCAGATAATTGACAGGTCCATGAGTAAGATGGTTGATGGATCAGATGATTGACTGGTTGATGGATCAGAATCTTGACAGGTTGGTGGATCAGAGATGGTTAACAGTTTGATGATCAGATGATTGACAGGTTGATGGGTCAGATGGTTGATGGGTCAGATGGTTGATGGACCCCTGACCCTGGTTAATGATGCAGTTCACATATATGTCATGTATGTTTACAATGACTTATCACATGTGTGTGCCCGATGTTGTTGCAGAGGATGATGGAGAGAGAGAGGGAGCTGGCAGGAAGACTCAGGCCACCGAGTCGTACAGAGATGGAGAGGTATGTCAGAGACATTGTTAAACATAGTTTGGCAGGTAATAAGGTCAATTTCTATTAATATGCTAGCTCAAAAACTAGTCATCCATATTGTCTAGACGTTTGCATAGACAATTTCAGCTTCTCACACTTGTCAGATCTCAAATGTGAAATTTTGCAAAGGATATTTATGGGTATCATTGGCAGCATTCTGTATGGTGGTAGTGGAGGGATGGTTAGGTGGTGCAACTAAGTCATTTGATTACGTGGAAAACTAATTATTGATCTGGATTTTCCCTGAATATTCTGGCTATTTCTTGCTTGTGCTAACACAAAATGACATTATGCATTGTTCGATAACATACAGGGAACCCCTATTTTTTCAAACAGGACCATTCCTGGTCAAACAACTAGATTAACAAGTGTCTGGATCAGTCATTATGAGCAAGCATTTTCTCTTGTGCATGTGGATGTTTCTTACTGATTGATGCTCATGGTGTCAATCACTGGATTGTCTGGTCTGGAATCAAATATTTATAAATTTGCGTCATATAGCTGGAATATTGCTGAGTAAACAAAAAAACCACTGTAATCCTCTAGAATGTGAAGTTTGTCGACTATCAGAGTGTCACTGTAATCCTAGTAGAGATTCCAGGTCATAAAGGGCTCCACTGGCTCTGTGATTAGAACAAGGGCAAGGAATCGTGCCCAATGGCAGGGATCATTGTTAATGGTTTGTCTGGTCCAAACTCAATTATTGTCAGGTGGCTGTGATATAGCTGCAATATTGCTGACTGTGGTGTAAAACAGCACTCACTCACTCACTCACTCACTCACTCACTCACTCACTCACTGTAGACTAAACTGTGTCTCCTCTCTCCACAGAGTTGCACATGTTCGAATGGGATCCCAGGACAGTGCCTCCAACTTTCATCAGTTCCCCAGCGTCAGCGACGCCAGCGGCTACTCCGATCAGAGTCAGCACTCACACTTCTCACACAACAACTACCCCCATCAGAGGGACCGCCCACAGTCTCGGGGGGCGGTGCAGTATCCCGACCCCCCTCACCGCGATCGGCCCCCATCACGTGGACCTCAGCAGTATGTGGACGAATGGTACCAAACTCAGCCTGACTTTACAAATGCCAACAGGCAGACAGCCTTCACAAGACTTAATCCCCAAAACGGGCCCAATTTTTATGGAGACCCTGCCAGAGCATATAGAGACCCCAAATATCCCGCCATCGCGGGCCGGAGGCCAGTACAAACAATAACAGATCCAAGTTCGGCAAAAGTGTGATCTTTCGTCAAGGTGTATTCTGGCATGAAAGTCAATTTGTGAATCCATGATCTAAGAATTTGTCCTGGATCTTTCCTTCTAATGGAGTTGATGCGAAAAGATGTGAAGTGTCCATCTGGGTGTGTCATGACAGACAGCATGTGTCCATCTGGGTGTGTCATGACAGACAGAATGTGTCCATCTGGGTGTGTCGTGACAGACAGAATGTGTCCATCTGGGTGTGTCGTGACAGACCGAATGTGTCCATCTGGGTGTGTCGTGACAGACAGAATGTGTTCATCTAGATGTGTCGTGACAGACAGTATGTGTCCACCTGGGTATTGTTTCTCCTTACCAGTGTAAACATGCATTTAGTAAGGATTAATTCTCATGAACTCTATAATCAAAACAGTATGTGACTTGGGGTGAATGGGAATCCATGTTGAATGTTATCATGATGATGTGCGTGATTTGATTAACAATGATAATCTTAACCCTTCCTCTTAGGAAGCACTTGTAAGACATTATTCCAGCAAGTATATTTTTGCAATATTCACTGAATATATACTTCATGGTATTCAAATCACTATGAAACTTATTCATTATTTTTAGTGGTGGGAAATCTTTTTACATGATTTATCTCCCCTTGATAATTTGTGATTGTGAAATGAGAAGGACCTTCAGTTTCAGATATTTGTGGACTGATATTTCATCAGTTGGGGATAATGAATATTGTGCATGATATTTGTTCTATAACATTGTGCACTCGGTCTTCACAAGTAAATATCCGCAAACATATTCATGTTCCCTAACTTTATTTTGTTCAGTATAGCTATGATGATAGGCAAGAGGATGTGTCATAACCAACTACTTTTATTAGTTCTTGATTCATTTAAGAGATTCATTCATAAAAAATGATTGACATGATTAACGACTGTGGAATCATTTCTAGAATCAGTCAAATATCAGTCAAGATTAAAATGACATACTGACATTGCTCAGAAAGTTTTATGTTTCCGTGACGACAAATCACCCGCAGATATGTTATTTATTGAAAGTGCTCAAATTTTCCACAAAAACTCAACTCATAGTGAGGTGCTGGTGAACTAGCTCAAAGTGAAGTGCTGATACTTCCATCAGCCAAATTCAAATACTGTCATTAATTTGTAAGAGTAAGTTATTCAGTTTAGAGGCAATACTTCAGTCGTGTAATATTGTAGGGGCGGGCACAGGTGGCCCAGTTGTCTTAGGCGTCACAATTCACTGTACAGAGTTGCGTCCCTTGGGCACACCAGAAACCTATAATTGTGGATTCAAATCCTGGTTTGCCCCGATTATGTTTCTAGTTTTGTCAGCACCATACCCGTGCTTGTAGGTTTCACCGAAGTGGTAAACATCTGAAACCTGCATCACTTCAGCCATGTCGGCTGCCATTGGGGTTTCCTGGAGAAATCTGGGTATGGATAATACAAAACAAGACTGGAGCAAGTCTACAGATGCTGCTTTCGGAAGGGTCAAACAAACACATAGACATTTAGTAAATGTTTATTCTACCTTGACATTGAAGAATGCTTGATTCTGATTGGCTAAAAATAGGTTTCCTTTTTGCTACAGAAACCTCTTTTAAAAATGTTAAGCCTGTCAAATAAAAAACATTCGTATGAATACATCGATAGCGTACATATCGATTCATAAAAAATGGCTGCTGATCACGCTCAGGAATTGTAAAACGTATCAATATTACATGCTGGGTCTCTGATGCACACCTGGTCAACAAGCTCTTGTGAAATTGATAGACGGCCTAGCGTCTAATAGAGGAAATACGGTAGTTTGATATTGGATGTTTTTGGTGATGATATGGCGTTCTAGGCCGTAGCCCTGACTGCTTCGATGATGAGAACACGAGGCATATCTAACATAACAGAGGAGAAAGTCGAAAGAAAAGAATATGTTGCTTTGGCAAGGGTCCTAAATAAACATCAACATTTGTTAAATGTTTATTATTGCTGGGTTTTCATCATGAAATTGACTTTGAAAACAATTTTAAGTTTTGCCTAATTCATGGCCTTCAAAGGCTTTGTGATGTTTCCAACATAATTCGTTTGGGGTATACGTTTATCACTTGTTTGAAGCTAGATGTATTGTCAGATTGGCGGAGCGGAGTTCTACTTTTCTTTGAGCTTAATTACCAGTACTGTTTCAAGTGTTGTGAAGATTAAGAAAAATATGTTATTGTTTTGTTTGATATTTATAATTCTGCATCATTGCATATTTTTCCAATCATTATTCTGACGATCATATTTTGTTCATAAATTTCATACTTAATCCATTGATCAAGATCAGTTACACAAGACCACCTCCGTCATGAAAATTGGGTAACGTGTTACAGGTTGACAATCTATCTGGACCAATCACAGAACAGATGACAACTGGCTACTTCTCAGTTGCTGTAAAAGACCGGTTTGTTCAGATAACACACATTGCAGCGTAATGGGGTATTTATTGGGATGAATTAAATACATTGCCATACACAATTAACCTTATTTTCTGGGATGTATGATTTACGAGACTACTAGACCACTGTTAGACCATAGTGGTGATATGGATTCTGATAAAGTTACATCTTAAATGATATATCAAGTTTCACCTTGAGGGTCATATCACTGACCTTGACCTAATGACCTCAATGCTGATAATTTACATCTTAAATGCTGTATGGAGTTTCACTTTAAGGGTCATATAAATGACCTTGGCCTGATGACGTTAGTGTTAATACAAATTCTCTCCGGATAAAGTTACAACGCACCTTATGGGTTTTTTGGTGCGTTTTTTCCTCAGTGTAATTTGCCTTTGTTGTTGACTGGCACAAATAGAAGTAAACAACAAACACTGTCTGGCATCCTGTATAATACACTCAACCAATACACCACTATAGCTTCGGGGTCACCACCTCCATCACTCCTAACTCTGAGCTCAGAATTTCTCTTGCTCAGGGGGGTAATTTCATTGGACAACTATTTTTAGCATTGTGCAATACGGGTTCCAAACAAAGCTGTGGTGGTGATTGGGTGTGGGGTGTTTATGATAATAGAATGTAGATATAATGCCCTGGATTACTGAGGATGACCCTGTCGAAGTCCATTGGCATTGGATTTTATGAAACTCATCGACTGGACACATTGAGGATGTTGTCTTCTGCTAACCCTGACGGATGCAAAGAAAAGCAAGATTTTTTTCTGGCTTTCTCCGTCCATGACTGTAATTTCCGTACATTTTATAAAAACATCACAGGTGGTTGTGAAACTTATGCAAAAACTGTTGTCATTAATTTATTAAGTTATTTCATCTGGGAGTAGCTTTAATATCTTTTGACATCCCTAGTTGCAAGGTGATGTTCGTTGGAAGCTCTGCTTGTATACAAATGTGATATGTTGTACTTGGGGTACTGATATTTTAAAAAATCCTTTTTGATTTTTTTCCCCCTGTGCATTTACAAGAACTAAGTAACGAGCCATTACGCGATGTTAGAATGTATATTGTTCCTCATCATTTCCTGATCCGAAAAATCTTGTCGACTCTAAACGTTTTGTTTTATATATGTAAATGTATATCATTGTAATCTGGGGGGCACGGGTGGCCCAGTCGTCTAAGGCGCCGCGATTCGCTGTGCAGAGTTGCGTCCCATGGGCACGCCAGAAACCTATGATTGTGGGTTCGAATCCCGGTTCTCCCCGATTATGTTTCTAGGTTTGTCAGCACCATACCCAGGCTCGTGAGTTTCACCAAAGTCGTAAACGTCTGAGACCTGCATCACTTCTGGCTTTCCTCCCACATTAAGATGACACACTGCGATATAACTGTAATACTGTTAAAAGTGGCATTAAACCCAACTCACTCACTTATTTTAATCTTATTTCACACCTCATGCCAATTGTTTGATTAAACAATAAATTTTGATGTTTTTAATTGATATATTTCCAAATGATGAGAAACAACATATATTTTATGAGTCCTTTCAAGGTATTTCTGTCATTGCAATTTAGGAGAAATAATTGCATGTGTTCTTGCATTTTGCTCAGCTGTTGATGAAATGGTTTTGCTCATTACACGTGTGGTCTTCAACACTATCAATTTTCATGTTCCACATGACTTATCGAGAGGTATTGAATACCTTGTTCACAATGGCTTCATTAGTAGGCTGTTCAATTGTAAAAACTGTATGAGAATAATTATTTTTCTAAAATATGATTTCTGAATATGATTATAG
This sequence comes from Haliotis rufescens, assembly GCF_023055435.1. Taxonomy (NCBI): domain Eukaryota; kingdom Metazoa; phylum Mollusca; class Gastropoda; order Lepetellida; family Haliotidae; genus Haliotis; species Haliotis rufescens. Next base: position 4,194,880 of record NW_025963780.1, read on the forward strand.
ACGGTATTCAGTGTTTTAACATCTGCCGAAATGAAATTGGCTGTTCTTCGTTTCGAAATTGATTTATTGGAAACGAGAATAAAGAGAGTTCCAATATAGGATCACATGTACAAAATATTTATTCATCAAGTAGATGATATATTACCAACAATTATCAGTTGACCAATATTCTCCTGTCATATGTATCATTTTGCCATTCTATTGTCATATTCAGGAAGTAACAATTTCACTGAAAAATGTGATTACAGGTGAAAAGAAGATGTATCACCTGTCAGTTATTTTGTTGTACATTTCACAATGTAACATCTGTCAATCATGTGTCTATAGACGGCACATTGTTACTGAATTGTAGACGCAATGCACGTACTGTTTGTGGATCATTCTCCTGACAGATCTCGAAGTTCATCATAATATTCTCCAAATTAATACTTAAAGTTGCTGAAAATAAGCAGACAGGTAAAAAAAAATAACGATAAAAAAGTGCTGATTTCAAAATATTACGCCATGTGAAATCGTCATTCAAAATCAATTTCCTCTGTTATGGAATCTCACTTCTATGTTGAAGCCATAGAGTCTTGGAGAGTATATGCTTCCAGAAGAATGTTAGCGCCACTGTCATCACTGCTGGAAATGGAAATATTTGGACTGAAGCTTTAGACATTGTCTCTCAGTGCTGCGGGTACCACTGCACCAGTGTTGTATGTCTGTATGCATGTGTGTAGCTTCATTGTACACTGTAGTGTACTGGGTACAACTGCATCGGTCTTGTATGTCTGTACATGGATGTAGGTTGACTGTACTCTGTACTGTACTGTACACATCTTCCCCAGGCAAGGGATTTAACGGACTATATACATGCAATTTCCACCCTTGCTGAACTAGGCTGGAATTTCTGGGCTCGATCGTAGCGCCACCAGTGGCTAATACAAATTATGCTGCTACGTCCCTCCTATTGACCAATCAGATTCCACCTCTCACATCACTTGCATTTACTTAAAAAGTCAGAACCTTGATTAAAATGATGAAAAGATTTGGAAAATATCTATTGATGCTGAGTTGACGGTATATACATGCTTTGCAAATCCTGCAATCAACTGATTATCTGCATGGCAGCTTACAAACCAGATATCAATTTCGTCACGCGATTTTGATTGGACTATGCTTAGACTCCTTAGTCCAGCTAAATATAACTCCATAATTCCAGCCTAGTTTGTCGAGGGTGAAAACTGGACTTTTGTAGTCAGTTAACTCCCTTGCCTTGAGAAGATGTATTCTACAGAGTACCACTGCACCGATCTTGTATGTCTGTACACACGTTTAGCTTGACTACTCTAAGACTGTCCTGTATATCTGTATGCGTGTATGTAGCTTGACTGTACTCGATACTGTACTGTAAGTAGTGTACATACCAATAGCATGTAGGCTGTACCTATATTCACACAAGAAAATGTCATATTTTTATTTTTGTACAGCATAAACAATTTTACAAAAGGATGAAAATAAATGATATACAGAAGACTGAATTTATCATCATTTGTTTTTATTTATTTCATTCACAGCAGGGTACCAGTAGAGAATTCTGGGGCAACTTGGTGCCTCAATAGTCGTGCTTGACTGAGCAGGGTGCCAGTAGAGAACTTGGTGCCACATTAGTCATGCTTGATTGAGCAGGATCTCAGAAGAGAACTTGGTGCCACATATGTCATGCTTGATTGAGCAGGGTACCAGTAGAGAACTTGGTGCCACATTGGTCGTGCTTGATAGAGCAGGATCCCAGTAGAGAACTTGGTGCCTCAATAGTCGTGCTTGACTGAGCAGGGTACCAGTAGAGAACTTGGTGCCACATATGTCATGCTTGATTGAGCAGGGTACCAGTAGAGAACTTGGTGTCACATATGTCATGCTTGATTTAGCAGGATCCCAGTAGAGAACTTGGTGCCACATGTCATGCTTGATTGAGCAGGGTGCCAGTAGAGAACTTGGTGCCACATATGTCATGCTTGATTGAGCAGGGTGCCAGTAGAGAACTTGGTGCCACATATGTCATGCTTGATTGAGCAGGGTGCCAGTAGAGAACCTGGTGCCACATATGTCATGCTTGTCTGAGCAGCAATGGAGGGTGCCAACCCCCTTGTCATACTCCCTGTTAAGTGGTATTCTGGATGCCACACTGCAGTACGCTGGATGCCATGATATGTTTATCTGGTATGCAGATGCCAATATTTTAATGTGTGAAACCTGTAATTAAAGTACTTTTGAACAACTAAATTGGACAAACGTGGAGATTGAAATCCAGGTGATCTCACTTAATGCACAGGATGATTCACAAAATAAATCTTTGGATTCAGAGTGAGTGAGTGAGTTTGGTTTTACGCAGCTTTTAGCAATATCACGGCGGGGGACACCAGAAATGGGCTTCACACATTGTACCCATGTGGGGAATCGAACCCGGGTCTTCGGCGTGATGAGCGAACGCTTTAACCACTAGGCTACCCGACTGCCCCTTGGATTCAGAAGTTGAAAGGGATGTTATCAAACACAATCAGGAAAGGGACAAACTCTCTTAATTACAGCTGCTTATCTTGCAAGAAGCTGTACGTAAAAAAAGGCATGCATAAATCATGGAAATATTTATATTGAACATGACTTAGTAGTCATTATTTTTTGTCAGTGTACTGCAAAAAAAAGTTCATTAGCAAATAAGTGTCAAAACATTTTCTAAGAAAAACTAAAGATTTCTGGGGAAAAAACTTGTAATTCTTTTTGTTATGATCCTTATGTTATTTGTCACATCCTCACCACTCAAATTATATATTACAGAGGTGCGAGTTAGCCTAGCGGTTAAAGCATTCACTTGTCACGCTGAAGACCCAGGTTCTATAACTATAACGGTGAAAAACTATACTCTCACTCACTCACTCACGATATCACTGAATGAAGGTGAGCTTCAGTACCTGTGGTACTCATCCAGGACCATTTGTGGAGCAATGGAGCAATGGAGTGAGTGAGTTGGGTTTAACGCTGCTTTTAATAGTATTCCAGTTATATCACAGCGTGTCCGCTTAATGTAAGAGGAAAGCCCAAAGTGATGCAGGTCTCAGAAAGTTGTGAAACCCACGAGCACGGGTATGGTGCTGACAAACCTAGAAACATAATCAGGGTGAACTGGGATTCGAACCCACAATCATAGGTTCTGGCATGCCAAAGGGAGACAACTCTGCACAGCGAATCGCGGCGCCTTAGACGACTGGGCCACCCATGACCCCGTGGAGCAGTGGACAAGTGTAATGGTTAAAGCGTTTGTCACACCGAAGACCTTGGTGCCATTTGTACAACAGCACCCTGGGTTTGATTCCGTGAATAGGTACAATGTTGGAGTACATTTCTGGGTTCCCAGTGTTCTGGTTTACCGGTAATTACCAGTTTTTTTACTGGTAAAATTAGGCTTGGACCGGTAATTCATGTGACTGCCAGTCCCTTTGGGCCAGCAAATAAAGTACCTTATAATTCTTTGATGTGAACAAATTGATATTCAATGTATCGTACTTTTCGAATAAGTCAGTTTGTCTGTTATTATCAGGGTTTCCAATTGTCTATTTTAAGTGCAAGGAAATAACATTTTTGCTTTGCTTTGAGGTTAAATATATAGTAGTATTTGTTGCGACTTGGTCCCAAACCAAAGTGAAATATTCCAAAAAAGAGAGAAATTGTGACTGAACTTTGAAGTGACTAAGTTAGATGTCATTCAAACAGAGATCACTAGATTGCATATGTCAGCCATAATCATACACTGCATTTAACATGATGTTGAAAGAATTAAAAGCAGGTAATGTTCGTACATATTTTTATTTGTTGAAACTCGTGAAGATCTGGGTTAGAATAGGTCTTCGGCAACCCATGCTTGCCATAAGAGGCAACTATGTTCATAATAGGCGACAAACAAGATCAAGTGGTCAGGCTAGCTGACTTAGTTGATGCATGTCATAGTATCCTGATTGCATAGATCGATGCTCATGATGTCAATCACTGGATTGTCTGGCCCAGACTCCCATCACATAGCTGGAATATTGCCGAGTGCGGCGTTAAACATCAAACAAACAAAGCTGGGACAGACAAAAATTGGGGGGGGATTGGGGGGGGGGGAAGAGACTGGTAGTTTTGAAAAGCCAGCAGGTACACCAAGTCATAGGGCAGGAATGTTGCGAAAAGTGGCATTAAACCTGACTTGTTTACTCATCTGAATCTTTGTGAGCGGAAATGTATCTTTAGGATTATGAATGACAGATTAATGCTCAACAATAGACAATGTCCACATGACTTACTACCCGTGAAGATTCCGGGGTAGAATAGGTCTTCAGCAACCCATGCTTGCCATAAAAGGTGACTATGCTTGTTGTAAAAGGGATCGGGTGGTCAGGCTTGCTGACTTGGTTGATGCATGTCATCGATCCCAATTGCGTGGGTCGATGCTTATGATGTCAATCACTAGATTGTCTGGTCCAGACTAAATTATTTACAGACTGCTGTCATATAGCTGGAATATTGCTGAGTGCGGCGTTAAACAACAAACCAACCAACCAACCAACATAAGCCGTTCTAGCAATTCATGAAGTATTCTTCAAGTATCCTTTTGAAAAGTCAAGTATTATCCAAGTATCCTTTCAGAAGTGAAGTACCGGTATTTCTCAAGTCCTGCATGAGCGTTCTCATCTCAACAATGCAACTCTCCTCCATGAACTGACTGATGAAGGGTTAGACTCTAACACAAGTCCCCTAGTGAAGGACTAGTAGAAGGGAATAGGTCTTTTCAACCAAGTCGGCGAGCCTGACCACCCAATCCCATTAGTCGCCTCTTAAGACAAGCATAGTCGTAAGAAGTGACATGCAATGGGATTCAACAAAATATGTCTGTCTCTCTCTAAGTGAGGAGTAATGGCGATTGATGCTGTGTTCAATATTATCACACTTAAAAAGTGATGTGGATGTGGTATGGACGCAGTGCTTAATAAAAGAAGAAGGGATTCACATATCTGGAAATTTGTTTTACATCTTTATCCGGACGGTATCACAAGAGTCCACTTAAGGGGGGCACCACAGTGATGCTACTCATACTGTAGGGGACCCAAGTATTGCAGTATGTATCGATATGTGAGGTGGGTGTATGAAGTATTGCCGTATGTATCGATATGTGAGGTGGGTGTATGAAGTATTGCGATATGTATCGATATGTGAGGTGGGCGGATGAAGTATTGTGATATGTATCGATATGTGAGGTGGGCGTATCAAGTATTGTGATATGTATCGATATGTGAGGTGGGTGTATGAAGTATTGCCGTATGTGAGTGAGTAAGTGAGTATGATTTTACGCCGCTTTTAGCAATATTCCAGCAATATCACGTCGGGGGACACCAGAAATGGGCTTCACACATTGTACCCATGTCGGGAATCAAACCCAGGTCTTCGGCTCGACAAGCGAACGCTTTAACCACTAGGCTACCTGACCGCCCTTGCTGTATGTATGGATACGTGAGGTGGGCGGATGAAGTATTGCGATGTGTATCGATATGTGAGGTGGGTGTATGAGGTATCGCGGTATGTATCGATATGGGAGGCGGGTGTATGAAGTATTGCGGTATGTATCGATATGGGAGGCGGGTGTATGAAGTATTGCCGTATGTATCGATGTGTGAGGTGGGTGTATGAAGTATTGCCGTATGTATCGATATGTGAGGTGGGCGGATGAAGTACTGTGATATGTATCGATATGTGAGGTGGGTGTATGAAGTACTGTGATATGTATCGATATGTGAGGTGGGTGTATGAAGTACTGTGATATGTATCGATATGTGAGGTGGGTGTATGAAGTATTGCGGTATGTATCGATATGTGAGGTGGGTGTATGAAGTATTGCCGTATGTATCGATATGTGAGGTGGGTGTATGAAGTACTGTGATATGTATCGATATGTGAGGTGGGTGTATGAAGTACTGTGATATGTATCGATATGTGAGGCGGGTGTATGAAGTATTGTCGTATGTATCGATATGTGAGGTGGGTGTATGAAGTATTGCCGTATGTATCGATATGTGAGGTGGGTGTATGAAGTATTGCAGTATGTATCGATATGTGAGGTGGGTGTATGAAGTACTGTGATATGTATCGATATGTGAGGTGGGTGTATGAAGTATTGTGATATGTATCCATACGTGAGGTGGGCGGATGAAGTATTGCGATATGTATCGATATGTGAGGCGGGTGTATGAAGTATTGCAGTATGTATCGATGTGTGAGGTGGGTGTATGAAGTATTGTGATATGTATCGATATGTGAGGTGGGTGTATGAAGTATTGCAGTATGTATCGATATGTGAGGTGGGTGTATGAAGTATTGTGATATGTATCCATACGTGAGGTGGGCGGATGAAGTATTGCGATATGTATCGATATGTGAGGCGGGTGTATGAAGTATTGCAGTATGTATCGATGTGTGAGGTGGGTGTATGAAGTACTGTGATATGTATCGATATGTGAGGTGGGTGTATGAAGTATTGCAGTATGTATCGATGTGTGAGGTGGGTGTATGAAGTACTGTGATATGTATCGATATGTGAGGCGGGTGTATGAAGTATTGCAGTATGTATCGATGTGTGAGGTGGGTGTATGAAGTACTGTGATATGTATCGATATGTGAGGCGGGTGTATGAAGTATTGTCGTATGTATCGACATGTGAGGTGGGTGTATGAAGTATTGTCGTATGTATCGATATGTGAGGTGGGTGTATGAAGTATTGCAGTATGTATCGATATGTGAGGTGGGTGTATGAAGTACTGTGATATGTATCGATATGTGAGGCGGGTGTATGAAGTATTGTCGTATGTATCGATATGTGAGGCGGGTGTATGAAGTATTGCCGTATGTATCGATATGTGAGGTGGGTGTATGAAGTACTGTGATATGTATCCATACGTGAGGTGGGCGGATGAAGTATTGCGATATGTATCGATATGTGAGGCGGGTGTATGAAGTATTGCAGTATGTATCGATGTGTGAGGTGGGTGTATGAAGTATTGTGATATGTATCGATATGTGAGGTGGGTGTATGAAGTATTGCGGTATGTATCGATATGGGAGGCGGGTGTATGAAGTATTGCGGTATGTATCGATATGTGAGGTGGGTGTATGAAGTATTGCGGTATGTATCGATATGTGAGGTGGGTGTATGAAGTATTGCGGTATGTATCGATATGTAAGGTGGGTGTATGAAGTATTGCGATATGTATCGATATGTGAGGCGGGTGTATGAAGTATTGCAGTATGTATCGATATGTGAGGTGGGTGTATGAAGTACTGTGATATGTATCGATATGTGAGGCGGGTGTATGAAGTATTGTGATATGTATCGATATGTGAGGTGGGTGTATGAAGTATTGCGATATGTATGGATATGTGAGGCGGGTGTATGAAGTATTGCCGTATGTATCGATATGTGAGGTGGGTGTATGAAGTATTGCCGTATGTATCGATATGTGAGGTGGGTGTATGAAGTATTGCGATATGTATCGATATGTGAGGCGGGTGTATGAAGTATTGCAGTATGTATCGATATGTGAGGTGGGTGTATGAAGTACTGCGATATGTATCGATACGTGAGGTGGGTGTATGAAGTATTGTGATATGTATCGATATGTGAGGTGGGTGTATGAAGTATTGCGATATGTATCGATATGTGAGGCGGGTGTATGAAGTATTGCGGTATGTATCGATATGTGAGGTGGGTGTATGAAGTATTGCCGTATGTATCGATATGTGAGGCGGGTGTATGAAGTATTGCGGTATGTATCGATATTTAAGGTGGGTGTATGAAGTATTGCGATATGTATCGATATGTGAGGCGGGTGTATGAAGTATTGCAGTATGTATCGATATGTGAGGTGGGTGTATGAAGTACTGTGATATGTATCGATATGTGAGGTGGGTGTATGAAGTATTGTGATATGTATCGATATGTGAGGTGGGTGTATGAGTGAGTGAGTGAGTGAGTATGGTTTTACGCCGCTTTTAGCAATATTCCAGCAATATCACGGCAGGGGACACCAGAAATGGGCTTCACACATTGTACCCATGTCGGGAATCGAACCCGGGTCTTCGGCGTGACGAGCGAACGCTTTAAACACTAGGCTACCCGACCGCCCCGGTGGGTGTATGAAGTATTGCGATATGTATCGATATGTGAGGCGGGTGTATGAAGTATTGCCGTATGTATCGATATGTGAGGTGGGTGTATGAAGTATTGCCGTATGTATCGATATGTGAGGTGGGTGTATGAAGTATTGCGATATGTATTGATATGTGAGGCGGGTGTATGAAGTATTGCAGTATGTATCGATATGTGAGGTGGGTGTATGAAGTACTGCGATATGTATCGATACGTGAGGTGGGTGTATGAAGTACTGCGATATGTATCGATATGTGAGGCGGGTGTATGAAGTATTGCCGTATGTATCGATATGTGAGGTGGGTGTATGAAGTATTGTCGTATGTGAGTGAGTAAGTGAGTATGGTTTTACGCCGCTTTTAGCAATATTCCAGCAATATCACGGCGGGGGACACCAGAAATGGGCTTCACACATTGTACCCATGTTGGGAATCAAACCCGGGTCTTCGGCATGACGAGCGAACGCTTTAACCACTAGGCTACCCGACCGCCCTTGCTGTATGTATGGATACGTGAGGTGGGCGTATGAAGCCGCCATCACCAAACAATCCTCCATTATGGATACATTGAGTGACAACAAACAAACAGTTTATCAAAAGCAGGTGTTTATGTTCGATACATATGTGAAAACAATACATAAAATGTGACAGTAAAAAAAGAGCTCACTAACGTAACAGAATTAAACAAGCATGTGGCTACTCTTGGCGTGAAGAGATCAAAAATGAAGTAAATCGCTGAAAACTAAAGAGAAGCCGTTTGATCCAGTCATGCTGTCATGTGTTGAAATCTGAAACAAATATACAGACATTTAACAATAGATAGGACAAGTCTTTGATTATTCCTAGACAACAAACAAGACAACACATCCTTCAACAGAAGCCTCAAATGCATAGGTTCTCAAAAAGTGAGGTGAAATTGGGTTTAATGTCGCGTCCAAGATTATTGCACTTATATAGCAAAGTGCAAGCACATGTTTGCGTGGCTGCTTGTACTAGTCCGGACTGATGCCGATTTATAGTGCTAGCTCACTGAGATACCATGCCGCAGTTTAACATTAATTCCCACTCAGACACAGTATACTGACTCCAAGCCGACCAGTCCTCGTTTTAGACCCTTTATGCCAGGCGCCAGACAGGGTAACAACAAGTTCCATCTTTCAACGTCTTTTGGTATGACGCGGCCGGAGATCGAACCCCGGACCTTCCGCTCTCAGGGCGGACGCTCTACCACAAGACCACGGAGGAGGCCTAGGTTCTCAAAAACCATGTGACAGAACCAAAGATGCCTGCTGTTTCCACCAAATGAGCATTCCTAATTTTGTATTTTATTTATTGTACCTCCATAAAAAGGCATCATATGCGAACTGATCAATTTCTTTACATATGAATCGAACTAAACCAACCTCATGGAGATTCCTGGCAGAAATGCTCTCCTCAGTAACTTATTCTGACTTTTAGAGACGACCAATGGATTGGGTGGTCAGGTTTGGCGACCAATGGATTGGGTGGTCAGGTTTGGCGACCAATGGATTGGGTGGTCAGATTTGGCGACCAATGGATTGGGTGGTCAGGTTTGGCGACCAATGGATTGGGTGGTCAGGTTTGGAGACTTTGTTGATTGCATGTCATTGTACCCTGACAGAGTTGATCGTTGCTCACAATATCAATCACTGGATTGAACATTGTTAACAGAATGTCGTGGTTGTTTGTTGTCTAACGCCAAACTCTGCAATACACCAGCTATATGACGGTGGTCTGTAAATAATTGTGATTGGTATCATGAGCATCAATCTATGCAACTGGGATACAAGGGCATGCATCAACCAAGTCAGAAACCTGACCACCCAATCCCGTCAGTGGCCTCTTACGACAAGCATGAGTTGCTTAAGATCGGTTCTAACCTGGATCTTCACAGGGGTCAGAATGAAGTGAAACAGTTTGTCAAATATTAATCAAATGGAATAAGCAACTTTCAACATGATAAATGCTGCATGCTTTAGAATTTCTGCATGAACATTTAAAAAAAAGAAAGATATTTATTGTATTTTACATTGCAAGAAAACTCAAGATAAAACACAACAAGACATAATGACTTACAATTTCAGTTGTATTTCCCCTTCAGCTCTTCCACTTTAGCTACATACTGCACCCGGGCCTCAGCTTGAGCAATTCCTGAAACAATAATAATAATAATAATAATAATAATAATAATAATGCAATCAGCAAGGTAGGGCTTCAAGTCATATTTCTATGTATTGGATTAATCTGTTTAACATACACGAAGGTCCATTTTGAGGGTCTACATTTGGCAATACTGAAAACAAAACCATGCCAAATTGTTCCTGGGTTTACGTCACTCCAAACACAATGTATGCTTGAAGCATTGCATTATCTTTACCCTAGTCAATGGATCAGTGTGCAAGTTTTATACCCAGCTCCCTGGGGTGCATACAACCCAAGCTACCTGTAAGGCGCTAGAAGGTTTACAGCCACATTACCATATCACCCTACCGGGTACCCATTCAATGCTGGGTGAACCGAGGCATATCTGGAAGAAAGTCACATGGCCAAGGAGACACCACATGTGCTTCAGTGTGTGGCACGACCAAGGCCCCAGGTCTCTCAGGGGTCAAGCAGCTGCACGGCCCATATCATGATTATCATTTTATTTATTTTTAAAAAGAGAAAAAAAAGGCACCAGTTCACCACAAGACCTATCTATGTGCCAAGTTTGGTAAGGCAATATTGCATGTTTTTCAAAATATGCTCCGTAAATGAGCACTACCCCCATTGTCAATCTAAGTCAAATTTGTTGCTGTGGAAACTCGAAATATTAATTACTAAAAATCCCAAATCAGTAATAGGCACCAGTTCACCACTAGACCTATCTATGTGCGAAGTTTGGTGTAGAAAAATTGTACGGTTTCAAGATCTGCTCCGGGAGCAACATCTTACATGAACAGACGGACTGACACACAGAGAGTGTCCATTTTAATAAGGGATGCGCATCCAAGAGTAAAGGAACTCTAACGGCTGGTGTTTCCAGGTGCTGGAGCACATACCTTTCTTGCTGTCCCAGGCATCCCACTTGGCTTTTCCTTTCAAGTCCAACATGCCAGGTCGGTCTGCAATAAACAGATTTCTGGATCAAACAAAATCAAGGTTTAACATTCCACTCAAGCTAGTGACGTCATATAAAATAAATAGTGACGTGCATGCACATGTGTGTGGCTGCTTGTACTAGTCGGGACTCTTGCTGTGGTGTGCTAGTCGAATGAGATACCATGCCACAGTTTAACATAGATACCCCACTCAGACACAGTATACTCCGAGGCAACCAGTCCTTGTTTTAGCCCCTTAAACATGTTAAATGTAGGACTTACGGACCCCCTTTTAAAATCTCTAATAATCTACAAATTACTATAGATTTTAAAATCCCATATGATAATATCTTCCTTAATCACTTACTTTAAAGAGTGAGTGAGTATGGTGTTATGCCCATGTTAGCAATATTCCAGCAATATGATTTTGTTTGTTTGTTTGTTTGTTGTTTAACGCTGCACTCAGCAATATTCCAGCTATATTATTTTATATGACTGTGGTCTGTAAATAATCGAGTCTGGACCAGACAATCCAGTGATTGACATCATGAGCATCGATCCACGCAATTGGGATACAATGACATGCATCAACCAAGTCAGCGAGCCTGACCCCCCCAATCCTGTTTGTCGCCTCTTACAGCAAGCATAAGTTCCTCCAGACGTATTCTACCCCAGATCTTCAAGGGTCCCAGCAATATGAAGGCAAGGGACAACAGAAATGGGTTTCACATATTGAACCCATGTGGAGAATAAACTTTGAAGAAGCATAGCAAATCAGGCACCAGTTCAGGTTTTGGAAAACAAGATGGCGGCTCCCAACATGCGCAAACACACATTTATGACGACAGGTAGTTTTACTAGAAATGTCTACTAAATTAACAATTTACTGCCACAGAATGTAAACATTTATTAAGATTACAATGGTTATAGTGGACAATGAGAAGGCGGAAAATTTTATCCCAAAACAAGGCATAGAAAAATGAAATAATCTCACTATCTTTAAATCTGAATCATGAATAGCCAGTGTTTCCATTTACAGGTAAATAACAGTTTTATTAGGCTTGGCCTGGTAATTCATGTGACTGCCAGTCCCTGGCGACTGGCAAATAAAGTACATTATAAATCTTAAATCGGTGATATTCATAAAAGTTTATTTTTCGAATGATAAGGTTTCCTCTTGTCTATTTTTAGTGCAAGGAAAAAACATTTTGATTTGCTTTGAGGTTAAATATATACTTGTAGCGACTTAGTCTCGAAATATTGAAAAACAAAAGAGAAAATTGCGACTGAACTATTTAGTGAATGATGTGTAGATCTAACTAAGTTACTTCAGAGATGACGTCATTGCATTGATGTTAAGAGATATTAAAAGAATTAAAACCTGGTAATTTTTTCATACCTCTTTTTATTTGTTGGAAGTTGGGACAGACAAAAATTAGGGGGGACAGGTCATTTTTTGCCAGTCCTAGTGGAAAGGCAGTTTCAAACGCCAGCAGAAACACTGAGTACCACACATTATCGTATTCTTCAGTGAGGTCATGCACTTTCGAAGCAGATAACAATGTTGAGTTGGCGAATGTGTCATAGCTTGAATATCCCTAATCCCACCACTGCTCAGCAATGCGCAGTATCTGTGACATTTCTACTGACAAACTCATCCTGGAAAATTACCAAACTGAGTTTGACTTTGGACCCTTCCACACGGTCAAGCAGGCTTGTTTATCTAGTTGCCAAGTGTAGAATCTATCGCAACAATAGTTGATCAACGTGTTCAATATAGCTACATGACCGTACAAACGTAGGCAGCTGGTTATCTACGAGTATCTCATACAGAGATACACACCCGCAAATTTTGATCACTAAGCTCTCGTGGCCAGTTTCTCAGGGGCTTGTATCAAAACCTTTGCTTGGCAATTACTAGTAACTGTGCTGGTCCTCGCTCTGAATAAGCCACACCCCTCAGTGAAATTAAGCACACAGTCGAGGGGTCTTGGTCATAACCCTAACCTTTCAGATTTGGAGGACCATAGTTTAGACAGCAGCAAACCTCAAATGCCACTCTAAATTTCAAACACTGCATCTGCTCATATTAAAGTAATTCAATCAATGATAAGGCACCTAAACTGACAGTGAGTGAGTGAGTGAGTATGGTTTTACCATGCTTTTAGCAATATTCCAGCAATATCACGGCGGGGGACACCAGATATGGGCTTCACACATTGTACTCATGTCGGGAATCGAACCCGGGTCTTCGACGTGACGAGTGAACGCTTTAACCACTAGGCTACCCGACCGCCCCCCTAAACTGCCAGCCAAAAGAAAGTATACCCCCATGTTTGATGGTTGCTAAAACTGACACAAACAAGGAACGGTTATTCGACCGGGACGTATTTGATACCGGTATCATAGTTGTGTTTTGGACCTTAAGCTCACAGTTTTTTGGCGACTGTTTTCAGCCTAGTATTGTTTGGATAACATTTGTAATTTATTGGTAAAATCCATTTTCAAGAGTATACTTTATTTTGCCTGACAGTTTATGCAAAGACAGAGCCCTCTTTATCATGTTAGGAAGGTATGCTTAAGGCATGAACTAGGGCTGCAACAAATACACTATGAGGTGAATACGATTCATATCACGAATATAGGGTAACGAATAGGAATATTTATTCACGAATACAGTAACAAGAAAGCAGTTGATTTACAATTTATTATATTCAATGAAAAATAACAACATTACCTATTTGACATGGATGGTTAATTATTAATATATTATACATTCATATACCATGTATACTGCATTTATCCAGGTACTAGTATCTGCCCAAATGCCACAATGACCAAATTATATATATGAGTGTTGTCAAGAAATCTCTGCATATGATATGTTCTTAGGGATTTTTTTTAGGTACAGCCAGGGTATGTAGATGCACATGACTGCATATTCATAAATATTCGATTCTAGTGACCACGAATAACAAATTCAATTCATGAATGGATACAGTTCGATTCACCGAATACACGAGTGAATCGTAACAGCCCTAGTATGAACATCAAATAAGTTTTATTTCTTAATGAAAGAATGTTGATCACAACTGCTACAGAAATCACTTAACATCGTGTTTATAAAAATTACGATAAAATATAAATTATAGATTCGAGTTTAAGATACTGCTTATGGATCAATATTCCTTCAAATAGAACCTAGTCATTTCCATGATTAAAGTCAAGATTAACATGTGCTCTGCCTACAGGATGGCTTTTAGAGTTTGATACGGACCCCGTGTCCAAGTCAGGGCCGTCACACTTTCAGGACAAGCTGACTTGGATGTTGTAAGGGCAAGCTTGGTTACTATCAGTTCAAGGCCATTCCATGATAACTGTACGTGGACATTACATGCAATAACTAGTTCTCTTCTGTTGGTTGCCTTTGTTACCATGGTTACATCCCTATTTGCAGCATTTTACCATACAATATTGTGTCCTGAACTCATAAAAATTAAGAATGAATGCAAATAATATCACCTTGCTCCCATTGGATGCAAACGAGTATGGCTGTTGGAATGTTTGAAACATTTCAATTGAAGAATACAACATGTAAATTAATTAGAATCTGATATTATTATTATTTTGTATCATTTCCTGATGGTGCCGAGGTTACACTTGGACCCCCATTTTTGATGCCCAAGTCCTCAAAAACTATCTAGAACCCCACAGACTTGGAAATATAAAAAGAAAGATAAATCTCTGTATTTGGTAATCATTAAGTCAATAGACAGTGCCGGTGTGTAAAATGTGTCCTTCTTTAGTCAATAGACATTTTTTCTTGTGATCATCATGTTCACAGCATACGCCATCTGTCAGTAGTTTCTTAATATCCTATTAAGTGCAACATATATATATTATTGTGTATTATTATAAGTAACAATGTCCCAAACTTCAAGTTCAAATGCTAAAATTAGTAATATCATTTTTTGCTGTAATATTTTCTATCTTTCAAGATTAAATAGCAAACAAAACTTAGCCTATATTCAAACTCGTATCATTTATTGACAATATAAATTTGATGTTGTTAGTAAGTAACGCATCTGTTCAAACACAGTTAGTAGCAATATGTGTTTTGTGTGATCCAACGGAGAGTCAGGTTCCTTTAAAATCACACAAGACATAGTTTTACGTGTATAATATTGCAATGTAATAACCATGATAACATCCGTCAGCAGAGACAGTATCATATGAACACTATCCACCACACAAAATTGCAAATATACTGAATAATTTTTTTTGCGATCATGAATTTTTTAGGGGATAATGCTTGACGAGAACACTGAGAACACAAATTAAGGTATAATCATGATAATGAATAACAAAACTAGTTTTCTTTGCAATGTGAACATCAGAAATATTGGCTAGGGTGTATACAAAGTTCACCAAGGGTTCATCAGCGTTTGTGGTGTTCATCAGTTAAAAGCGTACACTAGGCACCAAACTTGTGGCGAACATGTTCAAAACTGACAATTTGTGTGCAAGTACAAGGGTATCTTTGTCCTTGACCTCAGCAGATGCAGCCTATCGCATGATTCAGAATGAGTATTGACACGATTCAGAAACATGTCAGCGTGAACTGAACATGCAGAAAGAACATGTCATCAGTGCACCCTACTTCTGAACTGGCACTCGCAAATACTGACCAGCTTTAGCCCATATACACCATTTCACACAGTTTTCTAAGACTCTCCTAAAGCAGAGGCTGACAGCATCAGCGTTCCAAATGTATTTTTTGTTAGGATGTTTCTGATTGGCTGTAGTATTTATGTGTGTTGGTAGACAACACTATACGCTTGTCGATTCTATATCTGTCTTATATATCAGTCAGCAAATATACTGCAAAGACACTTGGAATTCACACAAACTTTTAGTTAAACATATCTCTTGTCATTTGAAGGAAACGTAACAAAATTTGTTATTGACGTCTATCCTCAAGACCATGGAAGCAGTCAACAGTCTAACATACATTCATCTCTATCCTTAAGACCACGGAAATGCCGATTTATAGCGCTAGCCCACTGAGATCCAATGCCACAGTTTTAACATGAATACCTCACTCAGACACAGTATACTGACTCCAAGCCAACCAGTCCTTGTTTAAGCCCCTTAATGCCGAGCACCAGGCAGGGAAATAACAAGTACCATCTTTTAAAGTCTTTTTGGTATGATGCAGCTGGGGAGCAAACCCGTACCTTCCGCACTCCAGACAGATGCTGTTACGTGGTATGCAGTCTTGTGACAATGTCAGCATATGTCAGCCCAAGCTCCTTCTTTACACTCTCGGTAACATCGCTGTCACCAGTGTGGGCGCGGCCATTTCAAGAATCTTAAAATTTACCCCATATGTAGTAACGTTTATACTTTTGTTTGTCTTTGGGAATGCCATCATATTTCAATTTGAAAAGGTTTACGACTGACCATGTTTTCCAGATGAATTTACTTTGTTGTTTTGATAATCAGACTGGTTCGAGATTGCAGACTAATGGAAAATCAACCAACTTCTCCCTTACATTCTTACTATATCAATAACACGATAGTTTTAATGAAACAGAAATTCAAATTGACAAACAAAGGAATTTATTTAGCAGCGATAAGTGTATTCGGCGTCACGACAGTCGTCACTTGTTTGTAAACATAACGGTTGCGAGTTTAACTCCAGGCATGGTTGTGGCCACCTATTCACAGTGAGGAGTTTTGACTGGTGGCAGCGATAGTATAGAGAGCTCCGCGAACGGGCTATCGCTGTGAGGAGCTTGATGTCAGCCATGCAAGTTCTAATAAACGCTGATGCTCTAATCTGAGTTGGCTATGACTATCCAGACATGTGCACAGCATACACAGCACGTAACATGCTCTACCACCAGACCACGGAGGTGGTCTTACTACTTGTAAACATCTGGAAGCAATTAATGATACTGGCAACTGTTTATCATTAACTCAACCTGAATGTCAAACAAACCAATTACTGAACAGTCAATTTCGATCTAATTTAGGCCTACCTGTATTGCAATCACCAACTGTTGCTTGTTTGAATAGTGAATAGATCTCCAACATTTCGGAATCTGACGGTTTGGTCTTCAAGTTTTTTACTTCTTCAGCCGCCGTGTTGAATGCCTGTTGGATAATACAGAATGCAATTTCTAAGGCAAAAATAATTAATTTGAAACACTTGTGTGGTGCTAATAGTAGTAAAACAATACTCATTCAACAATAGGGACAGGTATTGGAGGTCTACAGTGTATCACAATATTTTGCGATACACAAGGCTGTATTGCAATATGTATCACGCTACATTGTATAATTCTAAATTTTAAATTCACAAGCTCACTCGCACCACACTGCAATATGTGGTTCATCAATTTTGTCGTCTGTTTTCCGAAGTTTGACGTTCACATTTGAAACAACTGACCAGACCGCCATCTTGGTGCCCCAGATGTTCACGAGGGAAGAATTAACCTCTATCTTTGCGAACTTGCATTTTAAAATTAAAAAACGATATTGTGATGCATATTGTGGAAAGGAGTGAGTGAGTGAGTTGGGTTTAACGCCACTTTTAACAGTATTCCAGTTATATCACGGTGTGTCAGCTAAATGTAGGTTGAAAGCCCGAAGTGATGCAGGTCTCAGACGTTAACCACTTCGGTGAAACTCACGAGCCAGGTATGGTGCTGACAAACCTAGAAAAATAATGGGGGCGAACCGGGATTGAAATGCTATTAACAACACATTTTGAGATATTTGACTGACAAAAAGGGGTGTGGACATTATTCAAGTTGGAAGTAATTTATTTTAGCAAGTGTGTTGTCTTACAGAAAAAAAACATATTATGCTATCGTCGCATCAAAACTCATGATGCACAGGTGCACCGATTAACCGTTTCGCCTCTGAAAAATACATATCTTATATCAGATATAATCAGCAGACTTATTTGCTCTTTAACATTGATTCATAAGGAGTGTTAAACATGTTAAATGAGATAAAAAAAATAATTGCAACGTTGATCAATATACCTCTCATCAACCACACACCCCACCCCTAAAAAGCATTTGCCAAACGAAATCACAGTCAAGCTTATAACTATTACTGTCATTTCCAAATTAGTTCCAGACAACTAGCAAACAATCCCATCAACTGTTATTATCTAGGCCCTACTTTGTTCGTGTTCATTATTAAAGAATACGACCAATACGAAAAATGTAGGTCACACCTAAACAAGACCTATAGATCATGTTGACGATAGATCACACATACATTCTCCGGATCTGATTATGGCTGTGAAGAATATGGATATGTGACTCACTAGGGCGCACTCTCAGACTTCTATACATTTTGGCCTATGCTGAACAGCCTTTCTACCTGCAGTCTCGAGAAATGAAACTAAAGTGCACTTTACAGTCGTCTATCCGTGTCGCAACACAACGAAAGACAATGCTGCTAGATCTAATAACAATTTGCTCTTGATATACTCACTGCTTCGTCTGCCATTGTGTAGGAATGAGAACAGTTACTATGGCCCACGTGCACTATGCTCTAACACTGAATGATGAATGGCGTGACGCTTTGGTTACAGCCTGTGGACTTTGGAGCATTACCTCCCTTTGGTCATTGATTGTCAAGCTCCTCACGCCGATAGCCCCTTCGAGAGTGTAACGAAGGTGTCACGCGCTGAGAAGGAGCTTGATTCATTCGTCCCCACTCGGCCCTTTCCGTAACCTGCAAGAAGAGGCTTGTCCCGGAATAACCCGAGTTGGTCACGATGGTCTAACCATTGTCAACAGGGGGCGCTGGGATAACCAATCACACACTACAGACTGTAGACTGGTTTGCCCGCCCTTGCACTCGTAGCGGTACTATATGCTTTGGGCAGCCGCTTGACAAGTTCTCAGTGTGTGACGCTCGGAGAGCACCGCGAACGCCTCTACGCTGTGAGGAGCTGGATTGTTTGAGGTTACATTCTTTGTACTTCCTCACAAGAGCTACGAACTTGAGAAGATAAATTTACAAAATATATGCCAACTGACAAACGTTATATAATAATGTTACAATTTGAAAAAAATGATGATGTGAATTATAAGGTCAATGTTAAGGAAATAGATCGTATCTATGCCAATTTAGCTTTATTTGAGTATTTTGGAATTAACACACATCTAGATCTTTGTGTGACTGGGTTTTTTCGGTTCATTGGTTAAAATGGTAAAACTTAAGGAGAGGTTTAGTACTATGTTTAAGTTTAACATTTGCTTCAAATGTAATTCGTAAGTAATTATATCTATCCGCAACTAGTATTTTTGTATCACCCACGGTCCAAGTATTCTTTTCTTCTTATTTACCTGATTTGCTAAACACTTCAGTTTTCACTTCATAAGAAATATCATTTTATAGTGATGATATTATTTTTAATACATTTCCTGAGATTTTATTTGATAATATCTCAGTTAGGAGTAGGATCTGTCAACTGAATCCAAGGTCTTCTGAAAGTCTACAAAGCAAGTGTATATAGTCTTTTCTTTTTACTTTTTTTTGAAGAATATGTTAATGTTTGAAGAACTAATTCATTATCTGATGTTCGGTAACCCCTTCTAAATCCAGACCGAATACAGTTTTTTTTCCATGGGTTCCATTATTCTTTCATATCCAGGTTCTTGTTTTGCTAAGGTTTCCAGTTGTTCCAGCGGAGTTTGTTTATATACACGTTGTTTTCTTCTGAGTAACTTTTGGATGTTTTGGATATTTTTTGTTGCAAAAAGGACCCTATTATTACTTGATATATTGTTTTCTCATTGAACTGGTGATAATTTCCTCCATATTACGTTTTGCCTCTTAACATTCAACATCATACCGTTGTTCTTTTTGGTACATTTGATTTATTTTTGCAAGGCTTTGTTGATAATTTGTTGACGGTTTATCAGAGAAGGCACCAACGAGTCCTCCACATTCAGAACTATCTTGTGGGTTGGAGGTTAACATAAAATTGTTAATGACAGTTTGAATATTTAAGCTAGAAGTAGCATGTTCAACTCATAGTTTCTCTTGTAATAGAGCATCCAACGTATTCCACTATTCTTTTATTTATGAACTTGCCAAATAGTTAACCCAATCAGCTGCTGAGCGCAATACCCCGGGTAGTTGTTAGGGTCAATCATATCACCCTGCTTATGTAATGAGGTGATAAGCGAGGTTGCCCAGCTCTGTGGGCAGTGACTACTATTTAAGACATCATTAAACAGTTTAACCAACTTGCCTATCAATGTACAATACATTGATTTAAAAATATTCATTCATTAGGTTATCTTCGCCTGGACTTTTGTCTGTTTTGAATTGTTTCATAAAAATGAGTATTTCATAAGCTGTTATTTACAAATATGCATCTCTTTGTTTAAGGGTTATAAATATTCCTTAAGTGGTTTGTTAGCTCCTCGGGATCAGGATAAACAAATTCTTTCTGGGATGAAATTCTAATGTTTTTTTAATAATTTCCAGAATTGTTTTGGTTCACACACACACACACACACACACACACACACACACACACACACACACACACACACACACATATTATATATAACTACGGTTATAGGGACCACACATTTTAGTTCGTTATAACCGTAGTTCGTTTTAAGCATATATGCAGCATATAGACAGCATATGAAAGGGACCTAAAAAACAGTTCGTTATATCCGCCAGTTCGTCATAAGAGTTTTCGTTATGAACGTAGTTTACTGTATTATTATTGTACTGTTAAAAGGCATTTTAACTTTTCATATGTGTCATTCACATTGTGAATATATCAAATGACCACCATTCTTTCTTCCACGCAATTGGGATACGATGATGCGCACGTAAAATACTTGCGCATCCGCGGTGACAACCGATGATATTCCATTTACATGTACCAATGCTTCGCTAAATAAGACCACTTCATTCAATGTACTTAATCCATCACCGTTTTAAACGCAGAATATTTGTATATTTAAATTTACGGCTAATCTAGTCAACAATCGCCAATGACTAGAGGTATGATGTAAATCCTACTGGGGAACCATGCAGGTAGCAAAGGTGCTGTAAGTCCCCATGGTCCCTGGTATGGTGGCCTAGTTATTGGTGATCTATTGGTGATCTGTCAAAATCTGTCTTTTTTATTGTTCTAAAACTAGTTTTACAATTATTACCTGTGATAATATTGCTGGATGTTGTACTGTCCTACGATGCATGTTTTTAATATATAATATAACTCAAGTCACGATATGGCTGAAATAGTGCCGATGTGACTTTAAATATTAACTCACCCACTCACTTCGCTAAGAGATCAAATGCGCCGACTGTTCTTTATTCAAGAATTAAACGAGTGGGAGATGTTTATCGTACAATAAAACACCGCAAGGAGAATAAACCACAAAATGGCGCATCTAAATCCGTTATCGGAGAAATAGTTTCTTTAAATTTGTAGAGTAAGTGAGTAAGTATGGTTTTACACCGCTTTTAGCAATGTTCCAGCAATATCACGGCGGAGGACACCAAAAATGGGCTTCACATTGTACCCATGTGGGGAATCGAACCCGGGTCTTCCGCGTGACGAGCGGACGCTTTAATCACTAGGCTACCCCACCGCCCCTTAAATTTGTAGAACATTTGAATGTTGTTACTTGGAAGAAATATGGCAAGATGATGTCAACTATCCCTGGTGCCCAGGCTAATCCCAAAAACATTCAATCCACGGTGCCAGTGTCACCACAGTCACAAACTTGTCCGAGGCTGGCGTTGGTTCCCTACGAGTTATGTTTGTCTCTCAGGTGAGGTGAGGTGAAATGGGGTTTAACGTCGCGTCCAAGATTATTGCACTTATATAGCGACGTGCATGCACGTGTATGTGGTTGTGTGGCTGCTTGTACTTGTCCGGACTGATGCCGATTTATAGTGCTAGCTCACTGAGATACCATGCTGCAGTTTAACATGAATACCCCACTCGGACACAGTATACTGACTCCGAGACGACCAGTCCTCGTTTTAGCCCCTTAATGCCGAGCGCCAGACAGGGTAACAAGAAGTACCATCTTTTAACTCTTTTGGTATGACGCGGCCGGGAATCGAACCCCGGACCTTCCGCTCTCCGGGGGGACGCTCTACCAGTAGATCACGGAGGCGGTCGTCTCTCAGGACAAAAGAATAAGCAATCCTTGAAAAGTTTCATAACCACACACATGTCCATCTGTTACTCATGTAACAATATACAACAGTCAATGGAACCGGTCGCTGTTGCTCTTCCTCCGCCTTGTTCGTCCCACGTCGACGCCAATTCACGTTTTAAGATATTTTATGTGAGGCAAGAATATTTAAGTGCCTTTCAAAAATAAGCCCCAAGGACTTGGCCCCTATGAAACTGAGTACCAGAAAGAAGACCCGGCGTAGAATAGGTCTTCAACTATTATGTCGTACTCCCCCGTGAGTATACGGGATAGAATAGGTCTTCAACAACCCATGCTTGCCGTAAAAGGCGACTATGCTTGTCGTAAGAGGCGACTAACGGGATCGGGCGGTCAGGCTCGCTGACTTGGTTGATGCATGTCATCGTGTCTCAATTGCTAGGATTGATGCTCATGATGTCAATCACTGGAGTGTCTGGTCAAGACTCGACTATTTATAGATAACTGTCATATAGCTAGAATAGTGCGGCGTTATACAACAAACAAACAAACAAACCAGAAAGAACTGTTTCTGGGTCTTTGTGTGGTTCATGCTTTCTATAGACATTTTGAAGTCGATACCAAGCGACAATTAATGCATTTTGTTTGGATACAATTGAAGCTGTCGCTCAATAGTGTGTATATTTCAACCACGACAAGAAATATTAAAATTATCCACAAAAAGGCGAGCTTCTCTTCTAAAAAGCTTACAACTTTTGAAAGACTGCATTTTCATTCTCAACAATGCGACAGAAAAAATACTATCTTGTGAGACACCATGAACCCGATTATAAAAAAAATCATAATCATGTAAATCCAATACAATGCCTTGCTTCCTGGTAAGAATCATAGGGTTTCTGAAGATTGAAAAATATTGATGCTACGTGTTGTTTATTTATAATACCATTCTCAACAATATACTTATATACTGAACCAAATTAAAAACTTCACAATCCTAAATTTTTAACATTTTGACCAGTTATCACTGTGGGCCCTTATTGTGTATTTAAACAGTAATGGCCACGCATTGTCTTCAGATAACACCCGTTTTTGTGCAGGTGAATCGATCAAAATCATGTGCACAGCACTTCAGTGGCAAAAGTGGTTTTTCACGTGCAACTGGTCACTTGGCCATAATACCGCGACGTCACATGCAGAGGATCGTCAGATTGTCTTACGTCACCTCCGTATCCGATTTTTGACGGCTACATCAACCAGAAATGAACTGATTAGGGATAGACTGAGTGCGCAAACTGTTCGAAACCGCCTGAGAACTGTTCACCTTCAAGCACGACGGCCATACTGCGGGCCGATTCTGACGTCAACGTCAATTGTGGGCACAGCGACACTTACGATGGACTCGTAAGGAATTGGAATCTAGTTGTCTTCAGTGATGAATCCCGATTTAATCTTCGATTTGCTGATGGTAGGGCGAGGGTGTGGAGGCGCCGTCATTAACGTTACGCCCAGTGTCGTGTACAGGAAGTTGACAGATTTCGAGGCGGAAGTGTCATGGTGTGGGGTGCTTTCTGTGGCAATGCACGTTCCAGATTTCTTGTCATCCGTTGCAACCTCAACGCTGCTGCTTACCGCGACCAGGTACTGGCACCAGAACTTCTGCCTTTTATGGCAGCACATGGACCCGGTTTGATCTTCCAACACGACAATGCCAGACCCCACACAGCAATTTTGACAAGGAATTTCATTCAGAATGCGGGAGTCAACGTCATGGACCGCAATCCCATCGAACACGTCTGGGGTGCTCTTGGCAGAAGTCTGCGCACTCTCCAGAACCAACCACAGAATTTGCAAGATCTTGGCACCATTTTGCAGCAACAATGGCGTCGTCTTCCCAATCATGTGTTCACAAGCATCACAAGGTCCATGCGGAGGCGTTGTGTGGCAGTTGTCAACGCACATGGTGGCCATTCTTGCTACTGAACTTGTGTGACATCAGATTCTCGTGCTTGGGACTTATGATTTAAACTGTTGATGTTATTACCGAATACCGTAGGTGCTTGGAACAAAATAAACCAAACCGCGACAACGCGACCGTGCGACAAATGACAAAAATGTCACGTTATTACTTGTTTTGTAAGGTCAACGATACGACAACGCGACAATGTCCCTTCTAGGATTCCATACATACAGGCATATTTGCTGGATCTGTTGCCGTTGTGGAATATGCAATAAAATATTAATAGCAAATAAATATATAAAAGTTTGCTGCCCTGAAAACCTCTAAAATGAGCTTTTTATTGCTCCTTTTGTGCTACATCACTACACATGACTCAGGGAACAGGCATGGATGTGACGTCACTATACATGACTCAGGGAACAGGCATGGATGTGACGTCACTATACATGACTCGGGGGAACAGGCATGGATGTGACGTCACTACACAAGACTCAGGGAACAGGCATGGATGTGACATCACTACCCATAACTCAGGGAACAGGCATGGATGTGACGTCACTACACAAGACTCAGGGAACAGGCATGGATGTGACGTCACTGCAGATGACTCAGGGAACAGGCATGGTTGTGACGTCACTGCACATGACTCAGTGAAGAGGCATGGTTGTGACGTCACTACACATGACTTAGGGAACAGGCATGGATGTGACGTCACTACACATGACTCAGGGAACAGGAATGGTTGTGACGTCACTGCACATGACTCAGGGAACAGGGATGGATGTGACGTCACTGCACATGACTTAGGGAACAGGCATGGTTGTGACGTCACTACACATGACTCATGGAACAGGCATGGATGTGACGTCACTATACATGACTCGGGGGAACAGGCATGGATATGACGTCACTGCACATGACTTAGGGAACAGGCATGGATATGACGTCATGAAACCCAGACATGAAAGAAAGAAGCTCACGGTGTCGGTCGTGCTTTGAAGTCAAATGTCGATTCTTTGTCGGTTTGGCTTGAGACACACAACAAAACAAATGAACAAATGCTTGAATCCAGTTTTTTTTTTGCAAAACAAAAATTACACATCAAGTTTTACTTTTTGTGACATGCATCTACTTCCGACTTACTTGACCTTGCGTTGGTGTGTCAATTTTGATCAAGGTCACAGATCTCAAACTTGAAGCGACGGTCCCTAAAAATGAGATAATTGTATGAAACACATTAATATTTATGTATGTACGTTTCCTCAGTTTAATCTGCGAAATATACACGAAAATTGAGAATATATTTAAGAACAGTAATATATACACACAAAAGTAATTGAACATCTTCTATTTATTTTAATGTGGTTTACCCATAGACAGGTCACTCTGAATTCGATTTTCGTACAATAAATTAAATTCCAGTAGTGACGGATTTTGCTATATAAATATACTTACATATAGGGGATTTGTATGTTTATTTACTGACCAATAACTAGGATCTAACTCATAGCTCCAACCGTGTCGCCACCTTATCTTGTCAATGTCGCATCATAGTTTCATGTTGTAGCGATGTCCCACACATAGTTTCACAAGTTCATACTGAAATATGGAACGAAGACAACTCACTCTTCCTTGTTCTCGTGGTAGCCGTCGACGCCGCGCATGACTTTCCCGGAAGGCACAACGTAGTCCATGTGCTCGTCGAAGTTGTTGACGTAAGCCGTGAAGTAGCAGGACCCAGTTATGTAGCCTGCGTTGAAGCATTTGATAATAATAATAATAATAATAATAATAATAAGAAGAAGAAGAAGAAGAAGAAGAAGAAGAAATGTAGATAATACATGGAATTTAATGAGGCTGCCCAACGCATTGTCAGTTGATGCCCAGCTTTGGAACAAACGCAGTGTAATAATAATAACAACAACAACAACAACAACAATAATAATAAATTATCATCTTATCTTAAAATGCACTCTGAAAATCTTGAATCCAACATGGCTGCCAAACCATGTGACCAAAGATCAAGGTCAATTAACATAAAATGTCAAGTACCTAGAGCAGAAGAAAAAATGTAAAGTTTGACAGTTATTGAGACCCATCAGGAAATAAGGGAGCTTGTGGGTGAAAACAGTACATTTTGATTTCTAATTATATTTTAGAATTAAATACAATTTTGTATGCATTGCGGAGATACATGGCATCACACATTTGGACTAATTTTCTGCAGAATCCCATTGAAATAATAAATGTTGTTGTAGTTGTTGTTCTTGTTGTTGACTGATTAAAAGAAAGTAGATATGTATGCTGAAATGTTTTGAAATAATGTTTTTTATTACATTTCGAACTAACAAGAGAAATATTAGATGTATTTGTACAGTTCCATACATGGCGATTTTTTACGAAGGTAAGTTGATGTCAAACGTCTTTCTTTATGAGGGGGCACGGGTGGCCCAGTCGTCTAAGGCGCCGCGATTCGCTGTGCAGAGTTGCGTCCCTTGGGCACGCCAGAAACCTATGATTGTGGGTTTGAATCCCGGTTCGCCCCGATTTGTCAGCACCATACACGTGCTCGTGGGTTTCAGCGAAGTGGTAAACGTCTGAGACCTGCATCACTTCGGGCTTTCCTCCCACATTAAGCTGAAACGCCGTGATATAACTGGAATACTATTAAAAGCGGCGTTAAACCCAACTCACTCTCTCACTCACTTTCCTTATGACGGCACTACAAAACTGTATCCTAGGGTGCGTTGCAAGCCACGAATCGCTTAGAGAAAGCAAATTAATCGCTCAACCCGGGGTCAGCATCGGTTTGAAGCGCTTGCGCGTTATTCCAAAATGGCGGCGCAACTATCGCTCACATGCTCAAATGTAGAACGTAATAGAAGAGGCTTGGTGACGAGCTGTTGAAATTTATGACTACTTTGAAGATGTGGAGCAGACTGAGGATGATGGAGTGTTAGCTACCTTTGCTAATTTCCCTGTTGATCTAGTCAAGAATTTCTTGTTCCGCTGTCAAACATCAGCCGAAGCGATCTCAACCAGCGATTGTTTCGCTTGCAAGTGGCTGAAGTTAGGCACTGTTGGAAGGAGAATCGCTGTACATAGCCTGCAAGCGGTTGGCGCTTTGCAACGCACCCCAAGTACCCATAAGGTCCCTTTTTTCTCCTGGCGGTTCATAATTTGATTCGCGGTTGCGGATCATTAGGGGTAATATGTCTTCACAAATGCAATCTCATTAAAATCACATCTTAGTTCTCGCTACCGCTAAACAAAGATCTGAGGACATCCCATTGTCACGTCAGACCGACCTTGCGCGAACTTTGACCGACCAATGGAATGACCAATCAGAAGGCAGCTTCCTCGTGCTTTACGGCAGAAATTTCAAATTGGAGACTACGCTTCGAAAGATATTTTGACAAATTCTCGATTACAAATTTGAAACCTGAACAAAAAAAAACACATGCTGGAATGGTCTAGATTGTAAGGATTCAGTCGTTAAACCCGTAACTATCGTTCGGAGTACCCTATGTTAAAGTGTTTGAGATTGCATGATTAGAAATCACATTCCGACTGTCACTTTCATAATTTGGTAAGCGACGTACTGATTGGTCGGATGAAAGGTCGTTCTGACGTGACCCTTAATGGGATGTCTTCAGATCTTTGTTTAGCGGCAGCGAGAACTAAGGTCTGTATTTAATGAGATTGTCACAAATGAATTTTTTTATAAATTATTTGCATCCCATTTAATCACTGGTCATTGTGTATGTATAACGGCGGTTACAATAGGGCGCTTCGTCTATTTCTCCTTTGTCTCTAATCGCATACAAGAGAGGTCCCAAGACTGAACAGGTTGCCTAGGCTACCGTGCTTAGGGGGTAAACCGCTTTCAACTGATTCAGTTTGAATCCTGGCATTAGCTGTGGTTACTGTGTCCCCTCAGTCTTTCACCACATTTAAAGGGGGGCTACCGTCCATGGCTTGGTGCCAATTTCATATCCAGGTCGCCCTTGTTCAAAACAACCTTAGCACTACGACTGCCGTAAGTCTATATTGATGTATGGGAGTTACGATCACCTAAGCGCTAAGGTCGCTTTGTACATAGGGTAGGGTAAGGTGTAGTATTTAGTGCCACGTGTGAAACTGGGACATAATAATTGTGTAATTGAGTGACTTGAATCCAACTTGCTACAATCGCCATTAGGTCACATCGCGTTGAACATCCACGATTACCTGGTATTTCGCAGCAGTAGAACTTGAAACGACGATCTTCATAATGGTTGTCATGGACACTACTTATTCCCGCTACGATGCCATCACGTGCACATTGGAAGGTCAGGGGTTGATCAAATTCATTTACGTAGCCTAGGAAATGGAAAGTAGCCATTATTGATGGAACAGATAACGACAATACGTTGTTTCGATCCTCGATAATTGAGAAAATGAACACAGCTTTTTCTTTTTAATTAAACAAATATTCAAGTCAAAAGAGATTATTGTCGTACAGATTTCCTTTTCGACCCGACCGCCTCCGTGGTCTAGTGGGAGAGCGTCCGCCCGGAGAGCGGAAGGTCCGGGGTTCGATCCCCGGCCGCGTCATACCAAAAGTCATTACCCTGTCTGGCGCTCGGCATTAAGAGGCTAAAACAAGGACTGGTCGGCTCGGAGTCAGTATACTGTGTCCGAGTGGGGTATTCATGTTAAACTGCGGCATGGTATCTCAGTGGGCTAGCACTATAAATCGGCATCAGTCCGGACTAGTACAAACAGCCACACAAACACACACACGTACATGCACGTCGCTATATAAGTGCAATAATCTTGGACGCGACGTTACACCCCATTTCACCTCACCTCACCTTTTCGACCCACTTACCATTTTGTTGTCAAATTTGGCAGATTTGTAGCAAGTGTGTTTTTCCAAATGATTGTTTCGTTCCCCCCTGTCAGTTCACTATGGAAAGCAGCAACTCTTGCCCCGACTGACGCCATTGACACCACTGCTCTCTTTATGACAGAATCTTGGAACCAGTCTGGTTGTAATCTGTCTATTGAGGCTTACCTGTCTATAGTAACTTACCTGTCTATAGTAACTTACCTGTCTATAGTAACTTACCTGTCTATAGTAACTTACCTGTCTATATTGGCTTACCTGTCTATAGTAACTTACCTGTCTATAGTAACTTACCTATCTGTAGTAACTTACCTGTCTATAGTAACTTACCTGTCTATAGTAACTTACCTGTCTATATTGGCTTACCTGTCTATAGTAACTTACCTGTCTATAGTAACTTACCTCTCTATAGTAACTTACCTGTCTATAGTAACTTACCTCTCTATAGTAACTTACCTGTCTATAGTAACTTGCCTGTCTATAGTAACTTGCCTGTCTATAGTAACTTACCTGTCTATAGTAACTTACCTGTCTATAGTAACTTACCTCTCTATAGTAACTTACCTGTCTATAGTAACTTACCTGTCTATGGTAACTTACCTCTCTATAGTAACTTACCTGTATATAGTAACTTGCCTGTCTATAGTAACTTGCCTGTCTATAGTAACTTGCCTGTCTATAGTAACTTACCTGTCTATAGTAACTTACCTCTCTATAGTAACTTACCTGTCTATAGTAACTTACCTCTCTATAGTAACTTACCTGTCTATAGTAACTTGCCTGTCTATAGTAACTTGCCTGTCTATAGTAACTTACCTGTCTATAGTAACTTACCTCTCTATAGTAACTTACCTGTCTATAGTAACTTACCTGTCTATAGTAACTTACCTGTCTATAGTAACTTACCTGTCTATAGTAACTTACCTCTCTATAGTAACTTACCTGTCTATAGTAACTTGCCTGTCTATAGTAACTTGCCTGTCTATAGTAACTTGCCTGTCTATAGTAACTTACCTGTCTATAGCAACTTACCTGTCTATGGTAACTTACCTGTCTATAGTAACTTACCTGTCTATAGTAACTTACCTGTCTATAGTAACCTACCTGTCTATAGTAACTTACCTCTCTATAGTAAATTACCTGTCTATTGTAACTTGCCTGTCTATAGTAACTTGCCTGTCTATAGTAACTTACCTGTCTATAGTAACCTACCTGTCTATAGTAACTTACCTCTCTATAGTAACTTACCTGTCTATAGTAACTTGCCTGTCTATAGTAACTTACCTGTCTATAGTAACTTACCTGTCTATGGTAACTTACCTCTCTATAGTAACTTACCTGTCTATAGTAACTTACCTGTCTATAGTAACTTACCTGTCTATAGTAACTTAACTGTCTATGGTAACTTACCTGTCTATAGTAACTTACCTGTCTATAGTAACCTCTCTATAGTAACTTACCTGTCTATTGTAACTTGCCTGTCTATAGTAACGTGCCTGTCTATAGTAACTTACCTGTCTATAGTAACTTACCTGTCTATAATAACTTACCTGTCTATAGTAACTAACCTGTCTGTAATAACTTACCTGTCTATAGTAACTTACCTGTCTATAGTAACTTTCAAAATATTTCCCGTATTTAAAAAATGGAGGCTCCCAAAATACAATCTGACCTCGACGATGTCAGACACGTGCATTTAACTAACAGTGGGGTTAAGTTTGGTATTTCCCAGATATTCTCACAATGTTCACATCGATTTTCTCCCAATACCGATTGTCATATCACATTCGGATGTGATCTTTCGACCACTGCGTTTATCTACGTTCTATTGTTTTTTTGCGATTTATCGCGTAGCTGTCTTGTATTTGTCTATAGAAGATAGCTACGCTATACATCATAAAGAACATTGAAGAACGAAGCGTGGTTTATTTCACGATAAAACATTGTTCTATCATGACGTCATTTCTGGAGATTCGAACACGCGCTCGCAACTCGTGGTCGTTGTTTATCGTTCAATAAAACACTGCAGGGAGAATAAACCACTCGGGGCTGTACGTCTCATGGTTAGTTACCCCCACTCGTTGTTTATTTCTTAAATAAACTAGTGTCCAAAAGAAACGATACCACCTGTTTGCAACGACATAAAAGAAAAACTAAACAATGCAGAAGTTTAGGATTGGTGTTATGCTTTTGAGAAATCCTTTCACAACATCTGTACAAAATTTTCATTTCAATAAAATCTGTACAACCAATATGACAAGCCTTTAAAGATGGGTGGGGTCGAAAAATGAACATTTCGTTAGAGCACTGATCACAGAAACAACGGGAAATGTCACACCACACGTCTCAAAGTCAAGTCAGTAGCGGGTATGTCATCCGTGAGCATCAATACATGCCAGAACACGCCTACGGACTGATGACGTTGGGAGTGATGCGTTGCCATTCCTCGAGGAGACATCGTTCCAAGTCCTGGACGTTGACTGGAGGCACACGGCGACGTCGGATTTGCCGATCGAGGTGGTCCCATAAGTGCTCGATGGGATTCATGTCCGGTGAACATGCGGGCCATGGCAAAACCTGTACGTTGGCGTTGGCAAGGAAGTTCTGTGTCAATCTTGCTGTGTGTGGCCTTGCATTGTCATGTTGGAAAAGGAGTCCACGAGGCTGTTGCTGAATAAAGGGCACCACAACAGGCCGTAGGATGTCATCAAGATAACGCTGTGCATTCAGGTTTCCACGAATTACGACAAGCATCGTTTTGACGTCACCATATATGCCACCCCAAACCATTAACCCTCCACCTCCAAACGGCCGGACCTGTTGGATACAGTTAGGCGCCAAACGTTCACCAAATTGTCGGTATACAAGCTGCCGTCCATCGTTTCTGAAGATGAGGAATCTGCTCTCATCCGAGAACATAACACCTGCCCAGTCCCGCCGTTGCCAACGTCGAACTCGCCTGGCCCAGATCAGTCTGTTGTTCCGGTGTCGAGGCGTCAGGAGCGGTCCGCGGTAGGGATGACGTGGCCGGATACCATACTGCCGTAGTCTCCTGTAGACGGTCTGTCGACTGATCCTGTGTCCCAGTGCTGTAGCCGCCGTGGACGTCGCTGTTACGGTGCGGTTCCTCAGGTGTAATACCCGGATGTAACGATCTTCACGGGGCGTGGTTACTCGTGGTCTTCCACTCCTGGGCCTGTCTGACGTCTGACCTGTCTGGCGTAACCGCTGCATCAACCTGGTGATAGTGATGCGTGCGCAGCCCATCCTTCTGGCGACGTCGACGTGTGACGCGCCTTGTTGGACCATTCCAACGGCTCTCTCTCTCTCGATGGCTGTCAAACGTGGCATATCTTGTGTTCTTTTTGTTGCTGTGATATCAACGTGTCTGATCAGCCGTTTTATACAGTTTTTCTGCACGTGCAGAACATGCTAGAGAGGGAAATGTCACTTTCACGAAATTAATTTTTTTCCCGGAAGCGATCACGTGTTCCCGGTATTTTTTATCGACTATGCTGTGTTTGGGATGTGCAATACGAATTGGCATGTTTTCATACTTGACAATTCACTTAGTAAAAAACAATTTTGAAAATAAGTTGGTATCGTTCCTTTTGGACACTAGTTTAGTAGCTTACCTGTCCATACTGGCTTACCTGTCTATAGAAGCTTACCTGTCCATTCACAATTGGTCATCTTAGCATCGTGATGAGGCGGGGCTCTACAGGAGAAATCCCACACTCTGTCTTCAAAGTGGTTGTCATGGCTACTGATTACATGGACCAAAGAGGTTTCGAGTGGACATGTGAAGGTGAATGCTTCATCGAATTGGTTGATCCATGCTGTCACGTGACAGAGGAGTAGGCAGAGAACAAGCTGGAGTAAAGAGATCAACGGTGTTGAAGTAATCGTGCCTGGACAAAACACACAAGTGGTCAATAGCGTCAGCAATTTTTAAAGACATCGTGTAAGACAAAACACACAAGTGCTCAATAGGTCTAGGTTTCAGCAATTTTTAAAGACATCGTGTAAGACAAAACACAAAAGGGGTCAATAGGTCTAGGTTTCAGCAATTTTTAAAGTCATCGTGTAAGACAAAACACACAAGTGGTCAATAGCCTCAGCAGTTTGGATAGTCGTCGTGTCTAGACGAAACAAACAAGTGGCCAATAGCGTCATCAATTTGTAAAGTAAACAAAACACAAAAGACTTCGCAGTCAGTAGCGAGAGCACACTCCTTCTGAGGCGATGTGACAATGTGTCGGTCATATGGAGTTTACATTCCTGGATTGCCCATAAGTAGTTGTAAGATGCAAGATTTCTTTGGTCCATGTTTCTGGCACAGGTCTCATAAACTAATGTATGAAGAGAGTTTTACGATTTACAAACGTGTTTCATATAACGCTAGTTAAATGAACGCACCCACAATCATGACGATGACCATTGCAACCTAAATATGTGGTACGTAAAACATAACCGACCTTCCCCAACGATTCCATTGCACCTTTTAAACACAATGCATTTAGTCTGAGTATATAACATCTGGTAAGGGCTGGATTCCTCCTGTCTAGTTGATAAGGGATTAGGCCATACTGCGACATGCATATATTCTTATATAATAGGTGTAGCTTTCAAATCTTATCAGTAATTGCACCAGGATAGGTTTTGATTTTCGCAGTTATTGTAATGGGATTCCAGATTTGGAATATATTTCTGTCATGTCATGCCCTGTCAGAATTCTGTCGGAGGACAGCCCACATGCAGGTCCTATACGTTTACAACCTTGGAGTATATTTTTGTCGTGTCATGCCCTGTCAGAATTCTGTCGGAGGACAGCCCATTTGCAGGTCCTATACGTTTACAACCTTGAAGTATATTTCTGTAATGTCATGCCCTGTCAGAATTCTGTTGGAGGACAGCCGGTTTGCAGGTCCTATACGTTTACAACCTTGGGTATATTTCAGTTATATCATGACCTGTCTGTATATTGTTGGAGGACAGCTCAGATGCAGGTCTTACACGTTTACAACCCTTGAGCATATTTCAGTTATATCATGACCTGTCTGTATATTGTGGGAGTACAGCTCAGATGCAGGTCTTACACGTTTACAACCCTTGAACATATTTCAGTTATATCATGACCTGTCTGTATATTGTGGGAGTACAGCTCAGATGCAGGTCTTACACGTTTACAACCTTGGAGTATGTTTCAGTTATATCATGACCTGTCTGTATATTGTGGGAGTACAGCTCAGATGCAGGTCTTACACGTTTACAACCCTTGAGCATATTTCAGTTATATCATGACCTGTCTGTATATTGTGGGAGTACAGCTCAGATGCAGGTCTTACACGTTTACAACCTTGGAGTATATTTCAGTTATATCACGACCTGTCAGAATGTTGTTGGAGGACAGCTCAGATGCAGGTCCTACACGTTTACAACACCTGGAGTATATTTCAGTTATATCACGACCTGTCAGAATGTTGTTGGAGGACAGCTCAGATGCAGGTCCTACACGTTTACAACACCTGGAGTATATTTCAGTTATATCACGACCTGTCAGAATGTTGTTGGAGGACAGCTCAGATGCAGGTCTTACACGTTTACAACCTTGGAGTATATTTCACTTATATCACGACCTGTCAGAATGTTGTTGGAGGACAGCTCAGATGCAGGTCCTACACGTTTACAACCTTGGAGTATGCTTTGGGGTCATGCTAAACATGCTAAACATGCTATTCATTCGGAAGCTTTGGTGGGTATCGTTACTGATTCTCTGATGTTATCAAAAATTACACCATGACCGAGTGAGGTGAAGTTAAATGGGTTTAAACGTGGTGTCCAAGATTATAGCGACGTGCATGCATGCATGTGTGTGTGTGGTTGCCTGTTCTAGTCCGGACCAGTGCCGATTTTATAGTGCTAGCCCCCCGAGATACCATGTCATAGTTTAACATGAATAACCCACACACAGAAATCCTACTCCGAGTCGACCAGTTCTTGTTTTAGCCCCTTAAAACCGAGCGCCAGGCAGGGTCACAACAAAAACCATCTTTCAACGTCTTCTTGTATAACGCGACCGAGGAACGAACCCCGGACCTTCCGCTCTCCGGATGGACGCTCTACCACTAGAACACGGAGGTGATCTACACGATTACTGAACGATGCCAATTGCCAAATCACAAAATCAATCCTTTCTATTCCGGAAAGCTGTATGTGCACATTTCCTGTTTATTCAAATAGCCACTCATAACGAGGATCTAGTTGTTACCATCCTGGTTGTGTGACATCGAA
This sequence comes from Haliotis rufescens, assembly GCF_023055435.1. NCBI lineage: Eukaryota > Metazoa > Mollusca > Gastropoda > Lepetellida > Haliotidae > Haliotis > Haliotis rufescens. The sequence goes on from NW_025963780.1 coordinate 4,230,523, forward strand.
CCCGGACTGCGTTGATATGTGTTCATGCTGTAAACCACGTGTTTGTATTAAGCTTCAAGTGCTGCCGACCTATTCTGACCCAGGACCGCAAGACAACAGGTGAAATATTATATAAAAAGGCGTGACACATTATTTAGATAAGACATTAAATGTATCATATTTCTCTCCGCTAATCGCTTTGCCAGTATTTCTGAAGATGACCTCGGATATAACCTAGATAACTATGTTATGCAAATTTACACTGGCCCATAAGGGACATGGAGTTTTTCAATATTGTGATGTTTCACTTACTTTTATCATTACCTTTTGCAAATTAACACAATTTTTCATACAATATGTTATAAATCATGTATAAAAACAACCGAAACATGGAAAATGTACTTTCAAGTAGCTATTGAGTCGCTGAAATGTGAAGCGAAAATGTCAAAAACTAAAATGGAAATGTCAAAAACTAAAATGAAAATGTCAAAAACTAAAATGATTATACAGAAAACTATTTCCACCGCGGTGATAATATTTCCACCACGATGGAAATAGTTTTCTGTATAATCATTTTAGTTTTTGACATTTTCGCTTTTGTTTTTGACATTTTAGTTTTTGAGATTTTCGGTTCACTTTTCAGCGATTCAATATCTTCTTTAAACATCATTTATCAGATATTTGTAAGACAAATCGTGTTAATTTGCAAAAGGTTACGATAAATGTTTGTGAAAGATCAAAATATGTAAAAACAGACTCCATGTCCCTTATGGGCCACCGTACAAATTAGAATAGTTATCAGGATTTTCTTGGAATCTTTTTTTTGAAAACGGCCTCTCTTTAACACCGACCTCCAAAGATACAGCTGAGGTTGTAGCTGAGATCGCCAGACAATTCAATGTCGTCATCCAAATATAGCTCGTGTTGAGATATCCCGCGCTCTACGTCCAGCTGAACTTAACGCCAGGTCATTTTTTGTCAGAATGCGCTGACAATCACCACATTGGCCATATGTCTGAAAGTCATTTAATTGATCTGTAAACGTAGAAAGAAAAGGAAGTGGAAGAGTCCAGGACAAATACAGGAGCGACATAGGCCAGGGCCCACTTGCACAAAGTGATCTTAGCGCTAAGATGATCGTAACTCCCATACTTTAACATAGGCTTACAATAGTCTTAGCGCTAAGATCGCTTTGTGCAAGTGGGCCCTGGTACAGGCGATGAAGGGTAGTGGTGTACACCAAGTACAATTAAGGTGTGTGTGTGTGTGCGTGCGTGTGCGTGCGTGCGTGCGTGCGTGTGTCCCACTCAGACACAGTATACTGACTCCGAGCCGACCAGTCCTTGATTTAGCCCCTTAACGCCGAGCGCCAGGCAGACCAACACGTACCATCTTTAACGCCTTTTGGCATGATGCGGCCGGGGTTCCGCTCTCCAGACAGACGCTCTACCACTAGACCAGGAAGGCGGTCCATGTGAGATAGAGAAAGCAATTGGGAGGGAAGTCAAATAGCTATTGCGATGGAACAGTTGCTAGCCATAATTAGACATTCTACTATGACATTGAAAAATGCTTGATTCTGATTGATCAAAACAGGATTGAAATCAGGTATCAAATTCCATTTGATGCCTCCAAATTAACAAGCCTTTTCACACATAAACCGTACGTATGAGTACATCGATCAAGCAATAGCCTTCATGTAACAATGGGGGCGGTCGGGTAGCTGGACCCGCCGTGATATTGCTGGAATATTGCTAAAGCGGCGTAAAACCATACTTACTCACTCACTCACTCATGTAACAATGGCTGCAGATAACCCATCATACGTTCGATATCAGAACATCGGGTGATTTTGGCGACGATTTTGACATCTAAGACCTTAACCCCGACTGATTTGATGATAACATGAAAGAACTGAACGAAAGTATATCGTTTGAACACAAATCATACCGTTTATAAAACAGTAACTGTTTGTGACAACGTTATCGGTTCAACATTGGAAATAAAAGGTATCGAATCTGGTTAGAATTCCTCAAATTTGAAAACACAGTAGGTTTTTCGAGGCATTTCAATATGACTGTATTACTTTGAAACAAATCTGTTCAGAAAATAAATACAAAATATAGTTAATGTTAAAAAATTTAATTTGGAAATGTACACTCTCTCAAAAAAGAAACGCAACACCAGAGTGAAAATGTTAGAAAGCCCCAAGAATATGATAAGCACGTATACCATGTACACTGTTTATTAACGTAAGCGCCCAAACACACCAATTTTCGTGCACAAGGGCATTTTATTGTTACTTTTATCATAGTGAGCAAAATTTTTACGTGGCCCAAGCCTCATGCACGTGCAATTCATGGAAAGAGCAGTAGAAGTATGGGTTTATAAAAGCACGTGTTGATTAGCAATTCACTCTATCGTTTTCACCGAAAGACAAGGTCGAATATGCCACGGTGGAGTGCTGCAGATCGAAATATCGCAATTGGTCGTATTGAGGCCGGACAAAGCTTTGGAAACGTTGCCCGGCACCTCAATATTAATAAAACAACGATTTCCCGACTTTGGAGCCGATACACCCAGTTTCATGCAACTGAAGATCGCCCCAGAAGTGGTAGGCCAAGGGTTACCACACCACCTCAGGATCGATTCATCCGGGTCACCAACCTACGTAATCGGCTAGCCACACCTACCGTCACTGCAACATAGGTGCCAGGTTTGAGAACAGTGTCCGCACAAACAATTAGGAACCGTCTACGAGAGGCCGGTCTACGTGCAAGAAGACCACTTATTGGACCTGTTTTACGCCACGAACATCGACGCCAACGACTCAGGTGGTGCACCAACGTTCTGATATGGACCCTCAGAAACTGGAGGCGCGTCTGGTTTATTGACGAATCACGTTTTCTCTTTCAACGCCGTGACGGAAGACAGCGTGTCTATAGAAGAGGAAACTAACGTTTTGCCCCGAAATGTGTTCGGCAGGTCGACAGATTTGGTGGAGGGAGCGTCATGGTGTGGGGAGCCATGTGTTACAACCAGAGATCAGACTTGGTGATCATTTGTGGCAATTTGACAGCCCAGCGCTATATCAATGACGTTTTACAGCCTCATCTTCTGCCGATTATCGACCAACAGAGGGAGCTCTATCAACACGACAACGCCCGGACGCACACTGTTCATGCAACAGTGAATTTTCTCCAGAATTCTAACGTCAACCTGTTACCTTGGCCCTCACGATCACCAGACATCAACCCAATCGAACATCTTTGGGATTATCTGGACCGACGAGTACGTGCACGTACACCGCCGCCGCAGACGTTGGATGTACTAACCGTTGCACTGCAGGAGGAGTGGAGAGCAATCCCTCAGGAAAGAATCCGGCGCCTAATCCGTTCTGTTCCTAGGAGGTGTAATGCTGTGATCGCAGCTCGTGGCGCTCATACGAGGTACTGAGAAAGACGCCCCCTTGCGTCAAGTCAATCTTAGTGAGAGAACTGTCGAAGTCTGGACTTAAACTTGCATAACTGTACTGCCACCATGCCAAATTTCATATTGTTGTCTTCAATAATAAATGTGTTATAATAACTTGAATATTGAGATAAACATCTTGAAAACATAGGGGTTGCGTTTCTTTTTTGACAGAGTGTATAATAAGCGGAGGTTTATTGTTATCAAGAACGTATTTATGACAGATCCAAATCCCCGAGTGAGTGTATGGTGTTTAACGCCGCAGTAAGTAATATTCCAAGTATTTCATGGCGGCCTGTAATGATCTAGCTTGGCCCAGGCAAACCAGCCACTGAAAGCACGAGAAACGATCTACACCATAAGGACACTGTGACTTACGATCAGTCAAGTTACTGAACCTGGTCGACCACCCGATGCTCCTTAATCCTTCTTACGACAAGTATGGTATCCTTGAAGATCCGGGGTAGAATAGGTCTTCAGCAACCCATGCTTGCCGTAAAAGGCGACTATGCTTATCTTAAGAGGCGACGAACGAGATCGGGTGGTCAGGCTCTCTGACTTGGTTGATGCATGTCATCGTATCCCAATTGCGTAGATCGATGCTCATGGTGTCAGTCAGTGGATTTGGCTTGTCCAAATTCGATTATTTCCAGACCGCCGTCATATAGCTCGAACATTGCTGAGTGCGGCGTTAAACAACCAACCAACCAAACAATTGCGTTGATCGATGCTCATGATGTCAATCACTGGATTGTCTTGTCCAGATTCGATTATTTACAGACCGCCGTCATATTGCTGGAATATTGGCCATACCACCGCTACCTCAGTTTAGACATGACGGATAGATTGTCAAATATTTTTTATGGGTTGATACATCGCAGTATTCACGCTGTATCAGGACTGCCTGTAAATAATCGGGTGAGTGAGTTGGGTTTAACACCACTTTCAAGCGGCGTAAAACCATACTCACTCACTCACCTGCCTTGTGGGGGGCACGGGTGGCCCAGTCGTCTAAGGCGCCGCGATTCGCTGTGCAGAGTTGCGTCCCTTGGGTACGCCAGAAACCTATGAATGTGGGTTCGAATCTTGGTTCGCCCCGATTATGTTTCTAGGTTTGTCAGCACCATACCCGTGCTCATGGGTTTCACCGAAGTGGTAAACGTCCGAGAACTGCATCACTTCGGGATTTCCTCCCACATTAAGCTGACACGCCATGATATAACTGGAATACTGTTAAAAGCGGCGTTAAACCCAACTCACTCACCTGACCTGTTAACGAATGAACAACGATCCAAACCAATCATCGGTTCCAGTCATGTTGTAGTGAATATGGTTTCACTTCAAATAGTATTTCAGTCACATAAGGGACATGGTTACAGATATAGTAATAACATAGGGATTCGAACCCGGGTCTTGGACAAAAGACGAACAGATCACACTCGTTGTCGTACAGATTTTCTATATTCACTATACAACTAGGGATCGCTCTCTGGTCTGGGGCTACTAGGGGCAGCCGCTTTTCTGGTGGTGGTATGGTGGTGAATCTGTTTATCCATAGTGGGCATTTCTTGCTATGGCGCCGCATTTGCAAGTGGAAGAAGGATGCGAAGATGCTTGGTGGTGCAGAATAAGTGGAGAGACAGTCCCCGCATTGGTTGTGTGGATTTCTGTCACTTTCTCTAGAGGAAATGATACGAAGTTTGCCTAGGCTTCGATGTCTGTTGTATAAGAAAACGAAGTCTAGTATCTTGCCAGTCTCGATTGCAGGACGGAAGACGCATAGGTATATCTCTAGATACTGCTGTGGGATTTGGTGCCGCTCGTAGAAAGTATACCCTAAATACCCCAAGATTTGTTTCTTTCTATCGGATAGGAAAAGAAAAGGGCATCTTTTTTCGAGACAATCATAGGCCTCAATACTTCTTCTTGCTCCTCTTCGCTTCCACGAATTTGCATATATCCAGCTTGTGGAATGTGGTTCTTCTGTTTTGCTGCTCGAACAGATAAAGTGCCCAGACGATTTTCAGTGTATGCTTCTCTTGGTAGGGATGCTCTTGGCGTTTATATATATACTATGTACCACAAATATTTAATTGGGAGTACACTTATTTGGGGGCATTCGTCTTAGTTTAATGTCATGTCGATCCTGGAATAGCATATTAATGGCCCCATCGAGGGTGTACCCGCTTGCATGGTATATCCCCCCTTACCTATACTACTACTGATAAGATTTGAAAGCTACACCTATTATATAAGAATATATGCATGTCGCAGTATGGCCTAATCCCTTATCAACTAGACAGGAGGAATCCAGCCCTTACCAGATGTCATATACTCAGACTAAATGCATTGTGTTTAAAAGGTGCAATGGAATCGTTGGGGAAGGTCGCAGCAGGAAAAGCGATCTTGAAGATGCTGTCGCACATTCTGACGATCGTGCATCGGGTTACCATGGCCGTTGCCGTGGATCGGATTTATTGTCATCTGCTTTGATTTTTATCATCAAATTTCATTTTTCCGGACAAGGTGATGTTAAATGTCAAAATAACCCAGATATTTCAATGACAACTTTTCATGTAATGTTACTTGGGGTGACGTTTCGTTTGCGGTTCATACATCGCAGTATTCACGCTGTATCAGGACTGCCTGTAAATAATCGGGTGAGTGAGTTGGGTTTAACACCACTTTCAAGCGGCGTAAAACAATACTCACTCACTCACCTGCCTTGTGGGGGGCACGGGTGGCCCAGTCGTCTAAGGCGCCGCGATTCGCTGTGCAGAGTTGCGTCCCTTGGGTACGCCAGAAACCTATGAATGTGGGTTCGAATCTTGGTTCAGATATTTCAATGACAACTTTTCATGTAATGTTACTTGGGGTGACGTTTCGTTTGCGGTTCAGTATATTATTGGATATCCAACAACGGCAACACATCTAGCAAACGTGCCTGTATGTATGGAATCCTAGCAGGGACATTGTCACTTTGTTGGCCTTACAAAAAAAGCAAAAAGTCTCAAAATAAACCAAAGCACGAGGACGCGACATTTTGGCCATTTGCTACACTGCCGCTTGGGTTAATTTTGTAAGGGCGACAATGCGACAATGTCCCTCCTACAATTCCATAATTATATACTTGTATGTGTTTCAAGAGTAACACTGGCACTCGAGTCAAGTCGCCAAACACAACTTTATCTGCTCACTATAATTTTATAATGGACATGAATCTAGCGGCATATGACCGCCTTGATATGTCTCAGTTTCACACGTGGTACTAATTCCAAAAGGACCCGTGAAGATTCCGGGGTAGAAAAGGTCTTCAGCAACCCATGCTTCCCGTAAAAGGCGACTATGCTTATCGTAAAAGGCGACAAACGGGATCGGGGGGTCAGGCTTGGTTGATGCATGTCATCGATCCCAATTGCGTGGATCGATGCTCATGATATCAATCACTGGATTGTCTGGTCCAGGCTCAATTATCTACAGACCGCCGTCATATAGCTGGAATATCAATCAATCAATCAATCAATCAATCAATCAATCAATCAATTCCAAAAGACCAAGACAGAAAATGGGTAAAAGAACGAGCCACTCCTTCAACCCCAAATCCCATGTTCCCTTCTTCCTCTACCAGCGGTGCCGGCGGAGTAGCCTAGCGGTTAAAGCGGTCGCTCGTCACGCCGAAGACCCGGGTTCGATTCCCACGTGGGTACAATGTGTGAAGCCCATTTCTGGTCTCCCCCCGCCGTGATAGTGCTGGAATATTGCTAAAAGCGACGTAAAACCTCACTCACTCACTCTGGTGTCCTCCGCCGTGATATTGCTGGAATATTGCTAAAAGTGGAGTAAAACCATACTCACTCACTCAGAATAGGGATCGGTTGGACGTTTACAAGAACCTTCTCAGCTGGATGTTGTGGAGGAAAGTTGTCTGGTATGTCATGCTCCTTACCAGGATAGTAACCCTTTCAAGCTCATTACCTCGGTTGCAAATTCCTCACTCACTCACTCACTCACTCACTCACTCACTCACTCACTCACTCACTCACTCTCACTCACTCACTCACTCACTCACTCACTCACTCACTCACTCACTCACTCACTCACTCACTCACTCACTCACTCAATCGCTCGCTCACTTCTCTACCAGCGTATTTGACCGCGAGCAAGTGCCAGTTCCAGTTGTAGTTTAACACTGTATAAACACATGATAAAACTATAGAACTATGATCGTGTTTAGTAGTATAAGTAATTGATCATACTTGAAGCCCTGTTGATTAAAATCCGATCTTTGACTCTAATTTCTCTCTCACTCAAGATCTGACAAACCCTCCACATGAGGTCACGACTGATTAACTTTCTAATCAAACATTCATCGTAAAGGATTCTTCAGTTCCTTGGGGCGGTCGGGTAGCCTAGTGGTTAAAGCGTTCACTCGTCACGCCGAAGACCCGGGTTCGATTCCCGACATGGGTACAATGTGTGAAGCCCATTTCTGGTGTCCCCCACCGTGAAATTGCTGGAATATTGCTAAAAACGACGTAAAACCAAACTCACTCACTCCCTTCAGTATCCTGGACAATGGCAACTGTCACGCTTTGTCATACACATTTAGACCCTGTTCTTTCCCGAGCGCCATATAAACTGACGGCCCAAAAAAACTTACCATAGTTTTAAAATACATGTATCTAGTTGAAAACTTTAAAAGATAGACCAGCAGGCACCTGAACCGGAAGTGCCACCATCTTGGAAATCCCGTCACAGAGATAGAGTTGACTGCTCGCGGTAGTCACGATTGTCGCAATGTCGCGCTTTGAATATTTTGTTTTTACTTTTTACGAAAGGACGACATAATTATAATATCTTTTGCTTGCTTTTGTAAGGCGACAATTCGACAATGTCCCTTCTAGGATTCCATACTTTACCTCTCTTATCTACAAAGGGCCTGTCTTGAAGTTTTACGTAAACTCCTGGGACTATTTTCCACGTGGTTTTGAAAGAAGTGCGTCATGAGCGAAACCAAGTCATTCTTGGAAATGAACATCTCTCAAAGTTGGTGTGACCAGAGACCATATAATAGAGACTCTGGTGTGACAGGCAGCAAAAGTAGTAAAACGATCCTGAACAAATTTATTTCACCAACAAACATTCTGAATTTAGTCATTTTGAAGTTGTACGTATGTACGAGTTGGTTTAAAATATCCACCAAACAGTAAAACATTAAAAATGACCGAACTCCAACCTGGCTGAACTTTGCTCTTTGCTCTCAATGGCTGCCAAAATAGATGTTCACGGTGACAGAGCGTTTTTCAAATCGCTGTAGTGAGTGAGTGAGTGAGTTGGGTTTAACGCCGCTTTTAACAGTATTCCAGTTATATCACGGCGTGTCAGCTTGATGTGGGAGGAAAGCCCGAAGTGATGCAGGTCTCAGACGTTTACCACTTCGGTGAAACCCACGAGTACGGGTATGGTGCTGACAAACCTAGAAACATAACTGGGGCGAACCGGGATTCGAACCTACAATCATAGGTTTCTGGCGTGCCTAAGGGACGCAACTCTGCACAGCGAATCGCGGCGCCTTAGACGACTGGGCCTCCCGTGCCCCCTCAAATCGCTGTAACCCAGAAGACAATCCTGATCTGTAGATCAACATTAAGGAGATAATTAATTGATGGAAGTGAGCCTCTATCTGGCATGAAATGTCATTGCAGCCATTGTTATATGCATCGATGCGTGGAGTGTCGATAAATCGATGTTTTCATTCAAAAGTTCTTATGTAAAAAGTCATGTTTATTTTGAGGTATCAAATGGAATTAGATACCTGATTTTAGTCTTTTTTGACAAATCAGAATCAAACACTGTTCAGCATCGTGGTAGAATTTATATCAGAACATGTCAACTCATTGTGGGAAGAAATTTCAATGTCATGCGGGTCCTTTCTGTTAACCAATAGGGGGGAATCTCAAGACTAGTGGACTCGAAACCATGACATGCATACAGGAAGTGGACAGGTTTGGTGGGGGTAGCGTTATGATGTGGGCGCCTATCTCTCATCATGGCACGAAAGGTCGGGTCCATATCCAGGGCAATCTTACGGCTCAACGATACATCAACGAAATTCTCCTACCAGACGTACTACTAATTGTAGCTAACGGCAACGATGTATTCCAGCAGAACAACGCGCATACAACACTGATCACAAGATCCTGTCTTCAAAACAACAATGTCTATGCTCTCCCTTGGCCCTCCAGATCCCCGGATTTGAACCCGATAGAGCACCTGTGGCATGAATTGGATAGACGGCTACGCCGACGTCAACCACAACCCCAGATGTTGAAGCAGTTGGTTTTGCGCTGCAGACCGAGTGGGCTACCATTCCCCAGGATGTGATTCGCATACTCGATTCTTTCATGGGCAGATGTCAGGCCGCCATCGATTCCAACGGGGTACATACGCGTTATTGATGGTAGCTGACCTTCACCTTGGACTTTTCCTATGTACTGAGAGGACTACAACCACCAAGTGTTCTCTCCACAACATTTTGGATCAGTACCTAGTACGGTTCCTCGTATAAATGTCTTTCCTACCTCACACAAATCTGGCTTTGCGTTTCTTTTTTTTGAAGAGTATAGGTATGGGATATATGCGTGTGGCATTATAGCCTGGTCTCTTATCAGCAAGACACAGTTATCTCGACCCCTAGCGAGTGTTCCATACTCAGACAACAGACATTGAGTGTAGAAGGCAAAATGGAATCTTTGAAGAAGGTCGGTTATTTTTTTTGTATCACATATTAAGGTTACAGTGGTCATCAGTAAGTGCGCGTCTGCACGATAGTGGGTGCGTGTCATTGAATGTCTTGAATGAGTTTGTTCAACTAGCGTTCAATGAAACATGCTTTTAAATCGCAAAACTCTCTTTCATAATATTCCTGTGCCAGAAACATAGGCCAGGGAAATATTGCATGTCACAAACAACTGGCGGACCTCTGGAGTTTGTGCTTGTGACCCGCCCTTGTAAACGTTCATACCCTGTATCTGATAATTACTTATGGACAATTTAGGAATGTGAACCAACTCCATATGACGGACATACTGCCACATGATCTCAGAAGGCTATTTGCCACTAAGCCGCGAGTGTTTGTCGAGGCACGATGACTTTACTAATTGCCGACACTATTGACCACTTGTTTGTTTTGTCGAGACACGTTGACTTTATTAATGTCTGACACTAAGGACCATTTGTTTGTTTTGTCGAGACACGTTGACTTTATTAATGTCTGACACTAATGACCACTTGTTTTGTCGAGACACGTTGACTTTATTAATGACTGACACTAATGACCACTTGTTTGTTTTGTCGAGGCACGATGATCTTACTGATCTTCCCGAGGCGAGGGAGTTAATTGACTATAACAGTCCAGTGGAAATTGCCAAATCAATTCTATTCCAAATCTCAAAATTCCAAAATTCTATATAAGCAACCCCTAAAGCCCCCTCCTGGGTTGCAAACACCACTTTCGCCCCTTTCGGAAACACATTAAATGGCCTGGCCAGGCCCGTGTTGCGAAATACGCATCAGCCGGAAAGCGCACGTAAAATCTCCAAAGTAAGTAAGTAAGTAAGTAAGTAAGTAAGTAAGTAAGTAAGTAAGTAAGTAAGTAAGTAAGTAAGTAAGTAAGTAAGTAAGTAAGTAAGTAAGCCAAATCAAAAAGATTCTCACAAAAACCCTAACCAAACCAAAAATTCTACAGCCGTCCAAAATAATACACAGAGTAATCACTAAACTCCAAACAGGACATACCAACCTAAATAACCACCTCAAAATAATTTAAAAGAACACGCAACAGGAACCTGCCCACATTGCAAACAACTAGAAACCCCAGAACACGCACTCATACACTGCACCCACTACCTAACACACCGAACTACACTGCACCCACTACCTAACACACCGAACTACACTACACCCACTACCTAACACACCGAACTACACTACACCCACTACCTAACACGCACTCATACATTGCACCCACTACCTAACACGCACTCATACACTGCACCCACTACCTAACACACCGAACTACACTACAAACCACCCTAAATCTAATTAAGGCTCTTACTCTAGAAGCAATCCTAAACCACCCAAATCTCAAAATTTCCAAAATTCTATATAAGCAACCACTAAAACACCCCTACTTGATTGCCAAACAACTTTTCCCCCTTTTCGGCAACACATTAAATGGCCTGGCCGGGCCCGTGTGCGAAATACGTTGCAGTCGGAAAGCGCACGTAAAATCTCCAATATAAGTAAGTAAGTAAGTAAGTAAGTAAGTAAGTAAGTAAGTAAGTCCCACCAGATATCGTTTATTCATTTCATAAAACACAACCACAAGCACTACTCTTTATTTCAGGCTATTCTCTGCGTTCTGGTGTGTCACGTGACAGCCTGGGTCAACCAATTCGATAAAGAATTCACCTTCACATGCCCACCTGAAACCTCATTGGTCCATGTTGTCAGTAGCCATGACAACCACTTTGAAGACAGAGTATGGGATTTCTCCTGTAGAGCCCCGCCTCATCACGATGCTAAGATGAGCAACTGTGAATGGACAGGTAGGTTACTACAGAAAAGTATATTTCAATTGTCAGGTAAGCCACTATAAGCAGGTTAGCCACTATAGACAGGTAAGGCATAAAAACATATTAAGCCATGATAAGCAGGTTAGCCACTATAGACAGATCCGCCAGATTTGACAACAAAATAGTAAATGTGTCGAAAAGGAAAACACTGTTGGATTGAATATTTCTTATGTTTTTTAAAGTTATTTTATTTTCTCTATTATCAAGGATGGAAATAACATATTATCGTTATCTATTCCATCAATGCCACGTGCTTTACATCTCATAGGCTACGAAAATGAATTTGATCGACCCTTGACCTTCCAATGTGCACGTGATGGCGTCATAGCGGGAATTAGTAGTATCCATGACAACCAGCATGAAGACCGTCGTTTCAAGTTCTACTGCTGCGAAATACCAGGTAATTGTGGATGTTAACGCGGTGAGACCTTTTGGCGATTGTAGAAAGTTGGATTCAAGTCACTTTTTGTGGACGATGAGTTCAAATTGAAATTAAAAACCACACCTGCACCTAGATTTGAAGGTGAGGTGAGGTGAAATTGGGTTTAACGTCGCGTCCAAGATTATTGCACTTATATAGCGACGTGCATACACGTGTGTGTGTGTGGCTGCTTGTACTAGTCCGGGCTGATGCCGATTTATAGTGCTAGCTCACTGAGATACCATGCCACAGTTTAACATGAATACCCCACTAAGACGCAGTATACTGACGCCGAGCCGACCAGATTTTTATTTGTTTTTGGTCATATTAGGTTTTTAGATCTGATCGATTTTTTTTCATATAATTTCTTTTTTTAAATCATATCTGCAAGGTTCTTCACCAAAATATACTGAACTTAGAATGATGTTATGATGCAATATATTTCACATTTTTGGATTTGTAATTTTGCGTGGCGGCCATATATTCAAAATTTTCAGAATGCATTTTTTCTTGGTTGAGGGAACACGTCTTCAAAACCGGACTCCTCTGAACATACTTGCTAAAATGCGTCCAACCTTTCTCCACAAGGATCTTTCACATTTCTTTTTCAAAAGCAACGCCGTTTTCGCATTATACAACGACGATCAATATTCCGAGACCAAACACAGAGTGAGTGAGTGAACTGGGTTTAACGCCGCTTTCAACAGTATTCCAATTATATCACGGGTCAGCTTGATGTGGGAGGAAAGCCCGAAGTGATGCAGGTCTTAGACGTTTATCACTTTGGTGAAACCCACGAGCACTGAAATATTTGGGGCGAACCGGGGATTCGAAGCCACAATCAGAGGTTGCTGGCGTGCTCAAGGGACACAACTCTGCACAGCAAATCGTGGCGCTCTTGCCTCCTCTACACGCATTTCAGACAGCGAATGGGACTTCTCCCTGGAAGCGCTGACTAGTCGAACCCACCAGGAACTTTTCGGAGAATGTGAAGACTCCCCAACACTGCAGCCTTCTGTATTACCCAGTTTGTCAGAAGGGCTGTATTCCTGGTAGCAAACCCGGGTATTCTCCCAATGTCGGTCCATAGATTGAGAGATACCAAACCTAAGGCACCGAGAACAATGCGAAGTCGGACAACTTGGTACTTGGGATGCCAGCGTGACATTTCGAAAGCAAGGCCTGCATACTGGTATATACCATGTTTTTCTTGAATCTTGTCTTAAAAAAATGTCTCAAAATGGACAGAAAATTCAATGATATAAATGATTTCATTGGATTCATAAAAAGGACAAGATCAGGTTTGTTGGCTTGGATAAGCCTGATGCTGTATACGGGTCTATTCCAAAGAATTTTGTATTTTTCATTTTCCATGACGCCCTCTACATATTGTGGGTGGTCCCATGGTAGGACCTCTGTGTCAAAACCGCAAGCATGGCGAGGACGGTCATAAACTGATTGAGCCATTCCATCATGTCGCTTAAGATACTGTGTTCGTTCCAAAGCTTGAACTGACAATGCGTTGGGCAGCCTGATTAACTTCCTTATATTATCTACATTCCTTCTTCTTCTTCTTTTTCTTCTTATTATTATCAAATGCTTCAACACAGGCTACATAACTGGGTCCTGCTACTTCACGGCTTACGTCAACAACTTCGACGAGCACATGGACTACGTTGTGCCTTCCGGGAAAGTCATGCGCGGCATCGACAGCTACCACGAGAACAAGGAAGAGTGAGTTGTTTTCGTTCCATATTTCAGTATGAAATTGTGAAGATTATGTGTAATCAATACCTCCCAGGCTACATAATGAATTTAGCGAGAGGACATCCATGTTGCATTATGGTAGCGGTATTTCACAGACGCTTCACTCTGTCATTCTGATGTTGTTCACATTTCTTTACCAAACTGGCCGTTGATTTGATGAGCGAGAGGGGACATCGCTTTGTCGCCCTCCCTTACGAGTGTGATCCTTGCGAGATTACCATCTACAGAGTAAAGGCCTATCACATCGCTAACGCTGCATCGTCTCGTTATATTATCAATGTCGCGCTGTAATACGGCATGAATAGGTATGGTTTAAGAGACATGTATCAGACGTGATTCTGGAGATAATATTGTCTCTAAGATATGATTCAACACTTCAAACTTAGTCCAAATATGAATGAAGCATACATAAAAGCATTCTGAAATTTCAATACCTTGTTGACATTTCCAAGTGACAATGTTGATTTATACTCACTGTCAAACGTAACTGCGATGATATATATATTTAAATTCGTATATATAATGGAGATAATGCCTATGAAAATATTAACGTTTTTTGGTTTTACAGGTTGATTAATGGTTTATATTGTGTAAAAATTACTGACTTTCATGCAATTATCTCATTCCAAGGGACCGTCGTTTCAAGTTTGAGATTTGTGACCTTGATGCACATGACGAACCAGCGGAGGATCAAGTAAGACGGAACTAGATGCATCTTGCAATAAATAAACTGGATTGACGCATTTGTACATTCGTTTCGTTGTGTCTCATGGCAAACTGACAAAGAATCAACATTAGACTTCAAAGCACTACTGACGGTAGCCTAGTGGTTGAAGCGTTCGCTCGTCACGCCGAAGACCCGGGTTCGATTCCCGACATGGGTACAATACATTTCTGGTGTCCCCCGCCGTGATATTGCTGGAATATTGCTAAAAGCGGCGTAAAACCATACCCACTCACTACCGACACCGTGAGCTTCTGTCCATGACGTCACCTCCATGCCTGTTACCTGAGTCATGTGTAGTGACGTCACCTCCACGCCTGTTCCCAGAGTCATATGTAGTGACGTCACAACCATGCCTGTTCCCCGAATCATGTGTAGTGACGTCACACCCATGCCTGTTCCCGAATCATGTGTAGTGACGTCACAACCATGCCTCTTCCCTGAGTCACGTGTAGTGACGTCACATCCACGCCTGTTCCCTGAGTCATGTGTAGTGACGTCACCTCCATGCCTGTTCCCAGAGTCATGTGTAGTGACGTCACATCCACGCCTGTTCCCTGAGTCATGTGTAGTGACGTCACCTCCATGCCTGTTCCCCGAGTCATGTGTAGTGACGTCACATCCATGCCTGTTCCCGGAGTCATGTGTAGTGACGTCACATCCATGCCTGTTCCCCGAGTCATGTGTAGTGACGTCACATCCATGCCTGTTCCCTGAGTCATGTGTAGTGACGTCACATCCATGCGTTCCCCGAGTCATGTGTAGTGACGTCATATCCACGCCTGTTCCCAGAGTCATGTGTAGTGACGTCACATCCATGCCTGTTCCCTGAGTCATGTGTAGTGACGTCACATCCACGCCTGTTCCAAGAGTCGCGTGTAGCGACGTCACACCCATGCCTGTTCCCCGAATCATGTGTAGTGACGTCACAACCATGCCTGTTCCCCGAGTCATGTGTAGTGACATCACATCCATGCCTGTTCCCCAAGCCATGTGTAGTGACGTCACATCCATGCCTGTTCCCGGAATCACGTGTAGTGACGTCACATCCATGCCTGTTCCCCGAGTCATGTGTAGTGACGTCACATCCAAGCCTGTTCCCAGAGTCATGTGTAGTGACGTCACATCCACGCCTGTTCCCCCGAGTCATGTTGAGTGACATCACATCCATTTCTGTTCCCCGAGTCATGTGTAGTGACGTCACATCCACGCCTGTTCCCAGAGTCATGTGTAGTGATGTAGGGACTAGTAGATAAATAACGTGAATATAAGAAGTACTGCAAAGCCATTAACTTTCTATGTCAATGTGACGATTTGTTTATAGGTTGTTTGTTTGTTTGTTGTTTAACGCCGCACTCAGCAATATTCCAGTTATCTGATGGCGATCTGTAATAATCGAGTCTGGACAAGACAATCCTGTGATTGATATCACGAGCATCGATCTGCGCAATTGGGATACGATGACATGCATCAACCAAGTCAGCGAGCTTGACCACCCGATCCCGTTAGTTGCCTCTTATGACAAGCATACTCGCCTTTTACGGCAAACATTTCGGGTGTGTCGTATAAGAGAATACATTTGAGTGAGTGAGTATGGTTTTAAGCCGCTTTAAGCAATATTCCATCAATATCACGGCGTGAACATCAGAAATGGGCTGCACACATTGTATCTATGTGGGGAATCGAACCCGGGTCTTCAGCGTGACGAGCGAACGCTTTAGCCCCATGACACTACCCCACTGCCCCGAGATACATTTGATATGCATTATACGCACGTGTAGAGATCACACCAGGAAAAGACGGTTGTGGCGTTGTACAAAGCGATCTTAGCGCTGAGGTGATCGTAACTACCATAAGTTACATAGACTTACGACAGTCGTAGCACTAAGCTTGTTTTGTACGACACTCGGTGCCCTTTTCATATACATTATACGCACTTGTAGAGATCACACCAGGAAAAGACGGTTGTGGCGTTGTACAAAGCGATCTTAGAGCTGAGGTGATCGTAACTACCATAACTTAAATAGACTTACGACAGTCGTAGCACTAAGCTTGTTTTGTACAACGGCACTCAGGGCCTTTTTCAGCAAACACCGACAAGATAATTTAACGCCGCATAGGTGTGTAACAAATCGAGTCTGAACCAGGGAAACCAGTGACTGATATTATGAGCAACTCCCCACACCCAGGTCACGGAATCATCTATAGTCGTTTTGTACGGGAGTGAGTGAGTACGGTTTTACACCGTGTTTAGCAATATTCCAGCAATATCACGATCGGGGTATCCAGTGTGTGCTTGTACTAGTCCGGACGAATGCCGATTTTATATTCCTAGCCCACTGACATACCATGCCGCAGTTAAACATACCCCACTCAGACACAGTTTACCGACGCCGAGCGGACCATTCCTTGCTTAAGCCCATTAATGCCGAGCACGAGGCAGGGTAACAACAAGTACCATCTTTTAACGTCTTTTGGTATGATGCGGCCGGGGATCGAACACCGGACCTTCCGCTCTCTGGGCGGCCATTCTACCACTAGACCATGGAGGTGCTCCCTTCAGCCTGACAAATGAACGCTTCAACCACAAGGCTACCCCATTGGCCTGCCTCGTAAGGGCAAAGCACAGGTTGCATGGGATTGGCCCTAAACCGAAATCACTGTGAGGGTTGTTCACATGAAGGAGATTGTGTCTGTCCTTTTCAATATGTGCATTTTAGGACTTATGACAACTAATGTAAATGTAAGATAAAAATGTGTCCTAAATGTTCATACATAAATAAGATATACTATTAAAATAAACAAGTGAGGTGAGTTGAAATGGGGTTTAAGGTCCCTGTCAAGAGCGACAGGCATGCATGTGTGTGTGTGTCTGTTTGTTCTAGTTAAGGCTTACACTAGCCAGAGACACCATGCCGCAGTTTAATACGTGAAAAATAGATTTTTGTTAAAATCCCTAAATAGCAAAAGAAATCACTTAAGCCCTTGGTTAACACATGTACCAAGTTTGGATGAAAATTCTTTCACGGTTTTCAAGTTGTGCTACACAAAAGACACCTAACCCCATCCTTGTCCAAATTGTTTCAATAGAAATCAAGAATTAAAAATAAAAAAATAAAAAAATAGCAAAAGGCACCACTTCAGCATGTGACTGATACATCTTTCAAGTTTCGATCAAATATACTGAATGGTTTTCGAATTCTTCCCCGGAAACAAACCCGATCCCCCATGGAGTCTATGTCCAACTTCTTTCCATAGACATTTTAAAAAATAAAAAACTCGAAAAATCCCAAAATATCAAAAGGCACCACTTCAGTATGTGACTGATAGATTTGCCAAGTTTCAATCAAATACACTGAATGGTTTTCGAGTTCTGCCCCAGGAAAGGAAATGATTACGGACAAACAGATGGACAGACAGACAGACAGACTGGCTGATTGCCATTTCACCCAGCATTATATGCCGGGGGGAAAAAAAGGCATCAAAATCGAAAAAATGTCAATGTCATGAAGCAGTTGTCGGCATGGAAATGTTCTTACTTATTCCTGCCTGCCTACACAAAACAAAATCCTGATTAAAGAGATTTGGATGTTGTTAAATAAATGATGTATAAAGGATATGATAGGCAGCATAACAGTTACACAAGTTCATCACAGTAATTCATTCAACAACAGCTATATATTACATGCTTGCTGAACATTACTGAGAGTCCACCAAACATATATGTAGGTAAAATTAGGCCGCACGCAAACACAAGCATTCCAATGGACATGCAGTAGCCTAGGTACATGATAGATAAGCCTGTGAAGATCCCCAATAGGTCTTCACCTAACATGCTTGCTGTAAGAGGCGACTGACGGATCGGGTGGTCAGACTTGTTGACTTTGTGGACGCATGTCATCGTATTCCAGTTGTGTAGATCGAGTGGATGCATGTCATCGTATCCCAGTTGTGTAGATCGAGTGGATGCATGTCATCGTATCCCAGTTGTGTAGATCGAGTGGATGCATGTCATCGTATCCCAGTTGTGTAGATTGAGTGGATGCATGTCATCGTATCCCAGTTGTGTAGATCGAGTGGATGCATGTCATCGTATCCCAGTTGTGTAGATCGAGTGGATGCATGTCATCGTATCCCAGTTGTGTAGATCGAGTGGATGCATGTCATCGTATCCCAGTTGTGTAGATCGAGTGGATGCATGTCATCGTATCCCAGTTGTATAGACTGATGCTCATGATATCAATCACTGGTCTGTTTGGCCCAGACTTGATTATTTACAGACCCCGGTCATAGAATTGGAATATTGCTGAGTGCAGAGTTGAACAAAAAACAAACACACAAACATGATTAAAAAACATTCATATACTGTCAAACAACGACTTGATGATAAATACACAATGCAGACAATGTATACATTTTCTAAATAGCTTTATGTCCATATTTACAATATTCCTGATTATTACACATGGGATAATCATACAGATAAAGCTTACAATATGCATATAATTTGAGTACACAGCCATTACTATGAGATCCAACATATCACAGATCCACAGACACATTCAGGCTCATCAAATCCCTCACTATTAACAAAATCACAAAAATTAGATTACCAAACGTTATTAATGCAATAAGTAAGATTAATATACTTTTAGACACAAGACAAAGTTTAGTAAGTAATATTAACGTGAGAACTGATCTGTACTGTGGGGCAATGAAATGATTGTGACAAATGGTGACAGTTGTTAAGATGTCTGGTGACACAGACATTCAAATCCACCAATCAAAGCAAAGAACTAGGCTTCAGTCCTCCGATCAAGACAGTAAAACAATGACACTTTAATGGAAAAACCTGACTTCCCTTAAACGTAGAAAGAACTAGCCCTATGACCTGATCAAGCTATGACCGTTATATACCTGAAATAGAGATAGACAGACAACTATTTACAACACAGCATACAAGCTGCTGTCTGTTGAACAACGACCACATACCTATAAATCAAATCAAATCTAATCGATACAAATATAAAAATGACAGATTTTATCCCCGTTACAGTAAGACCTGGGGATAAATTATTCCTCAAGCACTTTGGGGAACAGATTATATACATATTTCTGAACATAAAAAGGCCCCAACTTATTTGTTGAAATCAAAACCTAATGCATTTTCCACTATGTAATGTGGTCTGTTACAAAAAAGAAAAACATATAGTGTGAGTGAGTTGGGTTTATTGCCGCTTTTAACAGTATTCCAGTTATATCACGGCGTATCAGCTTAATGTGGGAGGAGTATTCCAGTTATATCACGGCGTGTCAGCTTAATGTGGGAGGAGCATTCCAGTTATATCACGGCGTGTCAGCTTAATGTGGGAGGAGTATTCCAGTTATATCACGGCGTGTCAGCTTAATGTGGGAGGAGTATTCCAGTTATATCACGGCGTGTCAGCTTAATGTGGGAGGAGTATTCCAGTTATATCACGGCGTGTCAGCTTAATGTGGGAGGAAAGCCCCACGTGATGCAGGTCTCAGACATCTACCATTTCGGTGAAACCCACAAGCACGGGTATGGTGCTGCGAACCTAGAAACATAATCGGGGCGACCCGGGATTCGAACCCACAATCATAGGTTTCTGGCGTGCCCAAGGGACACAACTCTGCACAGTGAATCGCGGCGCCTTAGACGACTTGGCCACCCGTGCCCCCCAGAAAAAATATATATAAACTCATTCAACTAAAAGAGTATTGTTATAACAAACAGTCACAACCAGTAGCATCTCAATCATGATTGTGGCACCAAACAGAAACTTATCATCTATATTATTTACACAATATTTCACCTCCGTCTCTATGATATACATAATAATTGATTATTAAAATGTTCAATTCTTAACCTGAATGCCATCATCAATAATGTAATCTCAACATCATATTGTATCTGCATACATGTATTTCATAGAAAGTATTTATATAAAATGCGACAGGCGAAATCATCCTCCAAACAAAAATTCAGGCACTGAGGAGACGATTTCGCCTGTCATTTGAGTCTGTTTTACGCTATTCACATTTTTCAAATCTAATATTGGTCAAACATTTGTGATCAAGTATGACCTAAAGTATTAAAATTCCTTCAGTCTGCAGGGTGAAGAAGTTAACTGAAGGAAGAAATTTGATTTCAAGGGTTACTTCCCTTATTATCTTGATAAATAATAATAATAATTACATTTGCACTGCGCCAAGTTTCATTCACAAGTGAATGCTCATATCACTACTTAGTAAAACAGTCAGGACATGATGAACACAGTTCCGGTCAGGTCTCAGTATTTCTAGCACAGATGTGTCTTCAGTCGACACTTGGAAGATGGAAGACTGGGTGACAGTTCCAGTTGTATAATCCCCATAATTTCTTTTCATTAATGAAACTAAGTAATGTACTTGTTTGAATTCTGATGTCATAAAGGACCTCGATATATATGACAAAACAAGATACACCAGCAACAAACAGCTGGCTCTCGTAATCTGGTAAATGAAGGGACTTATCCAAGAAAAGTTTCAATTTTTTAATTGTACTAACTACACTTCATAAATCGCAATTCCACACAGCCACCAAGTGAAACATAACTATTCACAGGTATTATACGTTTCAAACAAGGTTCAAGAATGCATGAGTCAAATAATAAATTCAACAAAATATTGCAATCTTTTTAATTGGACGGTCAAAGATTATGAAAGGACGTTCCGACGTGACCTGTAATGGGATGTCCTCAGATCTTTGTTTAGCAGTAGTGAGAACTAAGATCTGATTTTAATGAGATTGCAAACTATTGTAACACCTCTTTTTTAAATCTGATACAGATGAATTTCCACTACTCACTTGTAAAACAAGAGTCATCAGAAGGTGACATATCTCCCCACTCTTTAATACAAGCCCAATTGGCCAACCAAGTATCAAACACATAATTTGTCTCCATGGAAACAGGGGGGAAATTGTCCTCAAAATTTCAAAATAAAGGCACTTCAGGACATGATTAATAACCTAGCATGATTTGTTAAAGAATGTTTCATTATTTTCAAACTCTGCTGTGAAAACAACATACACCAGACCAGAGTTAAATTGCTTTCATTGAAACATAAAAAAAAGAATGCCCAAAATGCTGAAACAGCAAAACGCACCACATCAGGATCTGTTTGAATTACCTGCGAAGTAATGTTGAGAGATATTAAACGGTTTGTGAGTTGTGTTACGGAAAGGAAATCCACCCCCTTTTGAGACTAGGTCCAACATGATTCCATAGATACAGAGAAAAATAAAAATGTAAAAAATCCTTAAAAAGCAAAAGGAACAACTTCAGGATCTGTTTGATATATCTGCAAACTTTTGCTGAACAATTTTGAACGGTCTTTGAATTGTGCTCCTGAAACGATGGACGGACGGACGGACAGATGAGGTGTGAATTATATCCCAACTATAATAACACTACACACTTGATCATCAGGTACTGACACCTTTGAAATGATCTTTCTAGATATCAACGTTTACAAACATGCTGTCATATTAATGAGCTGGTTGTTTTCGCTGTAAGTAATGGTGAAAACCAATCAGTGTCAGCAAGGTACATGTATTGTCTTGTGAATGCTTTGATTGATGACAAGATACTTTGTTGCATAGAATGTCCTTTCCAGTTCCATCGATCAATGCTTGAACAAGACACAAATATTCGACGTAATAAGCGCCCTGGGCGCTCTCAAAATTAGAAATAAGGGGTTCTTATTAGAATATTATTTTGGTGGGAAAAAAAAGTGTTTAAAGAAATTTTTTGTGGTTTATGCTGACAGCCTGAAATGTTTATGTACGATAGATAAATGTTTCCAGAATGTAATTCCCCATAAGTAACGGTGCATATAACACACAAGTGTGTATTATACACGAATAAATAAGTCTTGTGTACATTGATCAATCGGAAGGGGTGCTAATTGGGATTGTTCACTAGCCAATAAATTAGCAAATATCGCCGTTGGTGCTTATTAGAGCAGGGCGCTTATTACGTCGAATACGGTACTTTCTTTGTTTACATTTTTTTGTCAGTTTTATTCAATTCCAATTTGTAGCGAAACTGAAGCATTGAGAATCATAGCATTCACTTGCTACTGGTCAATGACAACTACCATCATTGGATTTTTACTGGTCCTCAGAACAATTTAATTTTAGTGTTAATTTTGAAGTCTGAAGGTCATAATAGACATGTTATTTACCCCCATGAGCTAGGTACCAGCTTCGAAATTATGAC
Source organism: Haliotis rufescens (assembly GCF_023055435.1). NCBI lineage: Eukaryota > Metazoa > Mollusca > Gastropoda > Lepetellida > Haliotidae > Haliotis > Haliotis rufescens. Next base: position 4,253,806 of record NW_025963780.1, read on the forward strand.
ACGTTTGCTGGTCCCGCCAAAGGCCCAAGTTCAATTCCCAATATGGGTACAATGTGTGAAGCCTACTTCTGGTGTCCCCTACCATGATAGTACTGGATGATTGCTAATAGCAGCATAAAAACCTTACTCACTCACTCAAATACTGATATGTAAAAGACATAGTTAGGACCCAACAAATGCATCTACTTATCTGTGATTTCTAGATCCCAGTTTTAGTCTTGTTGTCCTCTTTGATAACAGACAGTTTGTAGTGTTTCAGGAGACAGTTTAGTCAGTTGGCTGTTCAACAGTTTGTAGATACTTGGCTATTGTAGCATGTCCTCCCCTCTGAGCTACACATTCAATGTCCTCATTACTGTCTGTTAGAAGTGTGAGGTCAGCTTTGTGCTGCACAAGGAGGTCAACCACATCTTTATGTCCACGGTATGCAGCCTTCATCACAGGTGTGCATCCCTGCCTTCCTCTACTGTTGATGTTAGAAGGGGACAGGAGATGTTGTACAATTGCTGTGTTTCCCCCCTCACAGGCAAGATGAAGTAAACTATCACCAGATGTAGACACCAGTGTGAGGTCAGCTTGGTTTGACACAAGGAGGTCTAACACACTTTGATGTCCATTGACAGCTGCCTTCATAGCTGGTGTCCATTGATGCATCCCTCTACTGTTGATGTTAGAAGGGGACAGGAGATGTTGTACTATAGCTGTGTTCCCACCCTGACAGGCAAGATGAAGTAAACTATCATCAGATGTATCCACCAGTGTGAGGTCAGCTTGGTTTGACACAAGGAGGTCAAACACACTTTGATGTCCATTGACAGCTGCCTTCATAGCTGGTGTCCATCCGTGTTTGCCTCTACTGTTGATGTTAGAAGGGGACAGGAGATGTTGTACTATAGCTGTGTTTCCACCCTGACAGGCAAGATGAAGTAAACTATCACCAAATGTATCCACCAGTGTGAGGTCAGCTTGGTTTGACACAAGGAGGTCAAACACACTTTGTTGTCCACAAACAGCTGCCTTCATAGCTGGTGTCCATTGATGCATCCCTCTACTGTTGATGTTAGAAGGGGACAGGAGATGTTGTACTATAGCTGTGTTTCCACCCTGACAGGCAAGATGAAGTAAACTATCACCAGATGTAGACACCAGTGTGAGGTCAGCTTGGTTTGACACAAGGAGGTCAAACACACTTTGATGTCCACTGACAGCTGCAACCATCGCTGGTGTGTATCCATACTCTCCTCTACTGTTGATGTTAGAAGGGGACAGGAGATGTTGTACTATAGCTGTGTTTCCACCCTGACAGGCAAGATGAAGTAAACTATCACCAAATGTATCCACCAGTGTGAGGTCAGCTTGGTTTGACACAAGGAGGTCAAACACACTTTGATGTATACCGACAGCTGCCGTCATAGCTGGTGTCCATCCGTGTTTGCCTCTACTGTTGATGTTAGAAGGGGACAGGAGATGTTGTACTATAGCTGTGTTTCCACCCTGACAGGCAAGATGAAGTAAACTATCACCAGATGTAGACACCAGTGTGAGGTCAGCTTGGTTTGACACAAGGAGGTCAAACACACTTTGATGTCCATGGACAGCTGCCATCATAGCTGGTGTCCATTGATGCATCCCTCTACTGTTGATGTTAGAAGGGGACAGGAGATGTTGTACTATAGCTGTGTTTCCACCCTGACAGACAAGATGAAGTAAACTATCACCAAATGTATCCACCAGTGTGAGGTCAGCTTGGTTTGACACAAGGAGGTCTAACACACTTTGATGTCCATGGACAGCTGCCTTCATAGCTGGTGTCCATCCGTGTTTGCCTATACTGTTGATGTTAGAAGGGGACAGGAGATGTTGTACTATAGCTGTGTTTCCACCCTGACAGGCAAGATGAAGTAAACTATCACCAAATGTATCCACCAGTGTGAGGTCAGCTTGGTTTGACACAAGGAGGTCAAACACACTTTGATGTCCATGGACAGCTGCCTTCATAGCTGGTGTCCATTGATGCATCCCTCTACTGTTGATGTTAGAAGGGGACAGGAGATGTTGTACTATAGCTGTGTTTCCACCCTTACAGGCAAGATGAAGTAAACTATCACCAGATGTAGACACCAGTGTGAGGTCAGCTTGGTTTGACACAAGGAGGTCAAACACACTTTGATGTCCATGGACAGCTGCCTTCATAGCTGGTGTCCATCCGTGTTTGCCTCTACTGTTGATGTTAGAAGGGGACAGGAGATGTTGTAATATAGCTGTGTTTCCACCACGACAGGCAAGATGGAGTAAACTATCACCAAATGTATCCACCAATGTGAGGTCAGCTTGGTTTGACACAAGGAGGTCAAACACACTTTGATGTCCATGGACAGCTGCCTTCATAGCTGGTGTCCATCCGTGTTTGCCTCTACTGTTGATGTTAGAAGGGGACAGGAGATGTTGTACTATAGCTGTGTTCCCACCCTGACAGGCAAGATGAAGTAAACCATCACCAGATGTAGACACCAGTGTGAGGTCAGCTTGCTTTGACACAAGGAGGTCAAACACACTTTGATGTCCACCGACAGCTGCCATCATAGCTGGTGTCCATTGATGCATCCCTCTACTGTTGATGTTAGAAGGGGACAGGAGATGTTGTACTATAGCTGTGTTCCCACCCTGACAGGCAAGATGAAGTAAACTATCACCAGATGTATCCACCAGTGTGAGGTCAGCTTGGTTTGACACAAGGAGGTCAAACACACTTTGATGTCCCTTGAAAGCTGCAACCATTGCTGGTGTCAATCCATGCATCCCTCTACTGTTGATGTTAGAAGGAGACAGGACATGTTGTACTATAGCTGTGTTCCCACCACCAGAGGCAAGGTGAATAATTTCATATCTATACTTGTCTATCACATCCATTTGTGATACTTTGCTCAGTAACTGAAAACATCCCTCTGATCCTGTGTGTGCTGCAACCATGACAGGGGTTCTGCCATTCACATCAACAGAGTTTATAACATTATTCCCAGGTTTCCAGTTTAACAAGACTTTGAGGGATTTTTCCATTCCTGACTTGCAGACCAGATGAAAGACATTTTGCATTTTCTTGTCACTTGTGTAAATATCAGCGCCTTCCTGCAGTAGACATACAAGAGTGTCCGAGCTGCCATTTTCAGCTGCTACCAGCAAAAGTCTGTTCAGTGTCAATAGATGGTCCTGTCTTTCACTCCTCGTGAACAACCATTTCAATACTGTCACATTGTTGCTTTGTGCACATCCTTCCATTGCCTCACTGATCTCTCCTTGAGTAAACTCTTCTCCAGTTGTGTGTTCTATATCTATGACTAGATGTGCATTATGTCCAAGAGCTGCCCAGTACAGAAAATATTTTCCTTTCTCTTTTCTGTGAAGCCACGGTTCCTCCTTAGAATCCTGATGGAGATGTTTTGTCCCGTCACACTGAAGTTTGCTGAGCAAAATGGAAACTGTTCTGTCTTGTTTGAGAATTGGATGTGTCACTGATTTAGAAAACTGTCCTTGTTTAATTGACTGTGCAAACCTTGTGGTTATGAGGTCATCATAATTCTCTGAGACATATATCAAATGGAGATGATCGTCAACTTTCGTTTCATCAACCTTATCACCTTGTAGTCTTTCAAACAGAAAATCATCACTGCAGTGCTTCAAAACAAAGACTGGACTGA